>NC_133802.1:18568721-18888364 GCF_043250625.1 Sebastes fasciatus
TGAAATTTAAATAAGCCCCTTGATACGTATTTACATGTGTTCTTATATGTAGTAATTATGCCACTGCCTTTTAACTACATCAAGCTGTGATTGAGACGTTGCCTGTGTTAAAAGATCAGAGAATGAAGATCAGAGAGGACATGTGTAAAAGAGGATTCCAACAAAGTGAACATTACATCTTGTTTGCATGTTAGTCATATAGTATCTAATCTTTTGCTAGAAGAAACATAACGTTCTTAACGGTTAACCTGTCCCACGTCTAAACTGCTTTCACGCTCACTTTCTCAGTAACAGCAGCCTGCACAAAACTGACGAGACAGCATTTTAAGGTTTTTAGCACACAAATCAACAAGCTGACTTGATGATGATGAAGCAAGGTTCACGGAGATATCACCCAAAATTTGTACACACAGTGACAGCAGACATCCTTCCTCACACGGCTGGTATCTCTCGTAAAGCGCTTATCTCGCTCGCTCTCTCTTCCTCCACTTTGCCGCCAGCCAACATTTTCTTTTAAGATTATCTGCAAAGGTGGCAGCAATGTTCGGATGATTACAGGCTAATTTAGACTTTGCTGCATCAACTTGAAGAGGAATGCGGCGGCAGCACTGCTGTTATGATTCCAGCCTCAACCCAGGGGATTAATGTCACTTGTGAGGTTTTGTTTCCTTTTCTTGTGGCTCCAAATTCCTTGTTTGTTGTGTGGGTGTCGTGTGGAAAGACGAGACAGCAGACCGCAACACACACACATACACACAGATACTTTGATTTTTCAGAGGAGATGACGGGAGAAGAGCAGCAGGACAAGAATACAGCCATGGATAAAACCCAAAACACACCAACAATGGATAGGGTGGAAGGGAAAGTGACGAAATGAGAGCAGCTTAAACCAGCCAATCCTCTCTCCCCTTCTGCCTCCCCATGTCCCAGATCTAACAAAAAACTGTTTAGGTTTCGCCCCAATTAACAAGTAGGGAATTTAGCTGCGACAGAGAGGAAATTCTCATCAAGAATACGCAGTCAAGAACGGCAAACAGCTGTCAGCAGTTTGTACCCTCCGGCTCTACTTTCCATAATTGAGTCAGTAATGTTGCTCTTTTCATCATAATACCATCACTCTTAATCTTTCATCCACCAGCAGAGGAAGTTATGCCGCGCGCGTCCCTGCTGTCCGACCGTTTGATCACACAACACAATTAGAGCATACACATCCGTGAAGTCATCAGCCGCTTGTAAAACAAGACCAAAAAAAAAAACAGTGGGGGGGGATTTGAGTGAGATGAATATGCTTTGCAGCCATTCAACTGAATGTGATCTGTCAAGATAGTCATCCCAGCTGTGGCGCTCCCAAAGCAATTTATTCGATGCCACGCTATAACAAATGACACCGCTGGAACCGTTGGAATGGAAAGAGAGAAATGGGCTTGCAAATAGTTGGAGTTTTATCTCCATTATAGCTTAATATTGCAGTGTCACTGATGTGGAACACACACACAGTCGAGCGCACTCACACACAAGCCTCGGTCTGCGTGGATGGGTTACATGTGCACATGCTCGCGTTTGCCAGCCCAAGGTTTTCACTATAACCACATAATTAATGGTCTGTTAAATTGAAGACATTAAAAATGGCGAGCAGTTGTAAAAAGGGCCACCAGGGACAAAGAGGAGATGGGTTTTCCAAGAACACACATATTATTATAAACCAACATGCACGCAGCGAGGGCAGCGACTCCCGACTCCGGGGAAGGTCAAGAAACAGCAGGAAAGTTGCCACTTCTTCACAATTAGCATAAAAACCTGGCTGCTTTAATCTGTGTTGAACAAGCAAAGTCATACAAAAGTATAAATAAGCACATTTGGGATAAAATTTGTGCCAAGTAAACCACTTGGCTGTATCCGACCGGTTGCTAGGTTGCATTTTGGGTGGGTCGTTTTTGTGGTGAGGTTAAAGGCTATGTATGTAAGAGGAGCTATCTTTAGAGTGTCCCCATGTTCAGCCCCCTGAGGTCCTCCACCACCACCACTCCTCTCTCTCCTCAGCACGCTATCTCAGATTTGCATCATACATTCCCATGTCTCCCTTTTGACAGGTTGGTTTTTATCTCCTGCGGGCTCCTCAGCATCTTATTGTATACATAAAGGTTTCCGTGGTAACAGCGCACCAGAGAGGAGGGAAAGAAAATGAAAGAGAGGGGGAAAAGGGGAAAGCTATACATAGAGATCTCAGGTCTCCAGGGTCATGCTCATAATTGGCCCAGAGTGAGAGGTCGAGCCGCCGACACCCATCCCCCCCTTTTTCTCTCTCTGTTTCTCTCCACCTTACTATCTGCATCTCCCCTAAATCTCCAGTGGCTCTGGCCCTGCTGATAAATCAGCCGGTGATCAATAATTCAAGCGTATTCCCAGCAGGGGGAGAAAATGGGGAAGAAGATGTCGGAGGAGGAGTAAAAGAGAAAGAGAAAGGAAGATAAGACAAAGCCTCGTTGTGTTTTAACAAAGGGTACGCGTTAGGGGCGGAGCATTAACAGTCATTACACATTCAAGCGGCGCTTCTCTCATCCCTGAGTACCCAGGTTGCATTAGGCTCTCAGGTGAGATGACGACACACTGGAGGGAGCTCCCAACAGTCTGAGCTGTGAGTTTGAATTCATTATTCAGTCACCTTGGCTTCCTGACCTACAACACACCATAAACACATTCCCTTAAACACTAAAGGCTGTTTGTTTAATCAACTTTTTTTTTTGATGGGGCTGCTATTTGTGGCTATAAGGCAAGGACCTGTCAGGGTCCACTATTCTGTGGATGAGGGTTGTTCAGGCATAGCAATCATCACAGTTCGGGTCAAGACCACAATCAGCGCTGAACACCGGGGGTCCATTTGACAGCACAAGTACAGCACTCACACATACACACACACACACTGTACTTAATTATGTCAACCTGCGTGACCTTCAAAAAGAAAAGAATAAGGGCTCAGAGACAATGGAAGACAGGGTTAAGACCTTCATTTCTGAAATCACACAAACTACTGGAGCTTCTGTGGCCCACCGTCACATACTGTTAGAGCCTCCTGCCTTCAATCTCCCACTTTCACAACGTCGCTGGAACGAAAAAAAACATGAACCCTCCTTTAAAAGGACTGGAAATTTAAAACATACTTTCTTTTAAGATTAGTTGATGTTATATATGATGATGACCTAAAGATCCGTCTTAAAATTGTCTTTTTTGCTCATTGTGTGAGCAGCAGCTTTTAATCAATATTCATGTAATTTTAATTTGTCTGAACTGCAGCTTTATAATGAATTAATCTAACTAGTTACTGATGACAAATAACAGAATTTCTACCAATAGCTGTGTCCTTCTAAATGTTAAGCTGCTGAACCATTTCAGCCAGCAGGCTTCAGCAGGCTCGCCGGCATGAGACGGCGCCTTGGGGACCCGGAGTAATAAATGTGGCTTCCAGTCTAGGACATAAGTGGGCTCGTATCAATTCAACATAGATTTCATTGCTTCGTTTTTCTTTATATCCTCGCTTAGACTAGTGTGTGGATTTATTTGTTTGCCTCTACTGCAGTAAATGTAATTGCTTCTCTTAGTAATAATGGAGGTTATACAGTATATGTCAAACCAGTGTCTGTACCCATAAATTCTACAAAATAAGAACTAGGGATCATTTTTTATTAGAAATTTGAAAAATTTTTGACGACACATCACAGCATTTAGAAAAAGCGCTACACGAAGCTCACAAAACAACGGAGACTGTTTCCAGGGGACACTAAAAAGTGATGCACATGGCGAGGACATGCAGCGTTTGTTGTTGCCTTTTCTGGATTATCAAGATATTGAAGTTGTCGATCCGTCAGTGGTGGAAAATTACCTAAAATTTGTTTTTTGGCTTATTTTAACATTGTGATCGCATGACTCAGATATTATTGCAGATATCTAGCTGCTTATTATTATAATATCTAAATCATGAGATCACTACGATGGATAGCCGACTTCATTAACTTCATCAACCACTAACAAGTCGTGTGCATCACTTTTTAGTGTCCCTGGGAAACAGTTTCCATTGTGTTGTGAGCTTCTGAGTCATCAAATTGATGTTTTCGTGTTTATTCGCTTGTGTTGTGTCTATTTGCATCATGGGTTTTCTTAATTTGCAGTGTGTTGAGCTCTAAGGGCCACCATAGTAATGACCTGTTCAAATTCTAAATTTACAGTCTATAAGCGCGGCAGACCATTTGCCTTGTCCAACAGGGAGTGCTCTTAAAATTGCAATCAGCTTGACCTACTGCATGACCTATTGACCTATCAGTAAAGTAAGCTAATAAATAAAAATGGAAGAGGCCACTCACAATATAGTCAGCTAAGCCGTACTGATAGGATAATCACGACACCGAAGCATCTGAGAGGCAGTGTGTGGAAGTATTCTGGGTTCTGTTGTGCAGTGCATTACGCTATATACCGTATGGGTGACTTTTTGAAAAGGTGACAGCCCATGCTTTGTACAAATGTCAATTACCAACATTAGCAACCGCTGTTACTTTGATTGCTCTTTCATTTTCTTTTTGTCAGGAAGGCTGATGAGGCTACTTTGAGCTAAAACTTGGCTTCATAGTGTTGATCAATGCTCGCTGGGTTCCAGATAATCAACTATGAGTCGCCTCAGGCTAAGTGGTGTAAATCACAAACCCCACCCCAAGTCCACATCTAACCAATACAGTCATCGGTGTGTCACCCTTATGTTGTAATGATAACTGTCTTTAAAACCCTAAGCACATACTGGTACAGCTCCATTTGAATCCACTTTCCAAAATAAGAAAAGAAGCCAACAAATAAATTGCTGCTGGCATCTGTGAATACACCTAGTTTATGGCCCATCTCCGTACGCAAGCTGTGTCTAACACACACAGACACCACATTTTGTATCTGCGTGGATAATTCAGATAGGGATGCTATCTTATTCTGCCACCATCTGTGCAAGCCAAAGCAAACAGTAAAAAAAAAGTGTTTTCTCCTCACAATGATGCGAATCACGCAGTCCAGAGAGGCTTAATGAGAACCTACAGGCCCCGAGAGGCGAAGAAGACGAGGGTACAGAAACAGAGAGATAAAAGAGCTGTGTGACCATCCACTCTATTCCCGCTGGCCTATCTCCTCCATCAACCTGGCAGTGCCAAGGAAATACAGTTCATTATCATTGATCACACCGGACGCCACGCTCGCACGGACGCTCTGAAGAAGTTACACACATGCGCTCGACAAAACACCCACCAAAAGAGACTCCCTAAACAGATGTCGTCGCTACTGATGCAATTGAAATCTTCGTGCTCTTGCCAAGAACAGCTTTTATATTTCACTAGTTACCAGGTTTTGATATATCACCTCTCGTGAGAACTAGCAAGACAGAACAGGATTATACAGTAGCAGTAACTCTCCGGCCTGATGGCATACAATGTTTTATTGCTATGCAATTTGCCCCAGCTGCTGTAATTATTCTTAATTACAACTGCGTGATGCATTAATATCAAAGCTGTGGGCAAAGACCTCATGTATGTATGTATGTGTGTGTGTGTCTTTCAGCACACATGTAGATTTGGTGAGGTGAGAGGGAGAGACAGCATGTTGATAGACATTCCAGCATCTCTGAGCTTGTGAATATTCAACAGGAAATTTGAATGTTAGTGCTTCCATAAAGCAAATGACTTAGCAGTGAAAGCAGAGAGAAAGAAACAGCCTAAATCCTTTGTAATGTGTGGGAGATGACGTGATGCCTGCCTGCCAAGGGATAATGTCGCTCCTTCAGAGATAACGCTCTTCAGGAGGAGGCTTCTCCGCTAAAACTTTCTTGGAAGCACTTTGGTTGAACTCTTCCATCTCTGAAGCCTTCACACTACAAAGATGGTATATTCTCTAGCTATGTCATCAAAAGAGGAGAGGGGGAAAGTGGGCAGCGTGATGCAAGATATTATACACACACACACATAGAGCTTGTGGGTAGTCTGTTAGTTTTTAAGGGTGAGGATGAGGTAAAAACTTGCAGATCCCTGCTGCCTCTGTACTATGGATCACTCCACTGAAAGCACTATATATATAGAAACAAACGAAGCCATCCACTGTGACAACATGGACGCCTTTTTCTCCTCATTGCTTGTGATCAAACAAAAACCCCTTCCAGCTCTTTCCTTCATTTCTCTCCTCTTGTCAAAGATGATAGAGCTGCACTTCCTCCCCTTCATACAAAGGCTGTAATCTTTCCCCAACTCCAGACCTACTAACCTATAACTCACAGGTCGGACTGCGCAGCTGTGTCCGTGTGTGAAATAGTGTCTGTGTCTCTGTTGAGGTTGCATCCGTCGGCGCAGTTATGGCCGGGCATTTTCAGGGTCAATGTTCAGTTCTGAGCTCATTACCCTTGTTCAGAGTGATTATGTGTGTGTCCCCGTCTGCCCTTTCCCGCTAAAAAAAACCATGACCAAACGAAGAGGCCGCCTTCATCAATCACCCACTGTCCATGCTGTGCCGCATTAACCATCAGCTCCATTCAGAATAGCATCCCCTCCTCATGGCCGCTCGCTGACATTCACAATATGTCTGGAAACAAGTCCCGTATCTGACCAATCGAAACGCTTCCACGCCGGGTCAGCTTCAGGTCAACACTTCAAACAACCAACCCGTCGAGACAAAAAACGAGCTCGCCTGTGTCTCGGAGTACAAACAAATCATTAGACAGACAGGGCTTCCTGCCAATGCTTCGCCATTCTCTGGGGCTGATCGGGGTTCTTCTGACAACGATCCAGCCCTACTGTCTGGACTAGTTATGCTGCACAGGGAAGAGGGAACAGAGGCGTTTCGATCAATACCGGCTCATTATGTGTTGCCTTCTGTCCCAGAGAGATGAGTCCCTCCGCTCGGCCTGTTGATGAGGAAAGCGCACCACAATTCAATTAGGGGGATGGCCGAGATGCCAAAAGAGGTTTGATCAAAGCACTCTGCCTGGCTAATTAGCGCACACGGCAGTTCACAGGGGCTATTTTTACATCTGAGGAGCAGAGTATGTTGTTTTGTTAATGGTAGTTTTACCCTGTAATGGACTGGGAATAACCTGGCTCATTGTCAATGCATAGGTTTCAGCCAGGGGAGAGAGTGGGGGCCCCTTGTGCTGCTTCCACACATGTATATTCATGTGCACACGCATGCACATAAACACACAACCTGGTGACCTTTCCAAAGGTCATGCAGGGTTTAATGCAACCCCACTTTGCAGGTTAAACTAATCAGAAGTGTGCAGGTGTGTGCGAGTGTGTGTATTTCTGCAGACAGGAAGTGTCAGGTCATCCAGAAATAGTGCTGGGGGAAAATAAAGCTGTTTCCAGGAGTCTTCTGGGACTTTTTAGGCAGCCCCGCTGACAGCTTTATAAACCTCTTAACAAATGGTCGACCTCCTTCTCTCTAATGAGGCGAAGAGGTCCGAAGTCTGGGAAGGGAAAACAGGTGTGTCCCTCAAGGTGGGTTCACAGCCCTCGGTGTTTGTGTGTCATCAGAGAGGGAGACACGGTTTTAATAAGGGGGCTAGTGTAACCATTGTGAAGTTCCCTATTCCTCACTATTTAGTGAATTGACAGAGCTGAAACGTGACGGATGCACAGGCACAAATACACATCAGCACTCCATCGATTTTGAACATGAAGTGTGGGACGAGCAGCAGGATACGAGGGCCGAAGGTGGTAGGAAGTCTTGGAAACCTGTAACTCTCAGTAACTCTGAGGGGGTCTTGAGATGTTGGCTTGTGTAAAGAATACATTATTAAATGGGAGGGGCGGTTGTTAGTAGTTTCTTTTTTTCTAACACAGTTATGACTGATGCCAGCTGCTACTTCCCCTCAAATGCTTTCCTTTTTTCATTTGTGTTCCATTTTTCTTTATTTTCTGATTCACTCACGCACGATACAATATATCAGAACTTTCCCCATCTGACTCTTTGTCTCTGGAGAAGATTTTATTGCTCCCTTAGCTGTTAAAAGCGACATTTACTCGGGGGTGGAGGGGGGGGCTTATGGTGTGAGCAAGCTCCGTTTTAATACCACCATAAATAACATCGTCACACCCTGTCAAGTAAACTCTACTCAGGGATAGTGGCAAAGGCGAGCTGGCCTGTGTGTCAACGGGAAGCATCATCTTGAGACTGCATGGCTGCCATCAGTAAAATGTCACAGTCCACACTTCAGTGATCAGAAACGGAAAAGCTTTTGTGGATCAACACCCCAAAATACAGCTGGTTTCGGTGCTTGATGAACAAATTCCTCTGATCTTAAGATCACAGAAGAGATTTATGTATTAGCAGACGTCTTAAATGTTTTAAATCACGAGGCAGCAGCGACTCTGGGTCTGAAATACAGAAACAGGCTTTGAACAAATAGCTGCTGCCTCACACAGCAAAACCACATGATACTTCAGGTATTACTATTTGAGTATATTTTAGGTCATTATTACAATATTCAAAACAGCAAATCCACACATTTGTTAAATGCACTTTCATCATGCATCACACAGCACACTGCCCACCACTGTGCCACTACTTAAGGCTGAGAAGAGCTTCCTAACACAAACAGCAACACCATGTGTTTTCTGTCACAACAGTGAATTTCCTCAAGGATCAAGAACATAAATGAACAACACTTCACTTACATCAGTCACGAAACACAACATTTATCAGTCTGGGGGTTATGATTTCTATTCAAACAGCAACTATCAACGCAAGTAAGAGGAGTGTATAGAGGAAATATGAATAGTGGAGAGTTGTTTTGTAATGTGTGGCTGCCACTTCTAGTGAGTTACAGAAGTTTTAGGATGTACTGATATTTCTAAAAAACATGTCCTGTTATCAGTTTTTCCAACCTGTGATACTCTGTAAGCCTTCAACAAGTAGGGACTGAATTGGGAAAGAAAGCTTTTTAGGTTTTCGGCACCTACTGCTTGGAATAATGTACAATCTGATCTTCAACTTCGAAACTTAGTTATACCTTGAATGAGTTTAAGGCTCTGGTGAAATCACTGCAGTCCAGGTTGTCTGTGTGCAAGTGTTTTTGTATGAGCAAGTTTTAATGTTGTTAATTTATGTGTTGTCTGTTACTTTCACTATAACTGTCTTGCTGCTATCTTGGCCAGGTCTCCCTTGTAAAAGAGATCTTTGATCTCAATGGGACTAACCTGGTTAAATAAAGGACAATGATAAAATAAAGAACGTGCTGCCAAGTTAAAAGAGAGATTTCATTATGAAGTAATTTATCATACTGAAATATAACACTAAAAAGCACAGTTAAAACTTGTAAAAAACAACAAGTAGAGAAGTAGTGGGTTAAAAGAGAGAGATTTCATTATAAAGTAATTTATCATACTAAAATATAACACTAAAAGCACAGTGAAAACTTGTAAAAAAAACAAACAAGTAGAGAAGTGTTAGGTCAACTCACCAACTGTAAAGTGCAAAGAAAGATGAGAGTGCATCGTCCGCTGCAGCAGCCCATTGTGAAGCAGCGGTGGAAACGTGACTCTGATCCGGGAGAAAAGGGACTTGGAAACGGGGTCGGAGGAGCTCTCGTTGTTGCCGACCAGACTCAGTCCTGATCCAGGCACCGGCGTCCCATTCTCGGTGCGTCTTTCTTTAGCTGAGCCAAAATAACCGGCTGCAGGATCGCCCTCGCTGCTGCTGCTCCGGGTCGGAATGTTTGCCTCCTGCTCCTGCCGGCCGGTCGCACTGGAGGTGACTGGCTGGGTGGTTGAGAACCGGTGTGTACAAGGAGGAGGAGGAGGAGGAGGAAGGGGGTTGGGTGGGAGGTGGTGGTGGTGTTGGGGTAGTCAACCGTGGGCTGGGATGTGGCTGACTCTGGGCGTCAACTGGTTTGTGGAGGCTGTCTGTCTGTGGTGAGGGAGAGAAAGAAAGTGCGCGCCTGTTAATTAAAAAAAATGTATAACAGAGGCAATCAATTTATTGCCATGGTGACCGAATACATTCCAATTAAGCCGATTTAAAAGCAATTATAAGGCAAGGCAGCTTTATTTGTATAGCACATTTCAGCAACAGGGCAATTCAAAGTGCAAAAGAACATTAAAGGACCCATATTATGCTAATTTTCAGGTTGATACTTGTATTTTGTATTTCTACTAGAAAATGTTTACATGCTGTAATGTCCAAAAAACACTGTATTTTCCTCATACTGTCAGCCTGACTGCCTGTATTTACCCTCTCTGTCTGAAACGCTCCGTTTTAGCGCATTTCAACGGAATTACTACGGAATTGCAACAGGATTGCATTGCTAGGCAACAGTTTGGGTCCATGTTTACTTCCTGTCAGCTAATGACATTTACATAAACTGCAACCAGGAATAAACTGGGACACATTTAGAATGTTTACGTTTAAAATTGTGTCAAGGGTCTAAATATTGTATATTCGTGACATCACAAATGGACAGAAATCCTGACAGCTTGTTTCAAATGCAGAGTTTCTGAATACGGGCTGTGTGTATTTCCCTGTGGATTGAGCATTTTGATACTTTCACAGTGTTTATATAGGACTTAAGCCTGCTTTATAATAAAAAAAAAAACATGAAAATCTCACTTGTTTTATAATATGTCCCCTTTAAAACATAATTAAAACAGTTATAAAAACATAAAAACATTAAAGATTAAAAAATAAAAACAAGCTAAAAATAAAAGCTAGGATAGAAGCTAAAATAGAATATAACACACAAGAGTAAAAGCTTTAGTGCAGTATAAGATCATTACCTGGTTTAATAAAAGGCAGCAGCAAACAGGAGAAGTTTTAAGCTTTGTTTTAAAAGAACTCAGAGTTGGAGCTGGTCCTGGAGGTTTCTGGGAGCTTGTTCCAAATATTAAATTTTAATTTTAATAAAAAAATTATAAACACAAATAAAGCCATTGAGCCAAGATTTCAGGCATTTATTTGAGGGGAAACGTTAAACATCCATATACTAGTGTTTGTTAACAACTCATTTCTCATTTTGAGGTTTAATGACTTCGAAGGAGGGACACTGGGTTAAATGAGCTGCTGTTAATGATGCTGCTGCTGCTGACGGAGGACAGGCGCCACCTGGTGCACATATGATGAGACGCACTTCTGACAAGTTCTTTAAAAAAAAAAAAAAAAAAAAAAGCAGCAGTACAGGGTCATTATTCAAAATGGAAGCCAAGTTTTTTCTCAGTTATGTAATTTACAAACATCTCAATCCCATATTTAGACTCAGTTTGAGTGCTTTTACAATAATAATCAAACCAAGATTCTCCCTTTATCTTGGGCACTCATGTAAAAGATCAATCTCAGAGAGGCACTTTTCTGGTTGAATTATTATTTTCTATTACTATTTTATGACAAGTTTCTTTTACGCACAACTCCTCCTCTCCAAATCCTTCTTGTCCTGCCTTTTCTCCACACAGACCTTTTGTTTGAATCTTGCCTCCTGGGTATAACCACTGCTCCTGCTCGGTATGATATATAATAAGAAAAAAAGTAAAATATTTTAAAAGCAACTCTCTAAGTCACCCTCCTCCTCCTCTCTCGCAGTGTATAGAGCAAGGGTGCACACACTCTTCCCTTGGAGGGCCACAACTGGAACTCGATGGAGGGCCACGGGCCAAATAAAACACCTATTATATTGTAGTGTTAAGATGCAAAATGGTACTAGGATCCCAAGTTCCCATGTATACTGCTTTCAAAAAACTGCATGTTTTCCCCAAAACTGCATGTGATTATCATAAAGTGGGCATGTCTGTAAAGTGGAGACTAGTGGGTACCCATAGAACCCATTTACATTCACATATCTTGAGGTCAGAGGTCAAGGGACACCTTGACAAATGGCCATGCCAGTTTTTCCAAACCAACATTTAGCCCAACTTTAGAGTGTTACCCTCCTTCCTTACAAGCTAACATGACATGATTGGTATAATGGAGTCCTTCGGTTTTCTAGTTACATATGATGCCACTATCTTCTAACCATTAACCCGAGCCGTGTACGGCCTCCAAAAGACAGTGAAGTCGGTTGGGTCTTTTAATAGAAAAAAAAGACTTTGCTAACATCTGGTGGGCCAAATCAAACCTGATGGCGAGCCAACTTTGGCCCGCGGGCCCCACTTTGGGCAGCCCTGGTATAGAGGCAGGTCCCGCCTCTCTCTCTCTCTTTCTCTCAACAGCTTGATAAATCTTTTACGCGTCTGCGGGCTGAGTGAGGGAACACTTCACATCTCATTTCATCACACACTCCTCCGCTCTGCTCCTTATAATGTACCTCCTCCTCTCTTCTCCTCTTCCTCTCCTCTTCCTCTCTCTCCTCTCCTCTCCTCTCTCCTCTCCTCTCCTCTCTCTCCTCTCCTCTCCTCTATCCTCCTCTCTCCTCTCCTCTCCTCTCCTCTCCTCTCCTCTCCTCTCCTCTCCTCTCCTCTCCTCTCTCCTCTCTCCTCTCCTCTCCTCTCCTCCTCTTTCCTCCTCTCTCTCCTCTCCTCTCCTCTCATCTCCTCTCCTCTCCTCTCCTCTCCTCTCTTCTCCCACCTGCGTCCAGCCGAGGCCCAGGAGGAGCTCCTCCCACCGTCATCGCCAAAAATAACCTCAGGGTATTTATGGATGCCGAGGAGCAGGCACGAATTGGGCTTTTTTTTTGTTTTTTTATATCGTTTGAGAAAAAAGGCAGTTCTTTCATCATGAGAGCTTACAACCTGAAAAAAAACAAGAACCAAGATCAATTTGAAGTAACATCATCCCCCACCTGCATCTGTTTTCTCTGATGATTGATAGTTTGTCTGTGCTCCAGTACTTTATATTCAAGTCATATTCTCTTGTCTCAGATACATTCTTATAGGCCTGTTATGTAATCTGTGCACAATCAGGTGATGCATCCTACTAAGTAGCTATACTATGAAAAACAAACTGGGTGTTTATGAGGAAATAGGAAACTCGTATAATGATTTCATAGAAAGTAGTGATATTGGTGAGCTTCTACAGGAGGAATAATTAAGATAGGATACGTAAAAATTCACAATAGTGGTAGACCCTCAGAAGGGAATGGACTCTTGTTTTTGAAAATCTTTTTATTTTATTTATTATTTATTTTCTATATATTTATTTTCTGTTTATGTGTATCTTAATTTTGTTAGAGGTGCCATTTAACTGTTTAATTGTATGATTGATACTGTGAAGCTGTATATTGATTTTCGCCCTGTGAGAAAGGGAGAAGTTAAGAGAGAACGGGTGGGTGTGTGGGGTATGTTATGTTTGTTAAAGTAAATCCTCTATTGAATATATTGCATAATAATGATGATGTTTGTATAAGAAAAAAAACCAATAAAAAAAAGTAGTTATACTATAATTTATGTTACATGTGGGTCTCTGGCTGTTAATGGAAAGCTATAGCCAGTTTAGCCATTTATGGGTTGTATTCTTTTTGACTAAACAATCACAACTCAAGGTCCACTTACCAGCTTTTTTCCTGGAGCTTTTCTAACCGTATCATACCTTCTCCTTCAGCAAATGGAGTTTGCTCAGGTGTGTGTGTGCTCAAGGTCCACTTGCTACCTATAAAACCAACAACAAAGAGAAGTCAAGACAAAGAGTTCAACAATAATGACAAAGGCAATGCGATACAGTTTAAGAGCTCTGGGAAAAACTTGAGTTGGGATTGTTTTATCAATGTATTATTTAAGGTCAAGAGAGAACCAGGGTTATTATAGTAAACTAAAATGAAAATAAGCAGTGAAAAATATTTTTAATAAATAAAATTAAAAAAATATAAATAAATAGAAGTAAAACTAAAACAATATTTCCCGGCTAAAAACTAGTAAAAGATATAAGAAAAATTAACCTAAATTATTAATTTTTTTTTAATTGTGGCCATTATAACACAGTTCTTCAACCATGTATTTTGTATGTAGCAACATACTTCTGGGACATTATACCTGGCCCTAACAAAAACAAACTAAAACTGCTATAAAACTAAAACTAAATATATAAAAACTAAACCTTTCTGAAAAACTTAAACTAAAACTAGCAAACACACTCCGAAAACTAAACTAAAATTAAACTAAAATGAAATTCTGATGAAAAGTCAAAACTGAAATAAAATAAAAACGAATTAAAAATTCAAAACTATTATAACCTTGGAGAGAAAATATGTGTTTAACCTTATATTCTGCTGGTTTCAATAATGATGCTGTGTGAAATATTCACATCCAGTGTGACATCGAATGGAAATATTCATCATTCTACACAAATTTCACACCAAATTCAGGCTAATATATTTGCTTTGGAAATGTTTAAATAGCTACAACTACAACGCTGAGCTGCATAACATGAGTTTATGAAGATGGACACACCAACATGTCATTAAATGTAAGAACTATTTTTTGTGTGTAGTCAGTGGCATTAACCAATTTTTTTCAACAGCTGTCATGTTTTACTGTTACACATGAACCCAGTAAGTGCTCGAGCTGCTAGTAGAATACATTAGTGACTGTTCTCCATGTCTTTTGCACACATGAAGCTCACTCATTCACAACTGCATTTCTTATGAGGACATGTTTTCTGAATGTGTGCCATAAAAATGTCTGTGCGTGTGAGTGTATGTGGGTTGTTGGGTGGGAGGGAGTCTGAGAGAGAAGAGCCGAGGCTGAAATAAGGTCACTGTTATAGTTCTATTAGAAGCCTTGATGGAAGTTCTCCTTGTGTTCCCATTTTGCCCAACACCTCCTTATCGACTCACTCTGTGTGTGTGTGTGTGTGTGTGTGTGTGTGTGTGTGTGTGTGTGTGTATATGTGTGTGTATATGTGTGTGTGTCCAGAACACTTCTTTCATGACAAGTGTGTCCAGGCCCTCGGGGGTTGCTGTTCTCCACAAAGACACTAATGTGAAGTGACAGGACAGCCAGTGGTGAGCTGCTCTGAGGGGACCTGCATTGTGGAGGAGACCCAAGAGTCTGGCTAGTAGGTGGACAACAATAGAGAAAAGACCTCAAAAGGACAAGGCTTTTTCTCTCTCTGAAAGCGTCTTAGGCTGCCGCTTCTAGTTCCCACTCTTTCTCTGTGTTTCTCTTTTGCCTTTTTACATATTTTGGCGCTCAAACACCCCAATGTGAAAATTCCTTGTGCAGTCTGTTTCACTATTATCTAACAGCCAATTCCTCAATTGTGAGGAGACGTGAGAGCAAAATAGATTGTATCCTTTTCTTACACTCACAGCAGCCTGAATGACTTCCCCCAAATAATTGTGGTGAAACAGTAGTTTGCTTACACCACAGGCTTACAAAAGACGCCATTAGTCAGGCTGAAATGCTGTATGTCACCTGGGGAGCTGCTGCGCAACAGAGACAACACACAATATTTTGCATTGGTGCACCTACTGTGGCAAATAATACATCATAAACTAACCAGCTAAATGAGCTGCTCTCCTTCAGCTCTTGCATTTATCAACACAAACTACCCTACGTAGCTGCAAAGTACAGCCACCACTGGCTGTCTCCACAAGCACATGAATGCTTTCTTTATATAGGCCCATGCTCATAAAAGTTTAAGAATATGCATGTGCCCTTGGAGGCAGAGTCTCATCTGATTTCTCTTCACTATTTTGCCATGAAGAGAGTTTCCAGACTCGATGAAGAATAAATACAGAGGCTATTATGAGGAGCATGTCAATAATTTATAATGGGATTATGCTTTGGTGAAGAAATTCTGGTCCCCAGAATCACTTTTGAAGAGTTGGTGTTATTCCACCGTTGGCCGCTTGGAGGCACTCGCCTGTGAGGTCAGTTTTAATTGAATGGTGCCTTCACAGGTGTGTCAAGCCAGACACAAGCTGGGACAATACCGGATGTTAGGTAGGTTTCCTACAAAGTAAAAGCACATCATTAGTTGGACGCTCCTTGATTATAAATATAGCCTAGTGTGCAACTGTGAAAATTAATTTTGTGAAAGGCTTTCTTCTTTGCTCTATTTGATCAATAGAATTGCTTAACCTAAACAATATCTACCAGATAGTGTTTATATAATTTAGTATAGATTATACAGTGTGGAACAAGTTAACCCCCTGATATACACACTGTCACTGACCTAGTACTTTTTAAATCTAAGCTCAAGACTTTTCTATTTAGATTGGCTTTTAATACCTAGTAGTGCTGTGACATTTTTCCTTTTTTTTTATGTACCTTTTTATGATTTTATGATATGTTGTGTTTTTATTCCTGTTATTTCTTGATGTTAATGTAAAGCACTGTGGGTACCTTTTGGTTATTGTAAAGGGCTATACAAATAAATGTTGATTGATTGATTGATACAGTGTATTCATAGTAATAACAGAATATTTTAACCTAAACACTATCTACCAGCTGATGATCTAGATATTGTTTAAGTTATAGTCTATAGTCTAAATCAATAAATTGGATATAGGGGAAAAAGAACAGTGAAATCAGAGCAAGAAGCTCCCTGAACCAGACAAGCTGAGAAGTTGAGGCAGATAATATTAATTTATGAGGTGGTTGATATCATTACAGTCCATGGTTGATATCTATATATATGGTCTATGGTATATGCATAAACTGTAGTATAAACCTAAATAATATTAGGACTTATAGGCCATGTTATAGCATAAACATTTTACCAAATGTATGTAGCCTAATTTAGCTAACATGGCTCTTACAAACTTTATCTCAGCCAAAGTTATGTATAATAACAATATTTCTCCAAACAAAGTGTTTGACATATCAGATGATTTAAATAAAAAAAAAAGACAGTTTATTCATATGAAATGTACCTGTATATCAATGTTAGCTAGGCTATTTCTGAGTAGGCTATCTGCCAATAGCTCAAGATTTTGAGCAGGAGAGCTAACGTTAAAATAGAAAATATATTAGTACATTTCTCTAGCTTAGTGTGCTGAAATGTGAAACAGGTTGTTTGGAAAATGAGTTTATATAAGTCTTTGCAAATAATTAAATGCGTTTTTTTAAAAAGCCTCCACACTAACTTGACCATACATTGACATTAATGCTAAACAACTAGCTAACGCTAACTTGACCATACATTGACATTAAAGGTCCCATATTGTAAAAAGTAAGATTTTCATGTCTTTTTTATTATAAAGCAGGTTTGAGTGCTTTGTAAATACTGTGAAAGTATCGAAGCGCTCAATATATGGAGAAATACACACAGCCCGTATTCAGAAATTGTGCGTTTGAAACAAGCCGTTAGGATTTCTGTCCATTTGTGATGTCACGAATATACAATATTTAAACCCTTGACACAATTTTAAATTTAAACATTCTAAATGTGTCCCAGTTTATTCCTGGTTGCAGTGTATGTGAATGACATCAGCTGACAGGAAGTACACATGGACCCGAGCCGTTGCCTAGCAACGCAATCCTGTTGCAATTCCGTCAAAATGAGCTAAAACGGAGCGTTTCAGACAGAGGGTAAATACAGGCATATTCAGGCCGACAGTGTGAGGAAAATAAAGTTTTTTTTTAACATTACAGCATGTAAACATGTTCTAGTAGAAACACAAAATACAAGTATGAACCTGAAAATGAGCATAATATGGGACCTTTAATGCTAAACAACGGAGTATTAGGGCCACATTGAAGAAAAAAAAAGAAATCTGAGATTTCGAGAATAAAGTCGTAATATTATGAGAATTAAGTCATAATATAATAAAGTAGTAATTTTACCTATTATTTTCTTATTTTCTCGTAAAATTATGACTTTATTCTCGTAATATTACGACTTTTTTTCTTGTAAAGTTATGACTTTATTCTCGTTATATTACGTAATTTTTTCTCTTAAAAATATGACTTTATTCTCGTAATATTCTGACTTTATTCTGTAAATCTCAGATGTTTTTTCCCTCAATGTGGCCCTAATACTCCGTCGTACATGTTCTAGTAGAAACACAAAATACAAGTATGAACCTGAAAATGAGCACGATATGGGACCTTTAATCCTTTATCATAGTTTTTCTCACTTTTTGTACTGCAAACATGACTGATCTCGCCTTTCATTTTTTGTTTTATTCTGAAAGCTTTCACCGGAAACCCTCCGTGTTACTCTGTCTGTCTTGACAGTGGTTTCAGTCACATGGTTGCTGCCTCACCGAGAGAGCTGATGGAGCCAGATGAGAGAGGCAGGCAGGAGGCGAGCCCCTCCGGTTGCGCGTCAGCATCCCCTCAAATAGGAATCCGCTGCTGCTGTCACTTCTGCTCTACATACTGAGAGACGGACGACTGTAAAAAAAACCGAAACAACCATCTAAAATTTGCACTTGTGCATGCAGCTGTTTTAATGCATGTGATGCCAAAGAAGAAGAGCAGCAAGGGGAGGCTGTGGTGAGGAAGGAAGGCTGGAGCTTTTTGCAAAGAAATGATAGTGAGGAGGATCAAGGCGCGCTGTCCCAGGAGAACTCATCTGAAGAGCAAGAGGATGCTCCTCTAACGAACTGGGGGGGCTGAGTGAGTATACATCCTAATCTCCATCTCTCCATCATTTTGCTTCCACTTTGATGACATCTGGACATCCCTCTTTATCACCTCTGAATCCCCCACACCCCTCCCTCCTCTACTCGATCACACCTGTCTGATCAATCATTCATGGGCTTCTTAGTAAAGTGCAGCATAACCGGTTGGTCAGTGATGTGTGAAAAGTTGCCTTGCTATTTGTGCACTTTAACCCTGCACAACTTAATGCATGCACGCATCAAGGTTTAATACCATGCAGACATCAGTGCATTATAGGAGGTCGATGGTGTGTTTAAAGTTTTTGATTAGAGTGAACATGTGTTGCACACTGTGGCCACTGTGCCTGTGCAAGGCTAATTAATAAAAGGCTTTGTGAGGGACTCTCCTATCACAGGCACTCATCATTAATCCGCTGATAGCCCTGAGGGCGTGGGTTTGCTGTATGTGATGATAAGAGAAAAGGCACCAGTCCTACTTACACAGCAGGGCTGATTAATTATGGACTCAGAACTGATGAACTCAGAGAGACTGTGAGGTGACACAGACATGTCAAACAGAAACAGAGGCTTTTTTAATAGCATTTTTTTTATTTTCAGCATTGATTGGTGACATTGAGGATGATTTTTTTTTTACCAAAATATAAGTTCTGTTTGTTAAGATACATTGTCTAGCTTTAAATGATTGCTGAGCGATATAGAAAGCAGTTTTAAAATCCTTGCCACAACTATATATATCTAAATCAGTCTGTGATGGTTTCCTCACCTGTAATGATCTTGGGAGTGGAAGCGCTCGCTGTGCTGCTTGAATGTGTGGGTGTGAGTAGAACTTCTCCAGAAAGGCTCAGTGCATGTAGATGAATGAAATCCACTTACTATGCAGCAAGGGTTCCCATCTCCAGTGCGTGCGCCTATATGTGTGTGTGTGTATTTCACCTCATTACACTCATTGTGTTGACTTAAGCAGGAGGGTCACCCCTGAGGGCCCGTTCTCCTGCCTTATTGAGGAGCGATGCCCTGAATTACACCACACTCACTCACGCTGATTGCAGAAGTACAGGAGGAGCACACTGGGAGGATTTGACTGAAACGTCACTGAATGTGATGTATGTTTCCTGGCACGGATAAGTAAGTCGATGCATTACACAATCGCCTAGTTGTCCCCCACTCACTACAAGTGCGTTTCGTCGAGAGGTGCTTAACTCTTGGATCTCGTGTATTTCAAATTTGCGATTGAGCTCCAGGTCTGGTTCGAATTCTGGGCAATTATGTTCACAGCCTGCCCACGCACACTTTATACAGGAGCTCCTCTATTCTTGGTTGTTCTACAAACTGACAAAAGAAAACTCTCTCCCTCGCAGCCTGTGTACTGCATTTCTCCTGAGGCGTTCTCAATATTCTCCCCGTGTATGTATTAAACATCAAGCATGTCGAACTGCAGGCGCGGGGCCGAGCACTTTAAGGCAGAGTCAGCCTTCTGTGGAGGGTGACAGAACAGTCAGATGGCCCCCACAGGGCAGAGAACAATTCCTGCTGCTGATGCACCCAAGGCGACAGGACTGGAGCGCTGCTTCCTCCTCCCGTCTCCCCTCCCCTCCCCTCCCCTCCCCTCCCCTCCCCTCCCCTGTCATCCACCCTCCATCCCCATCATCCCTTCCCACCTTCATCTCATAGAGATAAACACGCTCTCTCTCGGGTTCACTAGCACACCTGCACTACAGCTCCTGTGCTCTGTCTGCCTCCCCCTTCGTCTCCCACTCATCATACATGCATACACACATGAAACATATTGCCTCTTCCTTTAACACACGTGCAGATGTGTGCCTCTCACACACGGCATCACTATACTTCCCCATACACATTAGCATACCTTCTTACTGAGGGTGTAACGATACGCCGGTCTGGATCGATTTATCGATTGAATCCAGTATCGTCGATGCAAAGTGGAAACATCGATACATCTTTAAGATACGCCTTTATTTTGAAATTCTCAACTGATAAAAAACATTTGCACTTAAACATTTGAAATGTGGGACTTTATAGGAGGTCTATTTTTATTATTTTTATTAAAAAAATAGACTGCATTTCATTTAAACGTCTGGAAGAACGCAGTAAAACAAATGTAAAATCGTAACTTATTTGCTTTTTGTGAGTTGGTGTAAATGTAACTGTGTTAAATATACTTGAAATATGATATCGTCTCATATCGATCGCAGGCCCCTGAATTGAATCGAAATTGTATCGTGGCAGACTTTGTGATATCAGCAAATATCGTATCGTTGTCCAAAGGATCAGTATAATATCGTACTGTGATGAAACTGGTGATTTACACCCCTATTTCTTAAATCCGCAATCATGCATACACTCTTGCCACTTTATTAGGTCCACATGTACAATCTAATGCAATCCAATACAAGATGTTCTGCCATAAAGTCTACTTTTATGATGCTTATAATGGTCATTTTTTTGACACTGTCAGAGAGATGGATTTATATGTTTTACCATTGAGGTCATAGTTAATAGTGGTGTTGTACTGGACTGCTTTATATTGGGAGGTGTTTCTAATATTCTGCCTCCTTCATGTATGTAAATAGGGAGGACAACAAATTACACCTCTCAATATAATGTAATCCAGCACACACCACCTTTAAAGGAACAGTATGTAACATTAAGGGGGATCTATTGGCAGAAATGAAATATGATATTAATAAGTACGTTTTCATTAATGTATAATCCCCTGAAACTAAGAATGGTTGTGTTTTCATTGACTTGATGAGCGGTTTATATCTACATATGGAGAGGATCCTCTTCACAGAGCCGGGCGCCATGTTTCTACAGTAGCCCAGAACGGACAAACCAAACACTGGCTTTAGATAGGGCCATTCGCGCTTTTGCGTTTTTGCGTTTTTGCGTTTTTGCGTTTTTGCGTTTTTGCGTTTTTGCGTCGGGAACCATAGTTTTCCTTCACACTTGGCACACAGGAGAAGTTCAATAAGGTCTCAGATGGTTGCAATCTGCAACCTCACCGCTAAATGCCGACAGATCCTACACATTGCAGCTGTCACTATGACCTCAGTAATATACATCATTTACTCATTTTTAACATGTAAACAAAAACTGAATATTATAAACTTAGTAAAGGTAGCATTTATGGCAGCGCTGTTGTATTGAAATACAATGTATTATACAGGTGTACCTAATAAAGTGGCCACTGAGTGTAACTGGCCTTTACTCTCTTATACAAGCTATCACAATGTCCTACACATGGTACTATTCTCTCTTACACATACAGCTATACTATATATATATATATATATATATAGCTATATGGAAAGTTGCAAGTAGAAGCGAATAGAAACAAATTACGACTCTACTTTGTAAACATACAGAAACAAGACGTAAAAAGAGCGAAAGTTGAGGAAAATAATAGAAAGAACTGGGTTTTCTGGTACGTTTTGAGGTCAGCCAGATTCTGAGTTGTCATACAAACCTTTGCGTAGGCTCACTCTTTGCACACATAGTCGATGCGTACGTACAGTATATTATATGTAATATACAGACGCTACGCTGGCTGTTTTGGGACAGTAAACAGAGACAAACACACAAGAGAAAATGTGTAAAACAGAATGATATTGTATCTAAGAGAAAATGACAGCATATGTTATTATGAATAGCTTTGTGTGAGAGAGAGAGAGTTTGATTGAATGTAAATAGTATTGCACTCTCAGTTCCTGGTTGGCTTACGGCTCTTAAAAACCATGAAGTGGAGAACAATCAGATAAATCACTATGCCGATGACCTTGCTATTGTTCTAGCAAAACTTTGGTGAATTTAAAGTTGTCCTTAAATGCTCTGTGGCTTGATTTAAATTCTCCTTGAAGCCTTAACAGTGCTAGAAAATGCCACTTAGGTGGTACAGGCTTTTTCAAGAAAGGCTGTGAGTCAATCAGAAACTTAGAATTTAAACTGCCTATACCTGTCCAATAAAACTATACCTTCTTTTTCTAATAATCACAAATATTTCCCACCACATGCACAGTCATTTTCTCTCACACACAGTCAATACCACTTTCTTTTATACTCACACACACCAGGCTGTTCTCATACACTGTTCGTAGCTACGAAAAGCAATACACTATAATTTGTATATCACCCACGTAATCAATTCCTACGTAATCTACGTAATCGTGAGCCAGGACAGGTGATGTAGATTAAGGGCGTCAAAGTCCGCAGAGGGAGGCGGTCGTGGTGGATCTAAAAACACCAGACTTTCACCCAGAAGAATGCTGTTTGTGTCTCGTGTAAAACCAGAAGTCAACGTTGACTTATTTGTCATGTAACTTCCGTAGTTATTTTAACCCAAACCACAGTCTTTTCCTAAACCTAACCAAGTAGTTTTGTCTCCTAAACACTGCAGGGGCTTGCACAGGTACACTGATTGCTGGACATTTGTAGGAAAATGCACAAAAAATAACAAAATACCTTTTCATAAGATATCTTACAAACAGTGAGGAAACGTTGCAGGCACACACACACATATATTATAAATACGTATTATATAGAGAGAGTGTATGATGGTGTAGTGTTCAATATTAATGGGTTTTTTTTCCACTTTCCCGGGTCAGAGGTCTACTTGCCTTGAAGTATTTATCAGTGATTATCAAATAACAACAAAGACCAAAGTTAATTGTCATGTTTAATCTTTATTTAAGTAAATTAATCTGGAGTTTTGCCCACATCCTCTAATGCCACCCAACTAAACTCCTGTTTTCCAAGATAATTGAAATGCTCGCTTGCGCTTCAGCTCATAAACTTTATCTTTTCTCGCAAGTGCTGGATCAACAGAGATGAGAAGGAAGCGAGATGGCTCACTCCTTAGCTACTTCAATCATCAGCTCCAGAAAAAAAATTATTTACTAGCCCAAAGTGGCATTTTACGTGCCCTGGGCAAGCGGGCGAGCCTTCTTGTTGAGCCCTGTGGTGTCTGTGAGTGAGAATTACAGTGTTTGTAAGAGAGAACAGAGAGCGCAGCTACTCGCAGTTATTTAGGGTTTTGAAAGTGTCAGTCATTGTCTGAGGCCTTCGGTTGTTTATAAGAGGTGCAAAAGTGCGATGTGAGCTCCACAGATCACGGAGCAAATGGTCCGTGAATCCTCGAACTAAGTGTGTTTGCGAACATGTGTGTGTGCATGTTAGCTGTGTGCATAATAGCTCGGGGATCGGGGGGCCAGTGGATTGGCCAGTCAGCCAGACAGATGTGCCCTAGCCTGGACTTGGAGTGCGGGGCCTCGGACTGGCCTGCCACCCAGCATTAGTGCCATGGATCCGTGACCAAAGGGCTCAGGGCACCAAAACTCACTGTCTGCATAAAATGCTCTCAATTATTAATGCTGCTGTGTATAGGGCAGTAAGAGGCATTGCAGAGGCCATGGGAGGAAACAAGGAAATGGGCACTGAAGGGCGAACGAAGCGGGATGACCAGCAGATAGAAGAAGTAGAATAAATGAATGGAGAGAATAGTTTTTGAATACTTTTCTTTTGTACTTCAACGTCGTCCTATGGTGAACTGAACATGAGCACATACAGTATAATGCCACATTTAAACAAAAGTAGATCACCATAGCAACGAGATCAAGAAAGTGATGGTTCTTATTGATACTCCCCATTACTCTCGTCTTAGAGACATGAAAAGAAAAATGACATTGACTAGTTAGACCTTGGTCTTTTACACACCATCGTGTACGTTGCATCTCAAAGTTCCCTCCAGTTATCGTCACATGTCGTGATTTTTCACAGAATACAGAATGCCCCTCATTAATTGTTGAGTGCACGGGAAGTTTAGTATGCGTCATCTCCGCGTGTGCACTCAAAACATTTCAGGCCGGGTCCAGCATTGCAGTAGCTTGCCATTAGAGAAAGAGCGCTGTAATTCATAAGTATTGATTCATATCTCAGCTGCATTACAGCATAATGTCCCTGAACATGACTATATACAACACAATAAATAAAGCAGCAAAGAGAAAGATTTACATAGATATTCTGTTAACTCCCCATTATGTCTAAATGTGATACAATCATAATACAAGAACATGACAGAGTACGTTCTAATCATTGCAGCTCCATTATTACACGTAGATAATGGGCTCCATCCTCTGTTCCCCATTTAGCAGTGAACTGAGAGAAAACACGCTCCTGTCCTGAAGCTTGTGTCAGCCTTTGGTGCTTTATTAGCTAGAAATGTACAACAATGCTGCAGTGTGTATCTGCTTGCATGTGCACTATGTTTCAACAATGTAAACCATACTTCTAGCAGTCATAAAAACATTATTTTAAACTCCCTGGTTTTATAGAGAGAGTGAAAAGCTTTCCAAGGTCTTACCATCAGGTGCGGTTTGAGTTTAGAATTATAGTCTCCATTGAGGAAATATTCCTTTATCCTTCAACTCATATGCAGTCTTACCGGTGCGCTTTGATTTATTAGCCTTCTAGTGTATAAAAACCTCCTCAATATATGCATGTGTGTGTCTTTTATTCATTTATCATGGTCACTGACACCTATGCCCCTCTCTTTGAACTTCCAAGCCAGTGTAGTTGCCACTTTTAGCCCATACTCATGCAGTACCATTACTGTCGCTCAATTTGTACAATGTAAACTAAAATGTAAAACGTAATTATTAGGGCTGTCAAAGTTAATGCAATAAAAATGCGTTAATGCAAATTAATTTTAACGCCACTAATTTCTTTAACACATTAATGCAACTTGCGATTTCTGGGTTGTAGCGGGCTAAGTTTTAAAGCTAGAGTGGCATCATATGTCTATGTCATACTAGCTTGTTGCGAAGGAGGTTAAATAACACTCAAACTTGTGCTAAATTTTGGCAAGAAAACACCATTTTCAAAGGGGTCCCTTGACCTCTGACCTCAAGATAGGTGAATGAAAATGGGTTCTGTGGGTACCCACGAGTCTCCCCTTTATAGCCTCGAGTTTGGCATTTTGGCCGTCGTCATCTTGGTTTTTGCAAGAGAGGGTGGAGCTAAGTACAACCGAACGCTGAATGAGACATTTTTAGGCGACCAAAAAGGTTATTATTAACTATAATGAACTGAAAACACACTATGAAAGGGTTAAAGTTGTAAGAGGAAAACACGGACAACTCCCAGAACAAACAACGAGGTTTAAGCGACCTGTCAATCACAAGGTAGCCACGCCCTAAAGCATCCCCTGCTTTATGGTGTATTTGACTCTAAATGGGACCATAGTTTACTAAATGAACATCATTCTTTATTGTAGAAGACTTGAAACTAGCGATTGAGACCATAAACTCATGTTTACAATGTTTACTGAGGTAATAAATCAAGTGAGAAGTAGGCTCATTTTCTCATTTCTCACTTCTATACAATCAGACTTCTTTTTGCAACCAGAAAGAATGCAAGTTTAATGCCACTTGTGCATTGGCTTCACTTTTCAGAGCCGGAGGTTGCCAGAGAATGCCAGACCAGAGATAAGTGTTGGTAAAGACCCTCTGGGTTTTAGAAAATGTGATGCTTAGCTCAAATGTAATGATAATACATGAGCTAATATTCCATTCTAGTCTTTCTATTAAAAGCAAATTCAGTGTAACTGTGGCCACCAGAATACTCAGTGAGGATCCCATGTCCAAAAAGTCAAAGTCAATAAAGACATGCAGATGGAGATGAACTGACCAGCACAACTTTGCCACAAATCAATCTTTTTATTGACCTTTTTAGTGACCTTTTCTGGCTCTGTGAACACAAAAACCTCAGTTTTCTGCTGCTGGCTGCTGGACTCGTCCACTCAGTGCCTCACTGAAGAAGCCTCACAGCTACAGTACAGCAGAGCACTCGGTATTTATGTTTAAAAAAAGAGGTTTTGTTTTTCATTCTTAAAGTTTTGTCACTTTATGTGGGTGGAGAAGTGTTTATATACCAACAACAGTTTAATCGGCGCAAACAGCGAATCATCTGGGTCTCATTAGTGGGGGACGCGATGCACTTCTGCTTTGTGTTTTATGCTGTTAGATCGGCATACTTTAACATAAAAATAGTGCCTGCTCTTGCTTTAAGGAAGGGGAGAGTGTTACATAACTACTTTTCTTGCCCGGATTAGTGCCAAGCGTCAAACCAACGACTTGCGGGCTGCAGGTGTGTTTCGTCAGACTTCACTTCACACTTCTACCGAGCAAATTAAATATCAGATTCTGTCTAAACACATTGTGAGAGTGGCAGTACGTAGTACTCATAATGCAACTGAAACTCCTACCATCAACTAGCAAACACAACTGCAGTTAGTAATGAGCCTATTGCATCAGCACAAGGAGATAATTGAACGATGCCATTAGGTGTGGCAGCTAGATTGAAGTGTGAAAACCCTCTTGTGAGTGAATATCTCTGCAAGAACTAATACAAAAAGTAACTTTATTCTCAAAGACACATAACTGTGATAAGGGAATAGTTATACAACATATGGTTGGTAATTTAGTTTGGTAATTTGTCGTGACTGTATCTTATTGTAAGGTGATGAATTGATTAAGTATTTTTGGCCGTGTTTGTGCATGTGTGTGTTTCTACACCTTTCCTTATCCATCTGTCTGTATTTGCATATTAACAGTATGCATAAATCTACAGCACAGTTATGTTATTAACATGAATATGAGGTGTGTCGCTCCTTCCTCTTCCTGTTTGAGACACAGACAGACAATGTAAGCAGCATGGTGCGTGCTGGTGATGGGCGAGTTCACCTTTGCAACAGTAGCTGTTTATTGATTCCTCTGACAGTCACACATGTGTTAGCGACGGAAGATCAGCTTCTGCACTCAGAGAGCGCGAGGACAGCGGGGCATTCATGCCGACTGGTTATTTATTCATTAACAGGCGGTTTGCTCCTCGGCTCTGCCTCAGAGGACCGTTTTCACCTGTTTCACCTCCTGAGGTTTGAGATAGCGCTGCTGCATTTGGTATCAAATCTGTCTCGGGTGCACACATATACATGCGCAGTAGCTTCCAACTCTACCCCATGAATGAGTGAGACTGTAGGGACAGTGGAAGCCGGAGGAAGAATGAAGGGTGGAGTCGAGGGCTCTGGGGACCGTGGCAAGGCAGATCCTATATTGATTGGTTTAGTAAGAGAATCCTCGGGCTTTTAGTGGTGCTGCTTAATAAGAGTGGCTTGTGGAAAGAGAGATCACATCAGCTGAACTCCACTCCAGAGGCTGCGTTTGGCTTTGAGGAATAGTTCACAGCAAAATCAAAACATAAGCAAATCCATTTAGATTATGGTTTTTGGCACATTTCAAGATTTGGAAATATCTCTTTACACGAGGACACGTTGGCTCTGCGAGGTCATATATACAGCGCAGGTTTTCAAGCAGGAAATAAAGGTCATAAACTTTTGTAGTGGAACCAGATGTCGAGCACACTATCACAGGTGTGTGATCCTCCCATACCGAAACCTAAGCAGCAGAAACTCTGCATGTACCTATCACATAGCACACAGCCGGATCACACGAAACGAGTCTCCAGAACTCGCAGTGGGTTTGTCGCAGCATGGATGTTGTGGTTTTTTGCATTGACATAGTCTTTTTTGCAGAACGTACCCTATCTGTCTATCTCGGTGTAAAGTCAAGAGCCTGGCTTCAGAGAAACACTGAGCTATTTTAGGAGGCAGCAGATTGTGCTAAGCGAGAAAGTGAAGTGACACAACTGGGGTTGAGATTTCTCGGCGCCTGAAAACCTTGAAAATATCTTTATTTAGTACATCTTCGCTCCCCTGACACCTCGCAGATTGCACCTAGCTACCATCAGATAATGGGTAGCTACGGAAGCAAGCAGCACATCAAAGTCTGAAGACGCACAACCACATTATTCTTTCGCTTTTTATCGTAAAATGACATTTTGAATCAGGAGGACTGTTAAGGTCGTTTTAGTTCTTGTGTAACAAACTATTTTTGCCGTCATTTTCACATTTTTAATACATATGTTATTAAATTTGAAGAGTGTTAGCAACTAATATAACTTTGAAGAATGTGGAGTGTATGATACTTTGTGTGTGTATATTACTGAGAGAAGGGCTGGGACTATTTTGGGCTGTTTTTGATGATTTAATTTGATTATTTATGTATTCACCTCCACATGAAAGAGAGCTGAGGTCCCAAGTGGTCTCTTTCTTTTTCTCTCTCACACACTTCCTTCTCTTTCATGCAAACACACACACACACACACAAATCCATATTTATTTAGCCATTTGTTACCATTTTCGTAAATACACGTCATCGTTTTCAGCACTACTTTCTCTGTGTTTTATTTGATGGGATCGGTGCGCCTCCACCCTCCTCTCTCTCTGTCAGACTCTCGCCGATGCAATAAGTTCCAATGTAATCTGACACGTCTGTGTGTGTGTGTATGTGCAGCTCATTGTGTTTGCACTTGTTTAATGAAAGCACCTGCTGTGTTTGTCCCCTTCATTCACCCATCGGATCGATAGCAAGCTGGGTCTGTCAGCGTGCTGGCTGTCATGGAATCTCTGCTAACCCAATTAACCGAACCATGCGCTAACCCAATTAGCTGAACCCCTGCACTATATTAACCCGGTTCACACTGCCACACACACACACACAGACACACACACACACATCAAAATGCAAGGCCAGCAGGTCAAACACAGAGTGCAATCACTACTGATGTGATTTGCTTCCTCCGTGCTGAGCAGCAATGCCTGTAAAATATTAATGTAATGTGATTCATGTCCCTTTTATGTTTTCCTCGTTGAAATCAAAACACTTTTCAGAAAACTCACATTACTAATATGCTCTGCACAACTAACTGTACCCAAGCACTATATGCAGGTTATGACTTTATTGACCGACTCTATGAAGTGATCTCATGCAACTGGATGTGTGATAAGGCCAAACAGCTAACAGCAATGTATTTCAAGTACGCCTGCAACACTTAGTCTATCACAACAAGAAGGTCCAGGGTTCGATCCCTGGTCTGGGCAGGGCCTTTCTGTGTGGAGTTTGCATGTTCTCCCCATTCTTCTTCAGGGGTCTCCAGTTGCACGGCAGCTGGATTCTCGCGATGTTGCGAGATCACGTGTGAATCGCAGTATCAAACATCACACGAAAATCCATCTTGTCAGGTTAAGTAATGTGTGTGTGTCCGGCTCGCCAGACAACGGACCAATCGGCGTCCTGTGAGGAGCTATTGCAGCTACGGCCGTGGTTTTAGGTGTGTGAGATCTGAGATCCGATGAGACCATAGCGTGAAACGACACAGAGAGGCGATTGGCGGCTGATAAAGAGATTAGCGTAGATGCTGCAATAGCATCAGTTATATCAGAACTAGAGTGTATTTCTTCACTGTAAGAAGAGCAAAGAACGGCACTGAAGGCCATGTTTTTGGCCTTGCTTTCATTAGTTTGATTGACAGATGGGTCAGCCAATCACCTGCCAAGTATTTTTTTGAAGGTGCCTACTCTTTTCCAAACAGTTTCCATGACTGTTTGTGTCTAATAGCCCCCCAGAATTGCCAAATCAAATATGCTGATCATAAAAATCCGTGATCCGCTGTGGCGACCCCCAACGGGATGAACAACAAATAATTGTTTTAGTAATTTTTCAAGGAAAAATGCCAAACATTTGCTGGTTCTAGCTTCTCAAATGTGAGGATTCTATGCTTTTCTTTGTCGTACACAATAATAAACTGAATATCTTTGGGTTTTGGACTGTTGGCCGGACAAGAAAACACATTAAAGATGTGAACTCAGGCTGACATGTTTTAGAAAGAAAATAATCGGCAAATTAATTGATAATAAAATAAATGGTACTTGCAGCAGCCCTAAATTCAAGTATATACAGTAGCTATACGTGCATGTGCAATATATACATACATACACGGATAAATAGCAGGTGAGTTGAATATAAGATAATTCATTAGCTTGTAATATTACCTGACCAAAAGAAGCAGCATGATTTTTAGAAGATTATGTTATGATTAAGTCGTGCGATTAATTCGCACGTCAATATATTTTTTCGAACTGTTGTTTTTGGCATGAATACCCAGAATGCGAAAATTATGCAGCGAAAAAGCAACATAATTTTTTTCCGGAACAAGGTTGATTTTCTGAGCTTTCTCACCACAAATAGAGGCATCAACCAATCACGTTGTGTGGAACAGGTTGAGTTGTGCCTATATTTATAAAACAACAACACGAAGGCTCTGTAGTCTGGACCAAGACAGCAAATTGTATTACTCCTTTCAACCTTGACAAAGGCAGCGTAGACCAGATCCACTCCTTCCGATCTTACCTTTAACAATAAAAGCCCTAGACATATAATATTAACAGGCGAGTATTTCGCATTTTCCTGTCGTTTATTCGTCACGCCCCCGGTGTGTTAAGGCCTTTACTGCTGAGTTCAACAATGGCGAATAATACATCCTTACCCTGCTTGGTGGCTCAGTTTTGAACATTGTCAATCACACATAGTGAGCTATAACAAACTACCCAAGCAATGAGTCTGAATAGCATCGCATTGACAGCCAGTCCAACCACATTAAATTTGCCAATCATAACATTTAACATCACTCAACCAGCCAAATAAAACAATGATATTCTAACTACCTAATATGATTAAAGCTTTAAGCACCATGTATAATTTTCAGTGCATGAGCAGGCATTTCAGCTGGATGACATGAGTCATCTGTGACATTTCTACAGTGTCAGAGGTTGTGAGTAGTGTAATAGATGAGCGGGCGTAGCAGCACGGCAGTAGCTGTGCTAGAGTGGCGGTGTAAGGTAGGTGGCCTTGTACAAGAAGTGTAAAGAAAGGCGGCATGAGTCACTTAGAGAGAAGCCTGCATGCTCCATTGAGAAGCAACCCACAGAGCATCTCTCTCCTGTCTCCTCTCCATCTGTGGTGCTGTGTAGGCTAGTCAGAGAGAGAGAGGGAGGGAGAGAGATGGCAAAAACACGCATGTAGGTTAACATTTCAGAGTACACCTGGGGTAATGGTTTTTCCGTAAGCCGCCATTGTTGAGGCCGACCCGGCTTTTAAGGCTGAATCAAATCGATGGCTTCTCCGTTTGAGGCTGGGAGGAGCGGGGCAGCCTCTCTCTGTCTGCACAGCCACGATAACACTGCTCAATGGGCACTAACCACCTTTCAAATGGAAATGGAATATCCAGCGAAAATTAGACACAGTCATCCGGATGGTACTTAGCACCGGGCGGTGAATGGGAGATGGTGGCGTGACGGCTGAGGGGTGTGCCGCGCTTTTGGCTTTGTTGTGCCAGAAGCTTAGCTTTCAGAGAGCAACCGGGGGTTCATGTTGTGCTTTTTTCAGGGTTTGCAAAACATTTTACACACACTTACAGGAACTGCGTCGCATACTGAGGCATGTAAGATCGGATGCAAGCTTGCAAGTGCAGAGAGTGACTCACCCCAAACCGTGGGGGCGTGTGTGCTACAGACAGTATGCTAACTTACAGTATACACCCATCACAGTGCCAGTTCCTTCTTCCTGTGTCTCCCTCCACGTCTCCTCTTCCCACCTATCCCTCATTAGCTCCCTTGCAAACACACACACACATGCACACGCAGACTAACTCAGGCTAAGGGGGAGGATTCATAAATTGCTGACATAGGAAGTGAACGCTGTGATCAGATTGAGTACTGGCTCAGTCGCGTAAAAACCCCTGGGGAATGGTTTAAAATAAATCAGTCATAGATTCTGCCTGCCCTAAAGATTAAAGTGGAGGGAAGTGAGTGTGAATGTGTGTGTGTGTGTGTGTGATCTGTCAAAAACGAGATGGTAAAGTTTGTCCGTGTGTTGCTGTGAATTTACAGCATGCACCTACAGTCTACAGTATGTGTCTGCGTGAGAGTTACAGACTGTAAAGCTGATGAAAAGAGCCACTGGGCGGGTGCGCTGTGGTAAATGGTTGCATGAAAGTGTCGACATGTGTAACTGCTCCAATTGGCTCTCTCCTGGAGTCGTCCTCAGGGAAATAAGGGCAGCAGCACAGGCAGAGATAGGGCTGCCACTGACACAGAGTTATGAATCTGTCCTATATGTGCACGTTTTCACTTGTTTTAAGTCAGTGATTGATGTCAGGAGATGCAACAAATGTGCAAAATGTGCAAAATGTGCAAATTTATAAAAAAAATAAATCACATGTTGTGTGGTTGTTTGTGTGCATGTGTCTGTATATGTGCATGTAACTAGGATTACATGTCTCCCGTCTAATATTGAAGATTTGTCTTCTGTGTGTGTATTTGTCTTTGTTTACATGTACAGTCAACCCGGTCTCACTCCCAACTCGTCAAATACCGCCGATTGGGCAGTACCCCTCGGCATCGGAAACCGACACACGGAAGCACCCTTTATCGACAGTATGTGACGAACCAGGCTTTCAACTAACTCCAATGTCAACCCAAATGCAGCGCTATTCAACGGTTGGAGCAAAATACGTAGTATAAGGAACGTGAGAGTCCGCTTAGGGTGGTGGGATGGGTCAAACAAACACAAGACTTTCAACCAGGAGACCTCTTTTAGCCGCCCGTGTGAAACTAAAAGTAACATTGACTTATTTTGTCACGTCAGTCGTTAGTCACATGACTTGTCGGTATTGTCAGTCCTGTGAGTCACGTGAGTCACTAGTCAGGTAAGTTAACGTCAACTACGGTCACTTCCTAACCCTAACTAAGTGGTTGTGTTGCCTAAACCTAACTTCCTGTGAAAACCGAAGTTTATTTTGAAAGGACACTATGCATGTAACGGGCGGATATTGACACGTCGTCCTTGTTAAGTCCAACAGTAACCCAAGATGGGTACCCTGTTCGTCGGTCTCCGATGCCGAGGGGCACTGACCAAGCAGCGATATTTACGAGTTTGGAGTGAGAATGTGTTGGTACAGTGTACGCATATGTGTTCATGTCTATAGGCTGTGTGTGTGCAGTGTGTTTGTTCAGGACTTCCCAGGACTCCAAATGGTGTCGGGGGTGATAAATGTGCTCTAGGGGCAGCACTCAGCAGCTGTTTGTGGACTCACGTTAGCACACACTGAGCCACAGACCTTTTCACTCTACTGTGTAAACGTCTGTGGATAAGTGGGCATCTATCTACCTGCAATAAACCCAACACATACTGTACAATGCACCCATTGTGTCGTAGGTTTGGATCCGCCCAGGTCATTCGCTCTCTCATCTCCTGCATGTCTTGTCTCTCTGTACTTATTGTTGAAAGAATGACACGATGTGTGATATATGTGTGAGAATAACAACAAGTACAATAACAGTCTCTGCTTTAGTTTCAGACCACAGGAGCAAGACTGCACACTTTAGAAAGCCCCCTTGTGCAGAAAGGTTGAACGCCACGGTAGCTGAGTTTCAGTTTTGCTGGTAATTCAAAAAGTATTTTTCTTTGTAACCGTTTATTGAGCTAGAGAGGATTGGAAGGTGCACAGTTGGGCTTAGGGAGAAGATAAGGGAACTAATTCCTTCCCTCTTCTCCCTCTGCTCTTTGATCCTCACCTCCCGCTTCATATCTTTTTGATTGCCATGTTTATGACAGCTCCTTTTTCCTTTCCTGCTCTTGCCTCTTTCCTTTCCTACCGTGTGGTGTGGCATGTCAGCGGTTCATCTCCTGCTGGAGGTCCTCTTGCATGCACACGCGCACAGATGAACGCATAGACACACACACGTGGAAAGACACACACACACACACACACACTCTTGAGCGAGACGCACCCGCCCCCTTCCTTATAGAGGTAAAGTGAGTGCACCAGCATCCGCGATGAATAATTGAGTTATCTGGCTCCGCGCAGAAATAGCAATCTCCCCACACAAGTGTGAAAACATCACTTGCCACCCGAGACCTGGGAACTGGCGCTGCTGCCATGTGGGTCTACACGTGTATGTGTATGTGCGTGTTTCTGTTTGCACTCATGCTCGTCTGTTTTAAGACGGGGTGTAACACTGAAGTCATCAGACATTGGACTGGGTTTGTGGATCTAAGCCACAATCTGAAAACTTAACAAAGACATGATGCAAAAAATGCCCTTTGGAAACGGAAAAAATCTAAAAATATTTGTGAATTAATAATAATTGGACACAAACTGAGTCCCTCTGTCACATCTTTTTTTTATTGAGTTGAGTTGTGATTGTGATCTCTGTGGGCTGACATAAATGATTTGTGGGAGCATGTGACTGTGATGCTTTTGAGTCCATCTTGAGCAAGAGAAATATATAGTTTTTTGATCACAAAAAAAAGCCCAAAGCATAGAAAAGACATTTTATATATATTGAGTTAGTTTATTAGGTACAGCTGTACAATCCAATGCAATCCACCACAATAGGCTTGCAATATGTCCTACCTTTGTGAAGCCTATAGAGTACTTTTTTTGCAGTGTTGGAGTTTCAATTCAATGCTGTGATCATTTTGAGACCATAGTTAGTGGGGATGCTGCAATCAGTGGGCAACCTCCAGGTCTGAGAAGTGAAGCCAATGCTGCAGTGCCTTAAACTTGCATTGTTTCTACTAATCAGCAGGGGGCGTCTCCTCTGGTTGCAACAAGAAGTCTGATTGTATAGAAGTCTATGAGAAAATGACCCTACTTCTCACTTGATTTATTACCTCAGTAAACATTGTAAACATGAGTTTATGGTCTCAATCGCTAGTTTCAATTCTTCTTCAATACAGCGTGATGTTCATTTAGTAAATTATGGTCCCATTTAGAGTCAAATAGACCATAAAGCAGGGGATGCTTTTGGGCGTGGCTACCTTGTGATTGACAGGTCGCTATCACGGCATTGTCCGTGTATTCGTCTTGTAACTTTAACCCTTTCACAGTGTGTTTTCAGTTCATAAAAGTTAATTGTAACACTTAATGTCTTATTCAGCATTCGGTTGTATTTAGTACCACCCTCTCGTGTCACTTCTGGTTGGAAGAAACCAAGATGGCGATGGCTAAAAGCAGCAGTCCACAAACTAATGGGTGATGTCACCATGGGTGTGGTACAGTTTACTGCAAAAATCACACCATAATCATTTTAACGTTTTTCAATGAAAAATATAATTCCCACTAATCATATCGCAATTGCAATGTCAGTCAAAATAATCGCATTTAGATTCATCCCTAGTAATTGTACAGTATATTAAGATTCTTCTTTAGTGCAAATTGACAGTTATTTCTGAATGTATGAATCACATCCTCACTCAGTATTACATAGTTAAAAATAAACTGTCTGCACTATATGAGGCGTGAGACCTATTTTTACATCCCCTCTTGATTGTGATGACAGCACCTCTGGAGATTATCATAGCTGCTTACATCCTCATAACTAGTGTTATACTGTTGGAGCTTAAGCATTCTGTCTGTCTCTGTAAAGACTGACCTGATGTAAATCAGCTGCAAGGCCTGGCATATACCCCTCTCCATGCGAGCGACTCCCCGGAGCCCTCTGAAGCAATCCGAACGGTGACACGACAAAGCTGAGGGAGCAGAATCACAGCAAACTGACAAATAAGGCCAAATTTGACAGGCGAATCCTCAGAGCTGCTCCACAGTTTGACAGATGCTTCAGCAGAGGAGAGCGAGCCAACGCCCTTCACAGCAGCAGCGCCGTTCATTAATGCTATTTCATAACACTACAGTAGAGATGATCGCATAGCAGCGAGGCTGCGTGGAATAATAAGCCCGCATGTCAGATATGATACAGATAGATATTATTGTACAGTATTAGTGTAAAGGTTAAATGGTGAGGTTAGAGGTAGCCTGTTAGTTCACTATGTAGCGAGGTAACGTAGACTCCGAGGTAGATGTAACCAGCTGTTAGGTCTAAAAGCTCAGAGCTCCGTCATGTGGAGACGACGGCAGATTAAACAGCAATCCTACTGATCCGGCCCACACACTCCTACTCGCCCCACACTCCTTCCCCCTCACACACACACACATCCATCACGGTGAAGAGGCGCTGCTATGATGAGTGACCACTTTATCTTCTGCTAGGCTGTGATGTTAAAGAGATCTGGTGTGTACGTGTGACAGCCTGCTGCCATAATAGGTAACAAACCTGGAAAGAGGGCGAGACGGAGGCTGAATGTGCATGTGGAGTTAAACCTGGGCCAGGCTGTCCCGGGATGGAGGGCTTCAACAGCTGTCAGCGTGGACGCTGGTGTGATCCTGACATGATCAAGACTGTCGAGGTAGTAAAAGGTGATGACAGAGGGGGGCTATGAACAAAAATGGAAGTTCCCGGCGCCGATGTGCAGTTGTGAAAGTGTATGCATAATGTTTGACAGCGTGCTTGCACTGACATTTATACTGCAGCATGTGATTTAGCAACAGTGCACAGTTTCAGGCTAAAAAAGAAGTGAGCTAGAGAGGCCCGTGGTCTTTGCTCCGTCTGTGTTTTCGACAGGGTTAAGAGTCTTTAGCGTGGAAATCGTCATTAATCTGCTCCGCGCAGACAAGTCAGGCAGAGCTGGGAATATCAAAACATATAGGGAGAAGTCTCCCTGGATCATTTGAAATCCTGTTTGGATGTTTCACTACATTGCAGCTCAGAGATTGAGCCATTCCTGCTCCCGCTTTTTCCTGCGTCTGTCTCACTCATTCTTTTGTTCTGGTGTTTTCCTCTCTCCCTCTCCTCTCTCTTTTTCTGACATTTTCGCTGTGACTTCTTTCTCTCTAGTCTCTCTCTCTCTCTGTCTCTTTCTCGCTTCTCCTCTTTTTGGTGCTAGCTGGGGGATTGGGAGGGTTCCTCCAAATTGGCACGCAGATGAATAATGCATCTAAAGCAAAAGCAGAGAGCTGGGGTTGGATATATCTGTCTGTCAGACTCTTTCTCTGTATTACAGTTATGTAGGGAGTTAGGCTGATACTTCAGAGGAGAGAAAAAGATGTTCGCCGCTCTTTACCCAGCTTCCCATTTACTTTCCCTTCTGTCATTAACTCTTTTATTGTCAGTAAATGTGTGCATGCATGGCCACAGAGCACTGTGGGTATCATGCAACTTGCATACTGATACACGCTGTGAGAGATTCTCGGATTTTTGGGAAGTTTTTCGACAAGGCTGCTATCTGTTTTTGCTGTGGCGCACATACATAATGCATGCGTGAGATTTTGATGTAATTTGATTCTGTCGCTGTATGCATGTGTGTGTGTGTGTGTGTGTGTGTATTTCTTGCTATTCCCAGACTGCAGTGTTAAAAAGCAAACTGCGCTCGTGAGCATAAGCTCACAGTAGCGCCATCATTAAAGTAATGAGCAGGAAGTTAGCACTGAAGTCAACCATAAACAGAGAGAGAGAGAGAGAGAGCGGGAAAGAGGGAGAGAGAGAGATCCCCAATCCCATAAGGATAAATCTTAAATCCTGAATGTTGCTTCTGACTCATTCTGGTTAATTAAGTCGAGTCAAGTGAGAGGAAAATGGGGTCTTGCCTTGCCGGAGTCTGTAGGATCAGCACTATACTGTATTTGCGGCTTATGAAGTCTCTCACTGGAACTGTCCTCTGTGCACTCAGAAAGCTCAGATAGAACAAACTGTATCCAGCCGATTTTTATTAGCTTGACCCACACGGCCTCTTTACACATGGAAACACCCACACACACACACACACTTCCTTTAGGTTTTTACATTTACATACACACCAAGAGTAAATGCTCCCATTCAGCATTGAGTTTAATGGTTTTTTAGCCCTCTAGACGTTATTTGCTTTGCGCATCCTGCACTCAGCTGTTAAAACACACACACACACACACACACACACATCCACCCCGAAACTCTGAGAAACAAAGAAATCTGTCGAGCAACCTTTGGGATTTTCTTTGTTGTTTTCTGGTGGAAAGATTTCGCCATGCGACACAGGATGAGGCAAACGAGTGAAATGTCAAAATCCTGTGCAACTCTAAAAATAACACAACACAAGGGTTGCCGTTTGAGGACATCATAGACACACGATCGGGTGTGGAGCGGATAAAACAAACACTTCTTTATACCCAACAGCAACCGGAGAGGAGCTGCCAACTGTCCTCTGCTGAGAATAGAAGAGAGTGGATTTTACAAATGTTTATGTATTTAACATTTTGAGATTATAAATCCTCCCCCTTCCCCATCGTCATGAAGGATATAAATGTGGCAGACAAACAGGAGTCTTTGCATGAGCAAAAATAGCATCACAATCACATAGCAGGTCCAAGTGCAGTCATATATAATATACAGCCTATAATTTATTCATATACAAATTACATAATATGTTTTGAGGATGTAGTACAGATGAAAGTTGACCAAATGAGAGCATAGACCAAATGTTCCTTAATTGAAATTTGCTTCTGTGATACAGTTTGATTAGAAAATTTGGTCGTACTTAAAAATTGCTTTTTTTGTTTTTTAAGAAGGGTCACAAACATATAGTTTCTTATTTTTTAAAACTCAAGAATTTCCTAAAACAGTTGGCCGCTGTAGTTTTTAGCAAATGTTACTCAAACTTAGTAAATAGCACATTTGTTGTGGACTAGTTTCAACTGAGGATTAATACACATTTGGTGCTCTAGTGTGTATTTACAGCAGCAGGACTGTGTTTGAGGGGTCGACTCAAAATAAACTACTGTCCATATTCTTGCAACAGTGAGGTCAGTGGCACAGAGGAACATGCTACATCAGGCTTCGGTCTTTTAATGGGAGTTATATCACCAACCTTATCCTTGGAAAAAGTGTAGATATAATATAGCAACTAAGGGTGTAAAGATACATCGATCTGGATCGATATATTGATTCTATGATCAACGATCCAATATCATCGATGCAAAGTGAAAACATCGATATATATCATCGTCTTTAAGATACGCCTTTATTTTGAAATTCCCATGGCACGTGTCACAATTTTCGTCCAAGCGTACCTCCTTCCTACAGAACCCAGTAATATAATTGTCAAATCATATTTTAGTAGCCTTTTGTGCATTTATATAAATTATCGCTATCAAAGTTAACACGATAATAATGCATTAACGCAAATTTGTTTTAACGCCACTCATTCTTTAACGCATTAACGCAACTTGAGATTTTTTGATGGCATCATATGAAACTAGAAAACCTAAGGAATCCATTGTTATCCATATCCATGTCATACTAGCTTGTCGACTTGTTTAAAAACTAATTTTGGTGAGGAAAAACTTTCAAGGCCATTTTCAAAGGGGTCCCTTGACCTCTGACCTCAAGATATGTGAATGAAAATGGGTTCTATTGTTACCCATGAGTCTCCCCTTTACAGACATGCCCACTTTATGATAATCACATGCAGTTTGGGCAAGTCATAGTCAAGTCAGCACACTGACACACTGACAGCTGTTGTTGCCTGTTGGGCTTGAGTTTGCCATGTTATGATTTGAGCATATTTTTTATGCTAAATGCAGTACCTGTGAGGGTTTCTTGTCAATAATTGTCATTGTTTTTTGTTGTTAAGTCAAGTCAAGTCAATTTTATTTGTATAGCCCAAAATCACAAATCACAAATTTGTCTCAGGGGGCTTTACAATTTGTACAGGATACGACACCCTCTGTCCTTTTCAGTGTGACCCTCTCATCGGATAAGGAAAAACTCCCACCCCCAAAAAAAACAATAATAAATACATACATACATATACATAACATTTGTATAGAGCAAGCATATTTCTCCACTTGATAAGAGTATTAAATACTTGACAAATCTCCCTTTAAGGTACATTTTGAACAGATAAAATAATTTAACTATGGACAATTATTCAATTAATCACGATTAAATATTTGAATCAATTGACAGCCCTAATATAAATGTTACTGATTGTGTTAAATAGGCATATGATATCCTCTTATATCAATCGCAGGCCCGTGAATAGAATCTAATTGAAATCGGTCTTGTGGCAGACTTTGTGATATAATATCATATCGTGATTTACACCCCCTAATAGCAACAGAGGCTAAAATCATGTTTAACACTTGTGTTAGAGATAACCTGTTTAGCTTGTTATGTACTTAGAGATAACTCTACACTCGTCATTTAATACTCTCCCTCATTAAGAGAAGGATGTTGCCCAAAGCTTTGAGCAGACTCCAAATCATATTTGTTCTTGCTTATAAGATTAGAGCGCTAGTCCAGGACAAATAGCTCAGCAGGTTAAGTTCACTGGATCTGTTATGTGGCCGCTTGAAACAGGTCACTTTGGGATGGGCACAAACTGAATTTCCAAGTGCCGGTACCAGGTCTTAGTTCTCAGTGTGTGTGTGTGTGTGTGTGTGTGAAGCTTAGAGATAGGTATTGCAGCTGATGGCAAAAAATGTCAGAGGGTTAAGCTGTAACACCCCCCCTCTGTCTCTCTGCCTCCCTCTCTCTCCCTTTTTTCTCCTCCGTCTCCCCATCACTCCATGTTGTTATGCACGGTGCAGCGGTGTCCCGCGGGGCCGGAGATTGCCGTGGACATGATGTGATTTCTCGTCTCCTCTCAGATGTAACGTGCTGTAGCCCAGGCCTCCGATGAACTCGCCTCGCAATGTTTGGCAGACATGTTGTCCTCTACGCTCTCCCTTTCTTTCTCTCTATCATCGCCATTTATTTATGTCCATCACAGATTATGTGTGCATGGATGCCTGATCTTCAGATAGCGTGCTAGATTGATTTGGAGGTGGGGCGTTTAGAGGGCAGGCCGCTTCACAGGTTGATATCCAGTTGTAGGTCGGTGCTGAAGAAAATATATTTCATACTGCCTGATTAGGATTGTTAGCCTGTGACTGATGTCTTGGTGTAAAGCCTATGACGTGGCGTGTGCTTAGTTAATTTAATTCATTTATTGAGCAAGAGTAGTGCTTTACACTTCCTCACACACACACACACACAGATCTTGATATCTCGGGGGTTTACTCTATTGTTGCCCTTGATAATAATCACTTAGTTGGATTTGTCCTAATGTGATGACAGAGACTGAAAGCTGCGCTCAGGAAGATGACGGGGACATATCGGCCTTGTGAATCTCCAGCTACAATTAGGAAAATTGCACGGACGCTGGCTTTGTTAATCCAATGTGGAGAGGAAAAAGAGGCTTTTTTTTTTTTTGGGTGAAGTGCGGGCAGCTTTGGGTGTTATAGATACAACTCAGCTGGCCAGTGACCAGCTTAGTGTGAAGCTGAATTGGAAGTTTGCTGCTCAGGTGAAGAGGAACACAAGTTCATAAGGGTCATTTAATTGGTGTATCATGCATATGTTTTAGGTAAATTGTCAGCCTAAAATACTGTCTCCGCATGCAAAATGAAAACCTCAGAGTGACACCTGAAAACATCCAGTCATGAGAGCTTAGAAAATATTAAACTTCTCTTGAAATTCTAGAGAACACTTGAACATTAGTGAAATACTATAAATATAGTTCCGAGGAACAAGTCTACATCTTGGTGGATTTCTAATGCATTGACCCCCCTCTGTGTAGTTAATTGAAAATGTGTCACTCAAGTTCACCAAAATCACATGTAGTCGTGACGCAGTTTCGCTTTTATGTGCTGACTGGGGTTTTGAGATATGCATCTCTGAACATGCTGCCACTGATACAGAGGAGATGAATGGATTTGCTCAAGGTTGTGACGAACAACAGCATCCTCACTGTCAACAGTTTTCATAGGAAGCATTTCTTAGGTTGAAACAAAGTAGTTCCAATCAAAACTGTTCTGACCGAGACTAGCAGGTTATGTAATGTAAGTGTGTGACTGGGGCATTTTTTCATAAAAGAGTTTTGAGCACAACAAATTAATTTCTATTCACCTCCATTGTACTGAGTTAGTGCCATAATTCTTAAAAAAAGTTATAGCACAATCGATACTGGATCCTTTAGGTGGATATATACTGATATAGATATTTAGAATTTTAAAAAATCTGTAAAAGACACATTGGCTGAAAGTAATTTTGTACCTGAACACATAACATGAACAAATAATCTTGATACAGCTCTCTTAGATTTGTTGTTTTTTTGTGTGAGCAAGATACAAACTAAATGGAACATTTTAAAGTTCTGCAGCTCTCAGGTGGACAACTGTGCAATGGTGACACTTAATCACCTCACACCTAGTTTGCCATTTCTATACTGCATTTCTTGTTACATATCAGCCGACATACTGATACAATATATCTGCAATAAGATAACAACAATTTATATAAATGTTAATGGATTATGTCCTGTCCTTTTATTATTCTTTGTCTTACTTTGATTTGGGGAATAATCCTGCTCTAAGTTTTAGAAATACAGTTCCCATAATTGTGGGGCTTTAAACAGGAAATATAATGTTGCCATGGAGTTAAAAGTGACGTCCATGTACTCATGGATGTACAGACAGCTGTCTCTGGATTATTTTGATACTGAAGAAAACTTAATGATTGATCCATGATGATTCGCATTTAAATCCTGGAGTCATAAAGTCAAACTCTTTTCTAGCATTTCTAAGCAGATTTATGGATGTTTATTCACGATGGACGGGGATATCACACAACCTTTCCATTAGTGGTTATAATATTGGGGCTAACTGTATTAGGGTAAAAAAGGTATTGATGTTTTGAAGTGGGGTTTTATGAGGTACTTATCCATAGTCAGTTTATTACCTACAGTAGATGACGGTCGTCACCCGTCACAATTTGGAGAATCTGACAGGAGTTACCGCACGGAAGCAAAGCAATGTACTGATGTGGACGGGGCCGGCAGAAAAACGTATTTTAGTCTAAATAAAAGGCTCACCTTAAAAAAAATTATATTAGTTTAAGTGTTCACTATATTTAGCATATTTTGGTGGGTTTACCTAGCTGTGAGTCAACTATACAGTCTACATTTCCGAATGAGAACTGAAGCCGTTATCTATGCTCTCACCAAAGCAACCGGACTCCATTGAAAAAAACCCTGTAATTTTAAAGCTTGTGTGTGTTATTGTGACTTTGGTGAGTTCAGACTCACAAAGTCACACAATAGCACAAACAAACTAACTGATTGAGGCAGCAGTAGACCAGCAACCCACGTGTTCTGCAAGGTAAAATTACAGTTTTTTTCAATGGAGTCTGGTGGCTTTGGCGAGAGCATAGATAAATACAACGGCTTCAGTTCCCCATTGTAAAGGGCTGTTTGACGGCAATATAAAGCTGTGAAAATATTCTAAATATAGCGTACATTTCAACTGATATTGTTTTTTTTAGGTGAGCCTTTCTTTTAGGTGGCTAAAATATGTTTTGTTGCCCCGTCTGCAGCAGTACATTGCTTCGGTTCCATGCTGTAACTCCTGTCTGCTTCTCCAGACTGGGGGCGTGCCGACCGTCATCTACTGTAGGTAATACACTGACTATGGATAAGTACCTCATACAACCCCACTTCAAAACACCCGAACTATCCCTTTAAGTTCACTCCTGGGAGAAATGCTATACTTTCTCGAACTGACAGAAAACAGTTTGGTCTAAAACTGGGAGGCAGTAAACATCTTATGAGCGGGAACAATGCCAGTCATTCTGTGTATGTATATGATGTAGGTCTGTGAGTCTACATATTCCCTATTACACTTTGCTGTTACATAACAGCGCTTAAGCTCTCGCCTTTACACTGAGGAATTTAAGTTTATTGAAATGTTTCCCTCTTTCAGTCAATCTGGACGAGGGCATCGATCAATACTAATGTGTTTTTTTACTTCCGTATGCTTCAGTGTAACAACCTCGCACTTGATATTCAGAAAAATCCTCTCGCAGCAGCAGCTGCACAGATTTCTTTAATTTTAGATGACTGTAGGGAATCACCTAAGAAATGCTGAGGTTAACCTTAATATACTTTATATACACTCAGCCTCCCAAAAGCTGCCCACTTTGTGCTTTCTCCAACTCTGTTGTTATTAAAGTCGGTCCTATTCAGTTGTTCTGCTCCTTCAGTAAAAGCTGTCCTACACAGAAAGCCGAACCGACATGTCTTGACTACAGAAAGCATTAATAATTTACAACAACTCATGATGTAATTCAAAATGTAACTGTAAATGTCCTCCCTGAGATGTAACTGAAATCAGGTTATTTTTAAACCCCCAAAAAAAAGTCCCACTTTTAAGATATTTTCATAGTCAAAGGCATTGTTCATAAACCAGCCTCTTGGTAATTATTTACTCATTTGAATATCTAATTAAACAGATGACACATTAAAAACACTGTAAAATGCTTTCATTCGCATAAGAATGGGGTCTGTTACCAGTAAAACAAAAAAAAATTCCGCATTTAATCACCATGTGATGAGGTCTGACAGAGTTGTGAATTATAGATCCTTAAAGAAAACACTGAAATGAAACGGGGTCTGTTTAAGCCGAGAGCTGGGAATTAAGGACATAAACCTCTAATTGTCTTAAAAACTGTTTTTAGGGCACATGAAAATTGAGCTGATTTTCTTTTCAACAATCTATTTTAAGCATAACTGGGAGTAATAACTACAATTAGCTTTTGTTGAGTAGATATTGCACAATAAAGAGGCTGCAAAGTCTGTTAGACTCTCAGTTGTACGTTGAGGGTAAAAAAGGTCGTTGGTTCGACCTTTCATTGCCAAGTGATTGTGAAATCCAAAGATCTAGCAGTTTATTTTGGTGTGCATGTGTTTCGCTCTGCGCTGTGTGTGCGTGTGTGTGTGATCTCAGAGACAGAGAGGAAACCTTCCACCCTGTGGTTGCGCTGCACCGCTGCATCCTGCTCGCTGCTCTGCCAACTCGGCTGCTCGCATCCGCCCCTCAACGCGTCTTCACAGCTCTCAGTTTGACCTCATTATCGCCATCATTACCATCGGTATAAGTAGCTGCACCCTTCGTCGTCACCGTCACTGACATCTTTATTCTAATCATCACCAGCAGCATCAACAGGGCTATCACCATCACTGTCATCATTCTCAATATGCTGTTGTTACCATTTTTACTCATAACGTTCTGAAACGAAAGCCAGATGCCAGAATAAACATCCTTGCACCCCTAACTGTGTGTCGTCGGCGTCGAGCGTGCTGCAGGGGCGTTCCGCGCCGTCGTGCACAAACTGCCTCTCCTCCTCCAGAGTCTTGTTCGCCACTTGTGAGCTTCACATACTGTTAAGTACGCTGCGAGACGTGTGCGGGAGACATTGTGTTCGCTGGCGGTTCAGAAACGCAGCCCTTGTGTGTGTTTCTCCTCTGAATATTTCAGAAGGGGGGCTGACAAAATGCAGGCAGAAACAGACCGCTGATGACCTCCTTCTCATCGCCGCCTCCTTTTTTTTCCCCTCTCTCTTCTCTCTCTTTCGCTCTCTGTTCCCCTCCCTCCCTGCGCTCATCGCACAGGCTCCCAGGCTTCCCCGCTATTTCTCTCACTGTCTTCATCTTCTTCATCTCATCACTCTCTTTTCTCGCTTCCCTCCCCCACTGTTTATCACACCCTCCTCGTTCCTCCTTCATGATTTAAGTGTGCTCCCCTCTTTCTCTCTTTCTTGCATCTTCTTCTCCCACCTGTCTGTCCTTTCATCCCACTCATTCGCTCCTGTGTCTCTCTCTCTCGCCCTTCCCTTTCATTCACCCTCTCCATCTCGTTTTCCCTCACTCCATGGCGTTGCACTCTGTCTGCCTGCCTGCCTGCCTGCCTGCCTGCCTGTCTGTCTATTCCATAAAGGGCTGTCTGAGGCCTCTGCTCTGCTAATTCATTCGCCGTGCATCGCCTCATATATCTGCAGGGTCAGGCAGACAGACAGAGAGAGAGCGAGAGAGAGAGAGAGAGAGAGGAGGAGAGGAGATCTGGAGGAAGAGAGAGAGACCAAGAAAAGAGGACATGGAGAAAAAAAAGATGCAGTTTTATCTCCAAGAAACAGAAAGCCAGAGCCAGATCCTGTGGTGGTATATTCCAGAATCTCTCTCTCATAGACACACAATATATACAGTAGCTTGCCATGACCTCCTTCTGCTCACTGCTTGCTTTGTCATTTGGATCCCCGATGTTCAGCTTGCTCTCTAATCTAATACTTAAACCACATTGCTGCCATTGTCTCGGTTTATAAAGGAATGTACAGCGTATGTAATTGTATGTGTTGTTGTGCGACTGGGAGATGTGCAGAGCAGTGAGTGCAGGTATTGATAAATGTTCCTAATTCCAAATGTCTTGTGCTGATATGTCAGTAATTGTGAACATATTTGTACGTCGAACTGAACATATACTCTGTTCAAGTGACATTTTGGAGGTTATACTTCAGGAGCCGGTTGCACCAGCTCTTTGTAAGTTCAAACTTAGCCTACTTATTTACTTGGTGGAGATTTGCTAAATTAAAACAGGCCGCACCACCCAAACTAGGTCTTACGTTGAGACTGGTTGTAACTAAATATCTATACCCAGTGAGGGCCAGGTGTAACTCCAGCTAACTGAACTAACTGACTAACATTAGTTTGCTAATATGTGACCCGTTTAGATTGAAGAGTATAAGAGGTAATATGGACTATGTCAACATGCTGTTTAATAATGATGTGAACTAGGAAGGTTTTAGATTGCATTTCACAAAATCAACACAATATACGTCAATTTGCAAAACATGATGCCGGTAGCGTCAGCCTAACTGACCAAACAGCCTCGGTCAGGTTAGCACAATCAGATATTCTCCACCAATTCTAAACTACATGTGTACTAACTCTGAAAATCCTGTTTATTCATGTTGGCATACAGTATATACCAAGCGGCAACCTGCTGAAAAATGAAGCCAAAATGCGGAAGTGCCACAAACTGCAGTTCCTCAAATGGCCACTTGAGACTGATTCCAAAAGCGAGTCAATCCCTGTAGACCCCCATGTTAAAATGCCCAACTTTACAGCAGACATAAATATGTTTACAGCCTGGTACAAAAAACAGTTTTGGTCTTTATAATTTCCCAGTTCATGAGAACTGTATGGGAGTGAATTATATAACTCACTCGTTTAAATTATATTAAGGTTTAAAGTTAGGCATAATGAGGGCGTGGCCACTTTGAGTGACAGGTGGGTGCCGTATCAGGCATGGGTGTTTAAAGAGAACTGGATACAGCATTGGAGTCGGGCTCCTGTTCATTCCTATGAGAGTTGCTCAGTGGCGCATGAAGCAAAAATGTCTCGACTGTCGAGTGATAAAGTACCCGGATCATCCGGCGGGTGATCTTCCGCATCCATTGGGCCCATAGAGCAGACGCAGTAGCGTTTCCTTTAACCCGAGCCACCACCTTGAGCTTCACAACAAACAAGATATATCTTGTAAATAACACACTTTAAAGATGTTGATAGGTGTATTTTTTTTCGCTTTGTTCAGATCCAGGCTAGCTATTTTCCCTTTCCTGCCCCCTTCTTTATGCTAAACTACACTAAACACGTCTTCCTGACTACAACTGTGCATCTTGACGCACAGACATGAAGTTGGTATCATGTCACTTTCAGAAAAAAAGCAAATAAGCTTATTTCCCAAAAGTATAGTAGTATTATAGTAGTATTCTCTGAGAACAAGTATACAAATCTGTCTAAACTAATCCAATAGTGTAGGAGCAGCATGCAAATCTCCTCAGAGAAAAGTTTGTCTGACATGAATTGAGTGTGTGGATCGGATGGTTGTGGAGGGTTTATTTGCCCTTGTGTGTCAGAGAGGTAGAGGGACTTGAGGGACAAAAGAGGTGAAAGCGCTGGTAGTAACACTCGCTACAACATGTACCACTGTTAGAAAAGACTGAACATCGTGTTGTGAGTATTTGAGCCGCTGTTGATTGGAGGGGGAAAAAAAGAAATCCAGTAAATGAAGTGTAGCAGCAGTGAATCTGGTCCTTCCGACAGTGAGACACTACTCTGGGGAGCTCAGTTGGTTTTTCCTGTTTTAAACTAACACAAGAATCTCTCCGGCTAGTCAAATGAATGTTACGGTATCATTTGATCTTTTTTTAACAACAAAAAGAAGTAGTGTGATGAAACCTTTTTCTTTGGCATGCTCGTACTGGCTGCCTTGTAAGGTGTTCTATTTTCTGTGCATTATTCTGCTCGTGAGTCAAAAATAGAAACTGATATGTCAGAAAGAGACAGTGACAAAAAGCCAGAGGCAAACCAAGCACACACGCACACACGCACACACACACACACACACACACACACACACATACACACACATACACACCATTCTCGTCTCACTCTCTGCAGCATTTCTTCAGTTTGTTCTTATCTCTCATGTCACTCACATGTTGTGTATTTTCTTTCTTCCTCCGCCCGTATCTCTGCAGGTTTTCCTGAGCAGACGGTCTGTGTGGCGGAGTTTGAGCTCGAGTGGAAGTGAGTGAGTGAGCGAGAGGGAGTGGGTGTCATGGATGACAGAGACGGGCCAAATGCCGGGGACCCTAGTACCTACCAAAACCTGCTGCTCCTGGGAGCCATCGCAGCGGCATCCGCCTTTGTGGTCACCATCCTTATTGTCCTCGTCTGCGTTGGCTGCCAAAGGTAAGAGCACGGTCACATGACTTTAAATATGGGGGAAAAAAGTAGACTGAAATACTAAAAAAAAGGGAACAGCCAGAGTTTTATCATCTGTGCTGCCAGCTTTCTGTGCCCTCCCAGATCACTCTCATCATCCACTCCCTTCTTTTATCTGAGTCTACTTCTTCTGAACTCTTCTCCTCCCTTCTTTCTCTTCCCTCCATCTCCATCTCTTTTATCCCCCCGCTCTGAGCAGAGTGGCAGTAATGAATGTTAATGGCTGTGCGAGTGTCAGATCAGATGAAATGATGTTTACAGGACACTGAGGAGACAGGCCAGAGTCGGAGCAGCCTCACGTCACCCCTCTTAAGCAGACTCCTCAGCAGGCAAAAGCAATGGAGCGCCCCGCGGTTTAAAGAGGATCAGACTCTGAGCCAGCCAAGAGCAATGCAACAGCCTATGGTTTTTTTGTTTTTTTTCCAGAACCCTCAGGGACCAATCAGAGGCTGCACTGTGGCTTTGTTGCCATGGGATACACAGATAAGGATGTAGAGAAATGTCAAACCAGCTCATGTCATGGAAATAAAACCCCACTATTGTTAAGATCTAAAGGATGAAATATATATATGCCCCCCGATGGATGTCGGTAATGTTGACCAGCTCAGATTCACTTTATCATGTACAAATGGAAAGAGAGACCTGCTGATATTGATTTCCTGCTATTGATTTAAAAACATACCCTTGAGGATTACTGTAGATATCTCTGTAAGATCTTAGTCTAAAACTTGCCAAAATAATAGCTGCCATTCTTTATATGTCTTCATCCCTTCATGTCATTTTCTACCTTCCTGTGCCGTGTTATTATGAACATCTCTGGGGGGAGCAGCTTCACCTTCTCATGGTCCCCTTGGGGTGTGATCGCCATATGTTTGTGCGAATAGGATTGAGTTCCAGCTCACTAGAGGAGACAATAGCTAACTCCTGTGACACGGATCTGACACGACTGTGTTACTTTTTTATGCTGGGTTATATTTCAAGCAACTTGTATCATTATAGGTATGATTCCTGCTCCTGTTTGCAAACCAGAAATGCTATTTATGCAGCAGTAAGACTTCCAAAGTGAGAGAAAGTGGATGGGGGGGTAGAACGGTTCTCACATTCACACCTGCACCCAGGAGCTTTTGTCTTCATCGCTCACCATATCAACAGTTACCTATAGCTACAGACACCTCCAGGGATCCACAATGATGTGTTAAACTACTCTAGATACATTTGTTGCACACAACTAATACCAGAGGATATTAAAGGGGACCTACAACATAATAATTGTGAATTTGCTTGGTCTTATTGTGAAAAGAAAACACAAAAGTTTCTCAGTGAAGGACATCCTCCGCTTTGGCAAAATCCTGAGTCACGCTCTGCTCACTGTTCGACTGGGCTCTTGCTATTAACCAAGGACTTTTATGCCCTTACCAGAGTTGGATGCTGATAGTATCTATCTGCTCTGAGTGTGTGTATGTTCTCTCTCTCTCTCTCTCTCTCTCTCTCTCTCTCTCTCTCTCTCTGTCCACCGGCTCCCGTTGACCTTCCTCACTTTGATGTTGTGTCAGAAAAAGCAAGAGCAAGCACCCCCCAGCCGGAGAGAAAGGGACATCTGTAAATATGGTGAGACATGCTTTCATTTTACTTTCCATCTCCATCTCCTTCTGCTCTTTTGCTTTCTCCCTGAATAGCTGGCTATATATACAGATGCACATACATGTGTTTGAATGTTTCATACCTTGTATTAACACGTTCATATGTGTGTGTGACAGCAGGGTACCCTTCGACACCCCAAACTGAACTCCATGAGCAAATCTGACACCAGGCTGCATGAGATCAATCGCTTCCCCTGCAATGGAAACTGTAAGTGATGAGTGATAGTATGTATATAACAATATATGATATACAACTCTGAGCTGTTACACTATTTCAGTTCTGCCTCCTCCGCCGCTCTCTCACCCCCCTCTCCTCCCCCTCCTCCTCTCTGTGCAGCTGTTAGCAAGAGCCGTCCAGCCAGCATGGACCTCCTGCTCCTCCACAGCCGGCGCTCCCAGACGGACCTGAGGCCCTCCCATGGGCGCCAGCTTCCCCAGATCCCCACCAGTCCCCAGGGATCGGTCCAGGGGGGAGGAGGGGAGACAGGAGGAGATGGGGGAGGTGGTGGAGGTGGAGGTGGAGGGGGAGGAGGAGGAGGAGTAGGAGGAGGAGGAGGGGAGGCTAGAGACCACACCTACACCGAGGTGGGCATACGGAACAACCCCACGCCCGTCCACTGCCTGGATGACGGCCTGTATGAGAGCGTAGGTGTCCGGGAAGGTGACGCAGGCCCAAAGGTACCCTCCGCCCCGCCGCCCACATCAAACAACACTCCGGCTACTGTCAGAGCAGCCCAAAGCCCCCCAGCTCAGGCCAACGGAGCTCGCAATGGGAACGGGCACGTGAATGTACGTACAGATCCAAAACTGTAAGCCTTATAATTGAATGTGAAGCACCTCAAGGGACTGGCTTCACACAACCAGTGATTCACATGTATCGGACAGAAATTCTCTACAATGCAGTCATTACTTAACAAGTGTTACACACGCTAATCTGTGTTGCCTGCAGGAAAGGAAAGTAATAGCAGTATGTTAGACCTTAGTGTGACAGCTAGAACAGTTATTTCTTTGTTTGCCTGTAGATGGCATGCATCATCAGCTTGTGTACGTGGGTCTGAAGTGCTGGAGCTGCAGTTAGTTACTGTCAGTGTGCTTTGCATCATGACAATAATTTGTTTGTAGCTGACATCTCTATTAAGACAAAATCTTGTGTGTCTTTTTTGTCTCACAGGGTGGCAGAGGGAACGGCAGAGGGAACGGCACCGTTAACGGACCGATGGCAGGGAGAGGTAATGGTGCGAGTGGGGTCAACAGGTCCCCTCTTCCTTCTGTCAACTCCCTGGCAATCCAAGAACCAACCGCAGCTGAGTATGCTTCCATTCGGAAGTTCAGAAAGGTAACAACATACATACATTTCTATTATTCAATTGTCCATAGTTAATCATGATTAATCACAAATTTATCACACATTTTCAATATCTGTTCAAAATGTACCTTAAAGGGAGATTTGTCAAGTATTGAAACTGTTATCAACATGGTAGTGGGCAATATGCTTGCTTTATGCAAATATTATGTATATATTTATTCTCATAACATGGCAAACTGCAGCCCAACAGGCAACAACAGCTGTCAGTGTGTCAGTGTGCTGATTTGACTCTGACTTGCCCCAAACTGCATGTGATTATCATAAAGTGGTCATGTCTGTAAAGGGGAGACTCGTGGGTACCCATAGAACCAATTTTCATTCACATATCTTGAGGTCAGAGGTCAAGAGACCCCTTTGAAAATCGTCCTACCAGTTTTTCCTCGCCAAAATGTAGCGTAAGTTTGGAGCGTTATTTCGCCTCCTTCTCGACAAGCTAGTATGACATTGGTTGATACCAATGTAGTCTAGGTTTTTTAGTGTCATATGATACCAGTATCTTCACTCTAGCTTTAGAACTGAGCCCGCTACAACCTGAAAATCACAAGTTGCGTTAATGCTTTAAAGAAATTAGTGGCGTTAATGCATTATTATTTCATTATTATTATTTTTGACAGCCCTAAGTTCTATGAAATCTTATTGATTCAGTTAAATGAGTACTTTGGTTTCATGAAAATTGTATTGTTTTTATAATTTTGCTTTTCGGTGAAATTTTTGAAGGAAAAATAAACAAAGTCAGCTAGTAACCATTTATAATGTCCCGTTTATAGGTTTAAAATACTTCTCTGACATGCATAAGAAGTCCAAATAAAGTATGTGGACTTTTTGCTGTGTTCTTTGACTGAAAGTGATGTTTTCACTGGTGACTCAATACTTCAAGGTCGACAAGACAAACAGGAAGGAAAATAACGGGGCCGACAGCCAGTCAGACAGCCAATCGAGTGTGAGCGATTCACCCTCCACCGCTCCTCCTCCACTACATCGCAGCCAGGAGTTTCCGCGCAAAGGACTGGAGCCGTTTCACATGCACTCCTTCCCAAAGGTACAGGAAACACTGGATCAATATGCTGTGAGCTTCATGCATTGTATCACTTTACCAAACTGTAAGTGTGTCTGTTTACCACCAGAGGGCACTGTCCACAAACAAACAGCTCTTTATAGTCAGACATGTAGAATTGATCTTTCTTAGTCACTTGATATCTTCTTATTGGATTTGATCACACTTTTGTACTTTGTCTCTTTAGCATTAATCGTCAGTGTATGTGTGAGCATATGTTTGACACAAAATCATTGATAAAATGTACAAACTTACTGTCTAACCAACCACAATAACTCGTGTTTTTTTAAGATTTTGTTGATTATTTGAATGTCCTAATCACATGAATAGAGTTGTATGTGCCAGCTGGAGTCAAGGCCACAGTTTAGGGCAGTTCTGAGAGGGAAATAGTGGGACAATGATCGGATGATCAGCCTTTCCTGTGGGTTTGCTGGCACATATATACATGTTTCATATATGGTGTGTATGGTTGTGTGTGTGTGTGTGTGTGTGCGTGTGTGTGTGTGTGTGTGTGGCACAGATAATGACATTATTTTTTTTTGTTAGTGATTTAAGGAGATTGATAAGGTCGTTTAAACAATTTTGTCTTGGCTGGAGATGTCAGCCCAGTTGTTAACCTGCACTTTTAATCGTTGCTTGCTAAATCCTTGATAGTCTGTGTGTACGTGCATGTTTGTGCGTGTGTGTCTGTTTCCTCCGCCCATTTGCCTTTTTGCAGTGTGCTGCGCAGCACGGTATTAGAGAGGAGAGTAAAGAGTGGAGGGATGGATTATGTAAGAGCTTGGCAGCCTGCCAAGCAGCCTGTGTGTGTGTGTGTGTGTGTGTGTGTGTGTGTGTGTGTGTGTGTGTGTGTGTGTGTGTGTGTGTGTGTGTGTGTGTGTGACACAGTGTGTGTGTGTGTGACACAGTGTGTGTGTGTGTGTGACACAGTGTGTGTGTGTGTGTGTGTGTGTGTTCCCGTTGAATCTATCAGCAAGTCTATCTAGAAATGGCTAACAGGTATCCAGCCGCCAGTGTGGGGATAAATAATGTTCACATATTGAAGCCATTTACTCTGCCCCGGCTTCTATTACTCACTCTCACTGCACAGGAGGAGCATATAAAAGTTTAATCATGCTCGGTCGCATGTGCACACACCACTACCTTCTTTCTAATTGGTTTCTAATTGGTTGTGATCAACAGGAGTGATAAGAATTAACCAAAGCAGTTACTTGTTTTGTTATTGTTTTATTATGAAGTCCATTTTCTATTAGACAGTTTTCTTTTGTTTTTCAGAAAAGGTTCACGTACAGTATATCTAATACTAAGCAGATAGAACTTAATAAATTACAACTGAATATTCAGTATTTGTGAAATGTAGCAAGTTTGAGAAGGTCTTATCATTTTGTCAAACATGGATTTATATTTTCTACCCTAACACTTTGCTAAAATTACCTCTACCTGTAGAGTTAAATGGGAGTTATGTTTTTGCAGCATTGTTTGTATATCAGTGGATCTATCTGTCATCAGGGATATCTTCGACTGAATAGATTTGCATAAAACCGTTTGGAAAAGCTGGTCATAGTACAAGCCATCTAATAATTAGTTTGTAATTCTTTAAGTGTAGTTTTTGGAAAGATACAGACTTCCTTTTGATAGGAAACTCGATAGTAATAGTAGCATAAAGCTGGGGCAACGAAGAAAATGTAATAAGATGTCAGTTGCATTTGATTCCAGTTAGGAACTGGTCTCAGAACAGCTGCCAGCTGACGGCATCATTTCCAACGCCCACTCTCTTTTTGACCACAGTGCCACTTGCTGATTCATATCTTTGGATCTTGACAGGAAAGCTCCCCTTGGAGAGCAAAAAAAGAAGTAGAAAGCCAGATCATTTAACACGGGTGGATATTGTAAAAATAGAGATATCTATCATAAAAAAGCTTTAGAAGTGACACTTTTATAACCATAACCTTGTTTGTTTCTAATAATTTTGATCACAGTGGTACTGACCAAATTTGATAAAAGCAGTCACCATTAATCCCACAGTGTAAGTGTGTTATCCTTCCATGAAATCATGACCTATGACCTTCAACACAAATGCACCCTCTATCTCGCTCTCTTTCACACACACACATGCACAATTCGCTCACACTGTGCAACATAGTCACTGTGTACCTATTGAAAAAAACACACACACAGTCAGGCACAACAAAATTAAATGGCTCCTCAATTTTGTTTACCAGGAGGCAGTGTTCATGGGCAATGGGGAGCAGTACATCTGGAAGCCTCCAGAGGAAGATGAGATCATCACCTTGCACCCACCTCCACTCCGTGCAGAGAGCGTACAGGGGCACCCATCGCCTCCAACTGCAAAGGAGGTAGTATACGTATGTGTGTGTGTGTGTGTCAACAGGCAGACAGATATACGTACAGGCCTCTGATTTGTGACTGCTGTGTTTACCGATCGAGGCGCCCCCTTGATTGGGCATGCCGTCATAACACCACTGCCCTGTGACCTGCCTGTCATACGAGGTTTCTGCTTACAGCCAGAGGTTACGTTACATCCCAACCCCCTGCCTGAACCCTGACCCAAATCCCCCAGCTCCCCCACTCATCTATCTGTCTCCACCGCACAGCTCACCAGACAGATCGGACATCAGTGTCACCTGCTGACGATTCATTAAGTATCACTTTGCATTGAAAGATGTTTGTTAAAGGTTAGCTGTCTTGCCTCATCATTCTACACAATCAATCAATCAATCTAACATTATTTATTTCAGTCAAACTTTATTTGCATAGCACCTTTCATACAGGTTAGTGCAGTTCAATGTTCTTCACAGATGACTGACAAGTCGAACGTAAGACAGAACAAGTGTGAACCGTAAAAACAACAGAAAAAACAAAAACAATTTAACAATGTGATAATTTGAGACCAATGCACGCAAGAAAATAAAATGATGAAAATGTAATAAAATAGAATTAAAAGCTATAATACAGTAATAGTTGTAAAACAGTGTGAAGTAAAAAAGTAGATTAATAAAATAACAAAAATAGACAAAAAATATACAAATTAAATACAATAAAATAGGTGCTTAATGAAATAACAATAAAATGTGATAAAATTATACAAATTAAATACAATACAATAAGTGATTCCTAAAATGTGATAAAATTATACAAATCAAATACAATAAAATAGGTGATTAATAAAATGTGATACAATTATACAAATTAAATACAATAAAATAGGTAATTAATAAAATAACAATAAAATGTGATAAAATTATACAAATTGAATACAATAAAATAGGTGATTATAAAATGTGATAAAATTATACAAATTAAATACAATAAAATAGGTGATTCATAAAATATTAAAATATAATAAAATTATACAAATTAAATACAATAAAATAAGTGATTAATAAAACAATACAATATAATACAATTATAAAATTAAATACAATAAAATAAGTGATTAATAAAACAATATCCTAAAATTATACAAATCAAATACAATAAAATAAGTGATTAATAAAATATTATAAAATTACACAAATTAAAAACAATAAAATAAGTGATTAATGAAATATAATACAATTACACAAATAAAATAACAATAAAATATACAAACATGTTACAGCTTAAATCAAATAGAATAAGTGAATAAAATAATAAACATTCTCAATAAAAGGCCTGGCTGAATAGGCAGACTGAATGATCAGTCCTGACTGAGATGCGGGCTACAAAACTGAACTATATTTGTACATAAACAGTATATGTGTAGATGTGTGGTAGAGTTTGTCTGGTGGTGAGAGGGGAAAGTCTGCACTTTCCAATCATGTCACATACCCCACCACATCTGCTTCCACAAGCAGCAACTCCACCCCACACTCCTCCGCTCTCAATCCATCGCTCTCCGCTGGACTCGGTATAACATACTGAGAGTAACAAGCAGTTGGGGAACTTTAGGCATGCCTGGGGGGTCTGGGGGAAGTTAATCTGAGTAGATGGAGGTGTGTCCCTGAAATAGACTGCTGTCTATTATTAGTCTGTGTTTGACTGAGCTTCTCTTTTTCATTATCATCTTCATCAGCTCAGGGAAATCTTACGTCCATGTCAAAAACTTTGTTGATATATTTACGACTAAAGCTTGTGATTAATAAGTCACAGAATGAACACATTGTTCACATGATCTAATAGAAGATAATCTAGATGATGGATTGTTTCATTTAACCTGTGAGACATGTAAGAGTTAAGTAAAGCAGCAGTCTTAATCCGTTGCTAAATTTCTTGTCTAAGCCAGCGTTGAGCCAAAGAGTTTGGATGCTGTATGTGGAGATTAAAGGGTTAAGTCCCTGCTGTTTGGCTCATGAGTTAAACTCCTCCTCTGCAAATTAGACTGGTACACAAAGCAGCTGGCCTTGACTGCACTCTGCAATCTTCCTCTCAATTACTTTTTTTTCTTTCAAACTTTCTTCCCTGTTTTTTTCTTTTCTTTTTCAAACTGTTTTTCTCCCTTTAGTTGCTGTGTTTTTCCATTTGTGAGTTTGTTGTTGCCCTAACATGCCCATATACTTTGTATCCTCTGGAGTTTGTCAGTTGCAGCCGTCAAAAGGTGTTGAGTTTCCACTCCCAACTAAAATCTCCTCCTCTCCTCTGGCGCTCTCTCCTCTCCTTCTGCTCCACTCCCTTCGTGGCTATTAGGAGGCGCTGCCTTCCCCGACCAATCACGTCTCGCAGAGCACATCTCACCAGATGAATATCGACTGCCTAACAGACCGCTTGGAAACGTGTGCCATATTTGCTATTCATAAAGTTGATCGCACACAGATGCATCGGTCATGCATACCGTTGTGTTTCCATGGATAATCAGTGTGTGCTGAAATGAAATGTGACTTCTCAAAGCCTCGGCCTGAGCGGAGAGCTAAAGTAGAATCAGAAGAGACATAACAGAACGGAGCGCAGGCAGAAGGGGAGGAGAAAAGAAAACACACAATGCACAACGCTTCCTCAACAGCTGCAGCCCAGTTTTGAAATCCCCATCATCTTGTGACTTCCTTCCTCTGCTGCACAGAGCTGCAAATTCTGTGTGCACAGATGCACACACACACACTGCACATTGTGTGCGCACACTTGTAGCATACGCCAGGGTCTTTGTTTATCCAGAAAAGGTCGCGCAAGAGATTTGTGGGGGCAGGGTATGTGTGTCAGAGACAGAAAGAGAGAGAGACATAGTTCACAGTTAAAATCACAGTGGTTTGCACTTGAATTATATTTGCCTATATTATATTTCCTCTCATGTGAGACTTATAATGTAAAGGTACCATGAAAGGGAAGGTAAGGTGAGCGCACACACAGAAAACAGAATCTTGGCCATTGTCTCAATGCTCTCAGGTTTCAGTTTTTTTGGGAGTGGAACAAAAACAAGGCTAATCCGCAAGTGTGTGTGGGAGAGAGAGAGAGTTTGCATAGCCAGTGTTTCTCAGGGCCACTAGAGCAGAGCTGCTGGTCTGGGTGTGAACATGGAAGGTAAACATAACCATGTCCCACAATCCTCTGCTCTTGTGCTTCCCCTTGTGGAATTTTGACACAGAAATGCCAGAGGTCACAGCTCTGGTTTATCCAAATTCCCCCCATGACCTCACACATGCCTTTCAGTTGTGAGTCTTCAATATCAGACCTTACATACTTCACTATACGCATACAGTAAGCAGCACATGCAGCAAATGCAGTCACACAAACATGTACATACGCCTCATTCAAAGCAAACGATATGCGAGCAAAGTCCATCGGTGAACACAGCGGCTTGGCCGTCGTCCAGATCTTTTACACCATAGCCCCGCTGTTCTGTTGCCAAAGCAGTTGTGGTGAAATTTTAACAGGTCCATCCACTGCAAAGCTAACTCTGTCACTCTGCCTAGACCTCAACGGACTGATAACACAGTTTACTCTGTCTTATCCTGCCCTGTCAAAATAGGTCAGGTTACAGCACAGAGCGAGCTCTGTCAACACATGTGCAAAACTACTGCGCGGCACACACCCCTCACAATCCATGCTCACACATTCACTTGCACACAGCAGCATGTTCTCATATTGCACCTTTATGTCTGACATAAGTGTAGACAGAAATAAATATAGGATGTCTGCACATACTCATAGCTAAGTTGAGACGTAAAGGTGATACAGTTACTGTTCATTTAATCCCCAGCACAGTACAGCATGTGTAGGCTATGTATCAGTTGTAGTTATAGGCATTCACTTATAGACACAAGGCCGTGAATGAAGCAGAATAACCTTCTGCCACCCACAGACTGTCGGACAGAATCGCAATGTTGTTCAGTGTCATTAACTGACACCATACTCTCCTCCTGTGTGTGTTCTCAGATTGCAGACACCTACTCCATCGTGTGTAAAAGCCAGAAGAAGAAACCTCCGATGGAAAACAACGGGTCAAAGACCCTCCCACGCTCCTTCGGAGGAGGCTCCCGGGGCCGAGGCCGAGGAGTTCAGGCCCAGGCGCGTTCCCAGGAGGAGCCCTGCTACGAGCCGGTAGGAGACAGGTCCTGGTCCACGTGTGCAACGGCCGAGTCTGACCCCGCGTACGCTACCATCGACTCCCACAGGAAACGGGAGCAGGCGGGAACCAATAATAGCCCGGCTGGGGGTTCTGCCACACTGAAGAGGAAGAAGCAGATTCCGACGCCGACGCCGACGCCGACGCCGACGCCGACGCCGACGCCGACGCCAACGCCAACGCAGCAGCAGCAGCAGCAGCAGGCACCACCACCACCACCACCACCACCACCACCACCGGCGCCACCCCTGCCACCCGTGCCAGCCGCGCCACCCGTGCCACCTCAGGGCTCAGGACCCACCGCCCTGCCTGCTAGAGGCCTGCCCGGTGGGGAAAACTTCTATGAGACCATCAGCGATGTGAAACAAGGGGGCAACAGCTCCAGCACCACCACCATCTTCACCTTCAATGACGGGATGGAGATGTACGTCACCGGCCTGTAGCTGGCTGACAGGCAGAACGGGCCCAGAACCCACTGGTACAGAGCCATGACAGGGACCCTCCTGCTCTCCAGCCAACAGGTTGCTGTACATAGAAACAAGGCCCTCTATAGACAAACAACACAAGGATCCATTCTGTGATGACATCAGGTACAAACAGGGTCTTAATCCAGGTTCAGACTTCCCTCGATTGGTCTGTACTTCAGAACCAGCCTAAGCCTAGTCCAGCCCAAATATGGACCAAATATGTTTTAACAAAAAAAAAAAAGATAAGAAAACTGGAATCTTCAACCTACTATGTCACTGACCGTACTCACCTGTTTGTGCATCATTTTCCATAATATCTTTATTTTTATATGAACACTGTACTCTCTAAAGAGTATGTGGTGTAACTCACATCACTTTATTATATATATTTAAAAAAAAATAATGTGCATGCATTGTGCAAACACACACCTGAAAATAGACAGTAGTAGCCAGGAACAATGTAGGTATATTGGGAGTATGAGGCACACTGTTAGCTATTGTCACCCACCCACCCACATACACACACACACATATATATGCCTCGTCTTGGGGGGACTTATGTAATAGAAGCAGATGGATGTCACAGAGATTTGCGGTACTTAGCTCTCCCTAAGCAAACACCTAAAACAGGTTCTCTGTGCGTACTGGACTGTTGCCTGGCAGACAGCATTGTGGTGCTTTGTTCAAACAGAGGCCTATCATTGGTAGAGCTGCTAAAACACAGAAGGAAGTGAAGGCTAAAGTCCCCATTTCACTAATTTACCATCAATGTGCCCTAAATTTACTAGCAGTTATCAATAACAGCCCTTATGATAACTGTAAAAAGTGGATGTTTGCTAACCTTAAATCAACAGTCCAAGCTCCGATTTGAAAAACATTTGTAGTCAGAGGCATGATGACACACCCCAAAACACCCCCCCACACAGACACACACATACTTGGTAGAGTCATTTGGGGTAAAGTGATCAGGTCAGGGGCATTGAGTGGGTTGTGCAACAATTTCCCCAGAGTGATACGGGTGACAGATTTCACAATTCGAAACCTTTTTACTGTATCACTGGGAAGATAGATATTTTAAAAAATAAGGAAGCGAAAGTGTCCAAAATAAATACAGGATGCTTCATCCTGGGCAGTAAATATGTCATGTCCGTTGGGCGCCGTAAACATCTGATTTTATGACCATTATAATTTTGCACTGGACAGCTGCAGGGGTGTTTGCCTTAATTGCGCATTAACATGCTGTAAAGGGCGTTTCCGAGTGCAGTTTTGATTTGCTGATCTGGTCTCAAGTCAAAGCCAGAGCTCCCCGTAGCTCATCTGGTGGTTGAAATAGCAACAGAGGGCTCTGACTCCAAGGAAAATAAAGAGCTGGGCATAAAAATGACCAGCGGGCGTCCTTTGGAAGGTAGCCCCTCGCCCTCTCCCCACCCTCGTCTCCAGCCTTGAGTTCTCTTAAACACATGTAGCTTTGGGGAACATTAAAAAAAAGAAGAAAACAAAACATTGGAGGCTTAATAAATGACCATAAAGATACGAGGTGAAGAGGGACGCAAACTGCTCGACAACCATGCAAAGAGAAGACGGGTTTAGAAAGGTTAGCGACATACATTTATAAATGCTACTGTGTCTGAAAGTATGTAAAAACAATTGCACTCTGTATTTAATGCACTGTTTATTTTTTTCTTACCTACTGACAATACCATTGGTTGAATAGCTCACGCCACTGCCATGAAAACAGTACGTTTATGTTGTTGGTGCAATTTTTTCCTGCTTGATCAAAAAAAAAAAAGTGCATGCTTTGATATATGGAGATGAAAACAAATATTGTGGTACTTAATTGATCTCTTGTTTGTTAATCTTTTCTGTTGTGCTTTTTTTTGCCATGTGATGCAAAGCAGCGTTCAGTTTTTTTGTTTCCAAGGAGGAGGAGGAAGAGGAGGAGGAGGAGGAGAGAAATAGAAAAGATAGAGAGAGAGAAGCCACTGGGAGTTTGGAGCAGAGCGTTGTTTATCCTCCGCTCTGGGGGAGAAAGAAGGAGTGATAGAGGTGAGGAGGGAGAGGAAGAACAGCTAGTATGAAGCTGCAAATGGACACGGACCCAAAGGACCCTCCCCCTTCTGATATGCGTGCGTGCACACACACACACACAAACGCACGCACACACACCATCAGGCACACACACACTGCAACATTAAGCCATGTGTGTTTCCAGTTTAGGGGATGAAGCACATTTTGCTTCCACTTGGTCAGCCCTTGCATACGCTCCCTCCCTCCCCCAGCTGTGTTCATCCTCCAATAACCGTCACAGACCTCTCTTTTCTCTGCTTCACCTCTCCCTCGCTGTGCAGAGGAGGGGCCTTTGATGTTCAGCTCTGAGGGACTCAGGGAGTGATATGAGAGGGGGAGGGTGAGGGGGCAGAGGACGTGGGTCAGGCCAACCCCGGTCTGATATCAACAATGCACCAACGGCTCAACTACTGTCTGATATGAGAAATGGCTAACAGCTGAGACGCTTAACAAGCTCTGCTGAGGCTTCCCTTAGACAATGCTGGCTGGAAAAATCGCAATCACACTTAATCCTTTTTCTCTAGCTGTCACTTTACGTGTCACATTTTCTTTATCCTGAGAGAAAGCACTGATCCGATATATTTTGTCGAACACTGTCACACCGATCGAGACAGATGTTCATTGCACAAACAAATACAGTATGATGATGTAAATGTGTAAAATACTCTTGCTGTTCCGATGTTGTTCCAATGTAACATACAGTATACAGTATATTTGTTGAAAAAAAAAGAAAAAAGATGGTTATCACAGACACATTGTACTTTGTGGATGCAGAAATGTCCCATGCTTTCCATGCAGATACAGATGTTGTTTGTTAATTGTCTTCATAATTATGGGCCAATACTGCTGTGACAGCTGTAGCCAACGTTGTATGTTCTTAAAGCACAGGGTTTAGTTTAAAAATAATGAATATAATAAAATATAGTGTGAACAGTGCAGATATGCAAAAGATTGTAATGTTTTATATTAACCTTCATAAAATATTAAAAGTGAGTTTTTACTTTTCTAATAAAGTGGCACATTATAACGTGTGTTTGTCTCTTGCTTGTCTTATTGCTTTGCGCAGCATATCAAACTAGGCAGTTGCCAGTTGTTGCAGACTCACTGTGATAGCAGCTTGCAATAAATGCAGCTTGCAATAAAATGTGCTTGTGTAAAATGAAGCAGTAAACCAGATGTGTCTGGGCTCTGCAGATATATCAGAATAGGTTAGATAAAGAGGCATTCATGTGCCTGCAACAACTATAATACAAAGAAAGCTCATTCAATTCACGAGCTGCACATTTCCAACATGCACTTCAGATCTAGGGAAAGAAAATTATTGAAAAAAGATATTAGAGAAAGGAACAGTTAAAAATAGTAAATCGCTGTATATTATATGGTGATTGTGTGTTATATATACCAGAATACTATGAAAATTCAATACAGAAATGTTTAAAAATAGTAAATCAAATACACAGACACAAGAACACCACTAATGAAAAGAAAAATATTACCTTTGTGAAGCTTCTAATGCAATTGCCCTAACAATGCAATGCAGTACAGAATCAAAGTGTCTCTGTTATTTTGTCCACCTTATAATGCAATCCATATTATCATGCACACCTCTGTGACAGTCTCATAAAACTGAACATTGCTAAATGCATGGCTATTTTCTTGGATTGCATTATTTTGCACATGCTATGGTGTCCAGAAACTATTCTATCAAATTTACATTATAACAAACAGATATGAATAGCTTCAAATAAAGGGGTTTATAAATGATGGGGGGAGGAAACAAACTGACTAAACTGTGCAATAACATTTTCCACTTGTGCAATTTTGTTAATAGTCTGTTTATTTTCAATACTGTATATACTGCTCCTATTTTTATACTTCCTTCTATTTAAATGGTTCATATTTTGTTACACTTTGTTTCGCTCTTTTTTACTGTGTTAGCTGATGCATCTTGTTTTTTGCACTATCCCCTTTGCTGCTGTACACTGCAAATTTCCCCACTGCGGGACTAATAAAGGAATATCTTATCTTATCTTAAAATATATTGATTTCTTTGATGAAAACCCTTTTAGTTTGCAAAAAAACATAAATGCGCAGTTTGCTTGTGAGGCCCTGCAAGCTGTTTTTCTTCTTGCTCTCCCCTCCTCGCCTGACACAAGCACACCAATAAAAAAAGAAAAATGTTACCTTTGTGAAGCTGTGTGAAGCATTTAAATCATGCACACCTCTGTGACAGTCTCATAAAACTGAGCATTGCTTCATGCATGGCTATTTTCTTGGATTGCATTATTTTTGCACATGCTATGGTGTCCAGAAACTGTTCTATTAAATGTACATTATAACAACCAGGTATGCATAGCTTCAAATAAAGGGGTTTATAAATGATGGGGGAGGAAACAAACTGACTAAATATTACCTTTTAGATGCTTCTAATGCAATTGCCCTAACATTGCTTCATAAACCTCTGTATTTTACTGCATGGCTATTTTCTTGGATTGCATTATTTTGCAAATGCTATTTTGCACATGCATTATTTTGCTATGGACTATGGTGTCCAGAAACTATTCTATCAAATTTACATTATAACAACCAGATAGGAATAGCTTCAAATAAAGGAGTTTATAAATGATGGGGGAGGAAACAAACTGACTAAATATATTGATTTCTTTGATAATAACCCGTTTGTAAAGCATGATCCGTTAAATCACCTTTTGGTTTGCACAAAAACCTAAATGCGCAGTTTGCTTGTGAGGCCTGCAAGCTGTTTTTCTTCTCCTCTCCCCTCCTCGCCTGCTGCTGCCTCGCAGACCGGCTCGTCGACAGCAGACACCGGCCGGTGAACTGAAGGAACACGCCCCCCTCTCCTCCTCCACCTCTCATCCACCCACATTGCTTGGATTAGAAATAAAAAACACGACTGACAGAGTCAAACCAGCCAATCAGAGGCTCGCCTCGCTGTGGATGCGTGCCAAAGTGTAATGTTTATGTACGCAGCCGACCAATAGCAGCGCAGCAGAGGAGGCGTGGCATTTCATTTTGGAGGAAAGGCAAAACAATCTTTTTTATCCTCATGAAACCGGGGCGGCTTTTTTTTGTGTGGATATCCTGGGGGTAGTTTGGTGGCAAACTTTTACATGTAGAATAGAAGTTACAGAGAATACAACTCTCGACAATCCTGATAAATGTATCTAACTCCAGCATTTTGCACTAAAATCTATAGAAAGCTGGTTTTCTTTCTTTAGTCCGCCCTGTCTGTCTGTCTGAATATGGATTCCAGATACATTTTGGAGCAGCAGCCGGCGACAAGGGTCGGTGGCGGTGGCGGTGCGGATTTTAACTACCGGGCAGGCTGCTCGGTGCTCCGCAGCACCCGGGTCTCCGTGGTGGAGAGAAACAGCCCCATGCCGGTGTACACAAACGGGGCTGTCTACTGCGAGTTTGTAATGGAGGCGGAGGTTAAAGGCGAGCGGACCTCTGGACCGGCTCCCGGTGCTCGAATAGTGTACGACGTGGAAAAAGTAAGTACCTGTTTGTCCATTTTACGCACTCATTACACACGACTCCTATTAACACCGGTATAAAGTCAACCCAAGTTGCACACACAGATAATATCAAGCATTACGCATGTATAATGATGACAGTTGACAGCTCTGCATACACGCCGTTATTGCATTTTACGGGGTGAAATATGCCACCGTGAAGGCCACACGAGACTACTTTATGTTGTGTTTTTGCACAACTAGTCGCACACTTTTTTTTTTTTTTTTTTTTTAAGTGTCAGTATAATTTCACCAGCTGCTGTCAACAGCTTGTTCATAACGTCGTATCCAAAACCGCTTTAAATGGCGGCTCATTTCTGTGTGCAAAGTTTACAGAAAAAGGGGGGCAGGGACTTCAAACTACTCACCACACCCCTCCCCCCATAACTGTAGGGTGGAGCTATGGAGAGGCTTCCTGGCTGCACAGCACACTACACAACTAGTACTAGACATATGATGTGTTTTCTGTTGTTTTTATGCAGCAGTGTTTAGTTTGCATGTATGTTTTTGCATTGCATTTTAAGGGTTCATGTGTGTTTCTCCTTGCAGGATCAGTAGTAAACTACACAACTAGTAATGCTACTAGACATATGATGTGTTTTCTGTTTTTTTTTTTTTATTGCATTTCATGGCTCATGTGCGTTTCTCCTTGCAGGATCAGTAGTAAACTACACAACTAGTAATGCTACTAGACATATGATATGTTTTCTGTTTTTTTTTTATTGCATGTATGTTTTTTGCATTGCATTTTATGGCTCATGTGCGTTTCTCCTTGCAGGATCAGTAGCACACTACACAACTAGTAATGCTACTAGACATATGATGTGTTTTCTGTTGTTTTTTATGCAGCAGTGTTTTGTTTTGCATAGTTTTTTTTTTTTATTGCATGTATGTTTTTTGCATTGCATTTTATGGCTCATGTGTGTTTCTCCTTGCAGGATCAATAGTACACTACACAACTAGTAGTGCTACTAGACATATAGATCGATAGATAGATAGATAGATAGTAACTTTATTGACCCCGAGGGAAATTCAAGTTTCCAGCATCACAGTTTCATAATGCAAAAGCATGTTAGTAAAAAGGCAGTAAAAAAGTTAGTAGTGCAAAGTACAAAAAAATATACCAGATATAAAAATACAAGGAGATGAAGAAAACTGTTAAAACCGAATATAGTGCAGGGTAACAGCTGTGATACACGACTATTAAAAAAGTGAATATAGTGCAGAAGAGACTTAAAAATGAGTATAGTGCAGCAGGGTAACTCCAGTAGCTTAGTCTATGAAAGTGCACTGTATGCATTATTATCTGATATGAAATGTTTTCTGTTTTTGTTTTTTTATGCAGCAGTGTTTTGTTTTGCATAGTGTTTTGTTTTTTATTGCATGTATGTTTTTTGCATTGCATTTTATGGCTCATGTGTGTTTCTCCTTGCAGGATCAGTAGTACACGACACAACTATTAATGCTACTAGACATATGATGTGTTTTCTGTTGTTTTTATGCAGCAGTCTTTTATTTTGCAGTGTTTTTTTTATTGCATGTATGTTTTTTGCATTGCATTTTATGGCTCATGTGTGTTTCTCCTTTGCAGGATCAGTAGTACACTACACACAACTAGTAATGCTACTAGACATATGATATGTTTTCTGTGGTTTTTATGCAGCAAGTGTTTATTTTGCATAGTGTTTTTTTTATTTATTGCATGTATGTTTTTGCATTGCATGTGGGTTTCTCCTTGCAGGATTAGTAATTTAATCGTGTCCCTGTAGTTATTAATTGACCCTGCTGCAACATCAAATATGCACAGGTGGCAAATTGCCACACCTGCTTTTAATATGGATCAGATGGCAGTGCGATAATGGCACTTGCATATGAACCTAAGCTTTAATAAAGTTTTTTTTGAATGAACATTTTAATTTTAATTTTTTTTTGGGGGGGGTGGGGGGGGGCAGCAAAAATTAGTTCTTTAATCGATTAGTTAAATGTGATGATATATGTGACAGTAAATTAAAAAAATATTTAGCTTTTGGACTGTTGTTCAAATCAATTTTCACAGATTTTTAATATTTTATAGAAGTGGTTAGCGATTATATATAAAATAATTGGCATATTAATAGATAATGAAATTAATCAATAGTTGACGCCCAATTTTTTTATGATCATGTTTCTCATTAAGGAGCTTTCCCATTTTCAATTGGGATTTAAAAGAGTTTTACAAACAAAGCAAGTCATTCAATCAGTCGGTTGATCAATGCAGATGGTAGCTGTAACCTCCTCCATCATCACACTCACAAAGTTTGTATTTATTTATCAGGTGTTTACAGTATAACCTGGCCCCAGTGCTACCGACAAATAGTTGAACCCCAAAAAACACTTCCATGCTGATGAATTCACTCCAGGGATTCTGTGACAAATAAAAGTAAAGAGGTGTTGAAGCTGTTAACAAAACGGTTTACCTCATTCTATCACATATCACATAATGCTTCTGATGTAGGAATGCTGATAATTGGCCTCAAAGTGATTGACTCTAACGTGCGATTCATTTTCTAGACCGGCCAGGGGGACCAAAAGGACACCGGTTCCTCTGGGATCTTGAAGAGAGCCAGTCCTACTCACTGCCCAGGCATAAACGGGCAGTTGCAAGGCGGCTTCATGCACTTGGACATCAGGAACCCAGGGAAACTGGCAGAGCTGGCCAACAACTTCAGGGCAGCGCAGGGGCGGATCGTACCACCACCGGCGGCGGGACAACCCCTCCCTTCCTCCCACATCCCCGTCCCCAGAAACAGGTAGGGAGACGCTGATGAGTCATGAACCCCAGTTGGATCTTTTGGTTTTATTCATAGACATGGGTTCGTGTTTCTATTCAGTGCTGTCCAGGAGCTAATTTGACACAGAGTTTGTGGCGAACAAAAAAAAAATCTACATAGGAAATAGGACAACTTGGGAACACGGGTTGAGTGTGAAAATACTCCAAACCTGTGTTCCTTAACAGAGTCTTGACTAGAGGTGGAATTCAGCCTCTGGCTACAACAGTACAGTGGTTTTGGGCATGAATGGCGTGGGGGCGTCCTGGTCAACTGACCACATGTTTGGTATTCCATCCAGAATAGTTTCGAAATATGCCCGAAGAGAGCCAGAGCCGGAGATGAGGGCCAGGATTGCCCAATCACTTGAGAAAAGGAGAACAGAGAGAAAGAATGAGATAGTTACCGTGTGCTGGTGTTGTTTATTATTCAGGGAAGTTTTTACTAATCAAGTGTCTCAATGTCTTGCTTAACTGCTTCTATACTGTCCATGTTGACCCTCTTTTGACAGGCCACCAGTGTCATGTGCTCACTGTGTGTCAGGCAGGAAGCTTTGGTGTGTGCAAGTTTTTTTGTTTGGGTCATGTGCAGTGCAATAGTTTCTGCTATCACTGTCATTTTCAAACACAGACACATTTGTCCTTAGGCAACATTACATGCACATACAGACAGTTTCACACAGAAGAAGCAGAAAATGCATCCAGGGACAAGCCTACTGCACTGTTAAGTGATTATGTAACAGTAACGAGGTCTGGGAGAGACTGTAGGTGGTGCCTAAGCACAGTTTCCTTCATTTTACACAGCTATTGGTTACTGTCTGTGTCAACACGCTGTCTGTCTGTCAAACGTTGCTTACACATTAACAGAATGCCCGGTGGCAGTGCAGTGAAGTCTAAAAACTGAGCAGCTCTTCATTAAATCTGCATAAAAACTTTTTAGATTTAGAAATGTGATGTGTTTCCATTTTAAACAGATTATAGTCTCTCAACAAAACAGATTTTCAACTGCTGAGCTTGATTGTAGGCGTGGTGTGTAGGGGTTTGTTCGGGGGTTTAAGCGCCACACTTCTTTCCACTCTTCTCTCGTCGTCACGTGAACTTCACGTGCCGCTGGTCATGTATGACATGAGGGAGTGTCTCTAGGGCGCTTGCAAGACTGAGCATGCTTTTTAAAACCAGAGTGACGTCGTGCCTACTTCTCTGTGAGTGTGTGTTTCGAGTGTGTGTGTTCCCACTACAGACAGCAAGGCTGCTGTTGTCACCTCTCGGTGCAGGTCTTCTTAACCAGATTTGAAACAGCTTTTTTTCCTACCGCATGTTGATGGCTATCTCAGCACACTGCTACCACAATAACAGGCTCTGAGTTGACGCTACACAGCCGCTGAAAGACGTTGCATAACGTTATATAACAGTGTGGTCATATTAGCCAGGCCTTGTTGTTGACCTTTCAGATTAACTCCGTGTCTTTACGCCGCTCAAATTGGCTTTTGTTTTGCAGTTGGTGACAAGAGGCTCTCCTCTCCTCTCTAAGCCATTATTCATATTTTGGTTTAAACCTTTGTATTGTTCAGTCTATTTGGTGAATTGATTATGCTTGCTTACATTTGCTTAAGCTCACCCCGGCTCTGTCTGTTACCCAGATGTATGCACACGTGGTATTCATCACAAATTTATAAGAGCAGTTTGAAAATGCACTATAATTTCCATGTAAACAGTAATTCAGTGCAAACAATTTCACCAAGCTGCATAGTTGCACTACAGAAAAAGCTGATAACCGATTAATTGGCCAATATTTTCTTTACTTCTGCAGCAGCCTAGTCGGCTACTTTTGCATATGCCGTTTTTAATAAATAATTTTTTTGTCACTCTGAATTTAATCATTCATAAAAGAATATCCTGAAATATGATTAGGAGGATCACATTGTTGGAATATGTTCTATTTATTTTCAATGGGCAATGCGCTGTTCTGTGGTGTATGACTGGCCAGGTTTACTACTGTTGTACATCCTGTTACATTGTGAAACGCCACTCTTTCAAACCATTAATATTCATGCATATTATTGGGGCTAAAGTGAATGATTTAATTTCATGATAGTAACGTGGCTGGATTATTTGGAAGAGAGAACACCAAATTGGTAAGCAAGTTAAAGTAACAGTGAATGATTTATTTTCCTCTGTCTGCCTGTCTTATATCGTGGACAAAGAGCTGCGTTATATATTCGAGAGATAACTTTTTTTTCTCCCCCTCTACCTTGACTTTGTGTATGGAGCCTCAATGCAAAACGGTGATGCACGTGTGAACCTATCAGAGCCCTGTTCCGCCGATAACGGTAGTAGGGCTGACCCGAATGCTTCGAAGCTTCAACCGTTGCCATGGTAATCGACCCCCATGTCAGTGTGCAAATGCGTCGGGTTTAAAAAAATAAATATATATATATATATAAGTATGTTATAATAATGTATAAATGCCGAAATAGCCCATGAAATAAGGAATAATCCAACATTATTCATTATTCATATTCAAAATGAATTATTATTAGTTATTCTCAGACGGATATCGCTGTTTGTTGTTTGTAGAGGTGCGTGTGTTTACAGGAGTGCGGCAGCGGCGTTGTCCCAGGCACTGAAACAGGGCAGAAGAAGACAGACATGCATCCTTCGAAGCTTTTCAATACCTTCGAATATTACTCATCAGAGCTTCGAAGCCCAAAAAATGGTATTCAGGACAGCCCTAAACGATAGTTTATAAAACATCCTTTCGGCGCCGATTAATCGGTCGACCTCTAACACTCACACACTTTTGGACTGCATTGCGAGGCTACAGTGGCAAGGTTGTGTTTGACATCCCAATATGTGTGTGTGTGCACATTTGTATACGTGGGCATGAGCCTTTGTGCATTTGCTGCACTCTGTGCCGTGCTTTGGATAATGTCAACAAAACCATTTATTTTCCTTTGCTCCCGACCAGTTTGGGTAATACAACCATTGTGTTACAGGATTAAATATGTTTAAAGAGACTTTAGCTGTAAAGCTGCCGCTCACCTCTGTGTGTTTTACATCAACCACTGTATCAGTTCTGTATTGCTTCTCTCACACGTACAGTACACACACGTACAACACGGTGCTTTCACACCTTGTCTTTTGTCGGTTTGCGAATGCTGAAAAGTAGGTCACTATCCATTAGACAAGCCCGGGCAAAGATCTTGCAACACAAAATGGGAGGAACCAACACGTTTCACTCGCTGACACATGCATATTCATCCAAACTCATTCAAAGCTACAGTACACTGTATATTTAAACACTCCCACCTTCTTGTCAACCTTGCCTACTAGCCTTGTGTGTCTCTCTCTCTCTCTTTTCCTTGTTCTGTCCCTGATTACTCTGTCGCTCACACCCTAAAGCTGAGCTCGTTCTACCTGTCAATACTCATCAGCGTGGGATCCAGCGCACTGATAACGTAACAAAGACCAGCTTGAATTAACAAAAAAAAAAAAAAATGGAGGTCTGACAAAATGAAGAGAAGAGGGGGGGGTGTTTTGATGTGAAAAGCTTTTCTTTCTTATCTGTCCTTGGTCAGGTACACTGTCGCCACAGTAGGGTAACATGAATAGAAAACACTGAGTCCACATAAACAAGATACCGACTGCAGTGGGGGGGGAGTTGGTGGTGGAGGGAAAAAGGCAGCTCTGTTTTGAACATAATTACCGGTCAGTCTTTGACTCAGTCAGCTAAGAGTCACCAGGAGGGTTTAGGCAGGCTGGAGCAGAGTCCACCACCTCTCCACCCCCCCCCTCCGACCACCCCACCACCAATCCTCTTCTCCCAAAGGAGACATTACAGCCGGTTGCTGAAGGTCAGAGTCAGAGGAACAGCCTCCCACCCCCACTCTAGTCTGGGATGTTTAACCCACATCCAGACTGCTGACATGGCATCTCGAGTGGAGTAGCCCGCTTCTTCTCAGGTGCTTGTTTTCTTTTATAATTTCCATATAAAACAGAACATGTTATTTAACCTGTCCGTATCATCATTAGTTGCAAAAAAAACCTCTGACTTTGGATGCAGTGTTTCCTATTTTTCTCCCTTCCAGACAACAAGAGGTTAAAGCTCTTGCGCTGACACAGGCAGGGGTGAGAGGTCATCCTCGATGAATGGAGTCATGTGACAGGGGAGGGTCATATCAGGACGTGAGCAGGCATCTGGCACGTCTGCTAGGTCAGCCCTCAGGATCTGGGTTGAGAGCTACATAGACAATTTATAACCGCAGAAGATTGCGGCAGACAGCTCATCATCTAATGCAGCAGCTTTACGGACTCCTGACTTAGAGGTGTATGGAGGAGTGACGATCTAGTATCAAAAGAAAAAAAAAAATCTTTGTATTTAATCTGCGTTTTCAAAACTTGGCTCTGAATCACTCGTTCTTTAACACTAATGAAGGGCCTGTGGAAGAAGCTCAAGCTAATGGGTGATAGATATGTGCTGTGTGTGTGCGTACGTGTACAATGCACAAATGAGACATTAATCATCGGCTGTTGTGCAGTCAAGAAGAGATAAAATCAATTTCATAAGTAAGGAGGAGAGTAGGAGGCATGAAGGAATGTTGTAAACAGTCTGTTCTCATGCAGAAGTAGACAAAGTTAGAAGTGGCTTCAAAATAGTACGCTGCAATTATATGTTACATTAGAAACATACTTTTTCATGTCTAATCGTGTATATGTGTGTACTGTACATGTGTCCTCAAGCGGGATGCCTTAGGGACAGGGAGAGAAAGAAAAACACTTATCAAGAGGGAAGGAAACTCCTGTTGCTCAACTTTGGCACCGCTGCTGTAAAATGCTTTATCCCTTGCTCACCAACACTAATAGACCCTTACATAAGGCCTCCTGTTCTTCAGTAGCATTTAGAGATGCCACAGTCAACTGTCGCTCCTCTCTCTTCAATCGTTCTGTTCTTCTACCCCACTCCTCATGCCAACCTGCAGCTGTCCACCAGCCTCTCCCCCCTCTCATCTTTCATCGTATAACCTCCCACTACGCTTCTTGATCTTTCATATATAACTATGAGCGCTCTCTGTCTTTGAGTCATTGTCATGCTCATAAGAGTGCCTAAAAAGTTAATTACAGTGAAGTTTACTTTGCAAGTGTTGTTTATCAAGCTGTCTCAGTAGTGACGTTGAGCTCCAACAGTTGTTTCAAGTCTACATTGATAGTATATGACAAAAATGCTCCATGGCAATGTTTGCCTCCCTTTTTTATGTGTTTGATCTGTTCCATACATCTCATTTTCCGTTTCTCTTGGCCTTTTGCCCTCTGCCCTTTTGTCTGAAGGACGACCGGCGGCTAAATCCTACTTAAATCCAGAGGAGATGAAGCCCTCTGAACAATGCCGAGTCTCTTTTCTCTCTCTGCCAGGAAAGATTATTCCATCCCCTATAGAAAATAATGTCAGTTCTAATCTCTATGTTGTGTGTTTGTCTTTCCCTTCTTGACTTAAACTTCAGCATGCATGGGATTTCTTTTAATTTTCACAACTTTTTAGTGACTGTGTCCATTCATAAAGTAGGAAAAATTATAGCATACTCATCACTAGAAGGCTGACAGTGTTTCTATTGGCGCTGACATCTTTTTACCCTCACAAGCCAAGGGTTGATTTTGGTTAGAAATATGTTTGAACTGTTTCGCAAGTTCAAATCACATTTGTCTTAAAGTTATAATATCCAATATTTTCATTTAAAAGAACAGTGTGTAGGATCTGGTGGTATCTAGCAATGAGGTTGCAGATTACATCTCCTCCCGTGTGCCAAGTGTGTAGGATTGCTACGGTGGCCAACCTGAAAACACGAATGGCCCTCTCTAGAGCCAGTTGTTGTAAGAGGAGAGTGCTTAGAGTGTATGTATACGTGGGAAGTGAGTGGTGAAGCAAGAGAGAGAGAGTGGCGGCGACGGGAGCGAGTAACGTTATCCACTCTGGCCCAAGCAGGAAAAGTTAAGTGTTTGGTTTGTCCGTTGTGGGCTACTGTAGAAACGTGGCGGACTCCGTGAAGAGGACCCGCTCCCTATGTAGATATAAACGGCTCATTCTAAGGTAACAAAAATACAACGATTCTTATTATCAGGTGATTATACACTAAACAGAACATACTTATTAATATTATATTATATACCAATAGATCCCGTTAAATGTTACACAGTGGTCCTTTAAATAAATGTCTGTTACTTCACTATCTATCGCCGAATGAGGTACCACAATGGTGATTGAGCCCACTAATGAAAGCCCTTTCATTTGCAGTATTACGAACTGTGTTTCTGTGGTGACATTCCCGGGGGAAAAAATCACAAAACAGCGCACTCTATATCTCTGGGAAGTGAGATCCAAAAACACATCTGCAATTACCACTTATCGCCATAGAAGAAGAGAACGAAACGGAGATCTTCGAGATTGTAAATTTAAAATCACACAGACTGATTGGATAATATAATTAAATGACACATTTAAACTCTAGATTATAACGATAAAACTAAATCCTGTTTTATTACTTCTCACGGTGACAGATTAATTGGCACAATAAAGTAGGAAGTTTTCTTAGCGTAACGCTTGAGTGAATTTACAAATGGCTTCCATAACCAGATCCTTGGTGGCTGAGAGTAAGCCTTTTAAAGTCTGAAGTAACTGTTTTCAAAATGTTCTGCAAGCCCGTAGTTTCCTGGGCATTGCCTTCTCCTGCTCTCAATCACTGCACTTATAAATATCCTCACATACACACACACACACAGTGTCTTGCGCAACTCTATCATAAGTCATCCCAGTCTGCTGATGACAAGCAGTGCAATTCAGTCCAGACTGCAAACAGAGAGAGAAGTCTGAGAAACGCCTCACACGTTGTAGTGTACAGAGCCGAATGGCCTACATCTATTTGTCTAGAATTAGTGCTCAGCATGTGGTTGAATATGCTTTCTCTTCAGGTAGAAAACCTTTTTTATTTATTTTTTCTCTGTTAGGAAATGCTTTTCTCCTTGAGGCTGCTTTTTTCCCCATAAATATTTAGCCATTGTTCAGTTTGATGTAGTTTATATGTTTATAATATGCCCATTGCTGTGTCAGTAATCCATGAAACATCAAGGCTACCTCCACCTCACTATGGCACTATGTAGGAAACATGGCTGAGGTTTCTGACTCCATCCTGAGGAGCGTCAGATGTCCGTGATCTCACTTGTAATTAAAGCATTATCGACAGTGCTGTCTTTTAGTTTAGTTGTGGAAAGAGTGCTGCGCTGAACTTCTGGCTTTGCCAATTGATTTTGTGTTGACACAGTTAAGTAATGTGAGCATTGACTTCTCAAATTGCCCGGGCCTGCAAGGGAATCGGGTAAATCAAAGCGTGAATTAAAAAGCCCAAAGCACTGCATAGATTAAACAGCAGCTATACAGCCAGCAACTTTATTCAGATGCATTTCAAAGATTCAGCCTGAATAGACTATTTGAAACCTCATGCTACACCCAGGCTGCTAGAACCAGTGGGCCCAGCTCCTCAGAAGCTCCTAGGAACCCTCTCCGCTCTGTGTGAGTCCTTCATGCACATCCTTAACAATAGAGCTGTGTGTGCCGGAATAATGACTTATCCTCGTGCCCTCTAAAGAATGAGGGCAAGACAATCAATCAAGCAGCGCTACAAGCGAACAGATTTGTGTGTTTTCTTATTTAATTCCTTTTCTGTCTCACCGACGCACATACAGTACACACACACACTTTCATTGTACTCGTGGTGAGGTAGTCTGGATTCATTTAACACAGATCTGCTGTCCTCCTCTCACCTCCTGGATATTGCATCAGGCATCAAAGTATTCACAATGCCCTGCTGAGTCAGCCAGCAATAATTACACATACGTTGACTAAGGGCTGCATGATTATGGTCAAAATGATAATATTTTTTATTGCACTATCACATTAAAATAAACAGAGCACCGTTTTCACTTCCATGCTGTGCTGCATCCCTGTTAATGCAAAAACTAGGGCTGCACGATGTTGGAAAAAAACTGACATTGCAATATTTTTTTCTGCTAAATATATTGCAATATAAAACAAATACAGAAATATTCACCCTACCTTTTTGTTCGCTACATTTTAAAGTTAAATGCTTCAATCTGGTGCACTTCAAGAGCAAAATTAGCAACAATAAGAGCTAGATAATGAATTGTATTAACACATTGGTTGTATAGATAATATCTACACCCAAAAGTGAAGCCAATACATCTTGATCACCGGCTGGTGGCTAGCTGTTAGTTTAGGAAGCGCTTGGTTTGATATGCTGCAGCATTTTTTATGAGCATTTTAAACGTCAATATCTCAGGCGATCATGTTCATTTAATTGTGGGAAGCCAAAATTATGATCGCGATTAATATTCAATTAATTGTGCAGCCCTATGTGCAACCCACAATTGCAACTCTAGATCTAGATGACACCTAATGGAGATATTATTTGGCCTATATGTGATATTCATGAGCCCTCTTTATGGAGTAATACAGAGAGAGAGAGAGAGAGAGAGAGAGAGAGAGAGAGGAGGGAAAAGAGTTTGACAGCTTCTTGCTTTATGTACACAATGTTTGTTTTTTCACTCATTAGCTCGGGATCTGTGGTCTCCTCCCTGTAGCTATAAACGGATTTGGGTAGCTAAACTTCACCAATCCTGTTGTTGTGCATTTATGCGTGGCATTCACCGGTCCTTAAAAAGACACCAAACCAAACAGTCTAAAAATAAGACCTGACAAAATGACATAAATACAGTTATTTGCCTTATTTGCTGTTCCACCTTGTAAAGTTTTATTTGCACTGCGCTCCTAGTTCAAGATGAATGAAGAACCGGTCAACAAATGGAACAAATGAACCTTACATCCCTAAAACTAAAGTTTCCATTTCTACTATAATAATCTAAATTTAATTAGCAGCATCATTTATTTTGGTTTTAAATTGGTCTATTAAAAAGATATTTAAAAAATCTTTAACCTACCGATTGTGAAATAGTGTTTAAAGGTGCAAACGGGAGCAGACACACACCCCTTGGTCTCCTTTGACTGCTAAGATAACGTGGAGATTTCCGGCCTGGGGAGAGGTAGAAAGTATCCCCCCTTAATCTTAGTGGTGGCTACCAGCAGCACCAACATGCCACTGCACAAAGCCTTGAGTGTATGAGGCTGTCCAGTCAGGTGCAGAGCAGAGCCCTGATCACTGCCCAAATAACCCCAGAAACTCTTAAAGCTGTTCCAGGGCATGGGAACTGGTAATCCTCACTCCTCTCTGATCTGCCGCACTTCCACCCACACTTGGATTTCATCCAAAAACAGATTTTTTCCTTGTTGTTGTGTTGATATACAATAGACATAGGTGTAGTGCCTTCGAGCTTCACATATTTAGTTTGTCTTGTTGTGATTTATGCAGATGGCAAAGCTGATCTCCCGTCTCTTGTCTAACAGCATTTGCTTTTCCTCGCTCTTGTTCCATCTGCCCCGATCCGGTTTGGACCAAGAATCAACTTTTTTTTTTTTTACACCATAATTACCCCATGAGAAACACAGGGAAGAGCAAGGGTGGGAGAGAGAAAGGGAGGGCATAGCAGGCAACTTAAAGGATAATACCAGTAAATTTCAGATGATCTCCTTCAAATTATTACGGCTGGCGCAGCGTCAAGATATCAGCCCGCTGTCCTACTTTCAGACAAATCCATTTGCTGCCCATTCCACAGACGGTAGTCCATCATAAAATAACACGCTTCATCCATAATTTAGTTTTTATATTTACTTCACACTAGTGTCTTAAACATTAATTCATCACTTCATGCTTCGCCTGCTATCAGTCATGTGACATCCACGGGAAGAACTCCCTCATGAACATTTTGCCCTACAGATTTAATCCATGTCTTTTTATCAGTGGTCTTATTTTAGCCCCTTCATCGTAGGTTTAACACATAGACTGTATATAAAGATGGACGGCATGACAGCTCCCAGAAAGTGAAGCCAAAATATCTTGATCGCCCCCTGGTGGCTGGCTGCAATATAGGTCATAAATCCCGCTCCTTTATGTTAATATATAGGACATGGGCCAAACTAAAAAGTCAAAGTACGCATCAAATACATTTTTCCCAAAGATGGTTTCTGTCATTTTAGGTAGTTCTTATCACTGATGTATGTTCAAGTGTTCATGTTTTAGTGATTCAATTATTTTTCTGATAAGTTTGGTTTGACTCAGTTATTTGATGCTATAACAAGGGGGTGAGACATCATGAGTGACAGCTGCTCTGAGTGAAGTAGTCGTGGAGTCGGAGGCTCGAGAATTGTAACGAGAGAAGAGATGTAACTTTCCATAACCGTCACGAGTCTGTGTAATAGAACATGTGTCAATTTGATCATAAATGTAGTTATAGAGATATTATGGTTAGTTGTTGTCTACACGTTATATACAGTCTATGATTTAACATTGTAGAATTATTTCCTTTTTGTATTTTTCTACAAAAAGTAACCATTAAAAGACCTATTAACATAAGGCATGCGTTGTACAATTGCAGGAAATGTAAAAAGATAAATGTAAATATGTAATATGTAAAAGATGTTGGTAATTGTAAATTGGCTGTAACTGAGTGACGATATAGTCCTTTAAAGCTGTCAGATTAAGTCGGAGAGAAAGGTTAAACAGAAAAGTAAGGGCATCTCTGTACCTATAAGAGTACAGGGGGAGCAGGGAGTGTTAAGTGTTACACATTTTATTGGCATGCTGAGCAGCTGTTTCTGTCTCTGGTTTCACTTCAGCTCTCCTTAATGGGGGATTTACTAGTGAATGTAGATGCACCAAAGAGGACTTGAGGTGCCAAGTACGTGCAAGGCGGCATGTCTTGTGTGTGTGTGTGTGTCTGAATGAATGAATGCGGTGTAGTGGTATGTTGGTATTCCTGAAGCTGGATCTGTTTTCAACCCCTGAAGCCTCACTAGCTTAACGCGAGGCTCCTGCCTACTGTCCAAACAATATTATCCAACCTTTAAACCTGCTTAACTCCTGTAGCTGCCCTAATTAGCTGCTCTCTATCTGCTGATGTTTAAGATTAATAAAGGTCAAAGATGAATGTATTTTGTCAGTGAGGTTGGTACATTATCCAGCAATTTATTGCGTAACATTTAGATATAGACACTAAGTTTGACAGTTCATTCATGACCTTTGGAGTAGTTGACAAATCTTAACGAGAAGTCCACTCACTCACTTGTTCTGGAGCTTTTGACCATATCGCATGGTCCTCGTGATCAGATTGAATTTGCTCTGTTGCCATGGAACTGTAGACATTCAACCTTTCATGCTACAAATCTTGCCAATGTGTGCAGAGTCGCCTTGTCCACTTATTATAAGCGATTCTGGGCTTATTTCCTGAAAAGTGTCTTACAAATATTGGAAGTCGCGGGTTGCATTTTTTGGGGCTTGTTTCTAAAGTGTAGTTGCTTAGTTGGCCTTGCTCCTGTCTCTCTCCTATATACCTGTCTAGTTTGTCCTGTTGCAGGATCCGTACACAACCCCGATCCCTCCGCCCTTCCCCTTTCCCCACACACACACACATGACCGACAGTCACTCACCGCCGCCACTCAGAGTGTTGTTGTTGTGAGACAAATCTTCAGATACCAAGTGGGCAAAATATGTCAAAAAGTACAACAAAGGACTGGGAAAAAGAAAGTGGACTCAAAGATTGGATTCGCCCTCAAGTGGGGGACGATTCTAAAGCAGTTTTCCATTTTTTTAAGTGTGATATATGAGATCATCATGTAAATCTGGTGAAATGCAAAAATTCAATTGAACGTTCAACTTCTTTATGTTTATAACAAGAAAATGTAAAGTTACAAGCATGCAAAAATGAAATGAAATGCATGCAATCCAAAATAAATTCATACATATATATGAAGTGATTAAGTGGCCACCTCTCTCTCTCATATTGTGGTAGGTAGGTAAGGTCGCTTGTTTTGGCCTTTTTTTGGGGGGAGAGTTGCTTCTTTTGGGCTTGTTTCTATAGACCTGGTTGCTTGTTTATCTCACGAGATCTGGCAACACCAAATGTGTGCCATTAATATATATATATATATATAATTAATACACAAACACTTTTTGCATTTATATAACGCTCTTAAGTCGACAATCTTTCAATAAGATTTAGCAATAGTCAGTAAGCTGAATGTGTGTGTGTCTATGAGTCTGAGAGTGAAGAGACTTGGCTGTAGAGAGCCCTGACTGTTTGACAGAAAAACACTTCACTCACACACGGCATGGTTTTCCTGTGGGTCAGCGCTGCTAGCTGTGTCTGGCAAGCTCTCCCTTCTGTCTGTCTGTCTGTCTGTCTGTCTGTCTGTCTGTTCAGGAGAAAGAGTCTGCCCTGATCTGACCATTGCCCGGGTTCAGCCTCGTTTGTAAATGCACAACTCTCACAGGGAGACCGGCCAAACTCATTTTCATCCCGTTTTTTGAAACTCAGCCATCATATTTCAACATGTTTGTAACCAGTAAAATATGACCTGATCTGATCCAGGGTCAGGATTTAACATCGTCTCAGATGTCTCATGGAGGAGCAGCTCTGTCTGTCTTGAGGTAGACACTCAGTTTTATCATCATCATTTCTCTGGTGTTGCCATAATGTGCTCTAATTGCCGACATTCGTACGATGTTGAAACACTGATCACTTGGAGAGAGGTGAATGGCTTTTGCAGGCACAGCACAAGAAGATCCTCCGGGAGACTTAAATATCTAAAAATGTAGTTTATGGCATTTTTTTTTTTTTTTTTGCAATAGACATTTTCATTGCCATTCTGTTTCCAGGGCAACGCAAGCCCCCAGGAAGAGAGCTAGGCTTTGAACCAAATTTCCGTAGTGGTCAAACCGCGGTACTACAACTTCCGTGTCCGTCACGTGATGCCATTGAGCCTCAAAAGACTTTTTCCCATAGACTTACATTGGGAAAGAGACGTCTGTAAATCAGCGGATAATTTTAGGAAAATCAATTCGCCAGTATGAACACTTAAATAGCCCTTATTTAAATCATTAGGTCCTAAAAGTTGTAAAATGCACTAATAGCTGAATTCCAGAGTTATTTTCCTTCCTCCATTCATGTGAATGAGCCCCAGTCTGAGGTTGGACCGAGGGCTGGGAGGCGGAGTTAAAGGAAACCTTACTGTGCCTGCTCTGTGGGCCCAATGGATGCGCAAGATTGCCGGAAGATCCGGGTACTTTATCACTCGGCAGTCGAGCCATTTTGGCTTCATGCGCCACTGAGCAACTCTCATAGGAAGGAATGGGAGCCCGCCCTCAACGCTGTATCCACTTCTCTTTATACATCCATGGGGCAACAGCTTTGGTCCAAATTTACTTTCTGTCAGCTACTGCCATAGAAATAGAATAGGAGTAGAATGAACATCAAACTGTTGGCCATGGTCATTTGACTAGCGCGCTCAACAACTACATGTAAGTTATTAGTTTTTTTCTGATACTTTTAACGGTGATGTTTGCAAGCAAGTAGAACACCATTTGTCATACTTCATTATGTATTTGATGGTATTATATATGGTCCTAAAAATTGCACTGTGGGCCTGTAAATGGCCAGATTTTTTCTTTTTTATTTGTGCTTTTCATCATGCAAATAAATTCAATAATAACCAGCTTGAATGTGGCCGGCATCAGTCCACTGGAAAAGCTGTGCCAAAGTTTGAGTGTGTTGTTTTGAAATTAGACTCCCGACACAGATTTGCTCCGACTGCCGGCTTTGGACCAACAGGCACACACTGTTTAGTACACTCACTTTTAAAAGCCTGCTTCAAACTCATTCTTTTATTTTGTTAGAGGTCATCACTGCAACAACTTGGTTTGGAATATATTGTAGTTGTAAAAACGTGTTTTTAATAAGCCGTTAGAGAATGGCCCAAAACTAAAGGCTGCAAATTGGAGATGTGGTGTGTGCATGATAAGTACGTCAGAGCTTTGAGACACTGAGGTGCTAGATGGACGGATCACTTCTTGTTCATAGCTTGTGATAACGCAGCTCAGGCATCAGATATCAGATGACAATCCTACTCAGTCATGGCTGAAAATCAAACTATTTATGTGCTTCTACCCCTTTTTTTTACCTTTTGTAAGAGAGAAGCAGATACAATGGCATGCTTTGAGGGTTTGAAAGGCCCACTGAAGGCATATTTGTTTGATTTGTTCAGTTGTTTTTCCTCATTATTTATTTCTGCATAGGTTACAACAGAGGGTCCTGGATCCTTGCTTCTCTCTCTCTCTCATTAGTTTACAAAAAAACAAAAGTCACATCACACTCCCTCAAAGTCTGCAGCCATTCTTCCACTAACTTTCTCCTTCCGAGCCCCAGCAGCTCCTTCACCTTATCTTTCTAGAAAACAAGAAGATACCGATCGGTTTATTGGAGTCTTTGTCTGTCTTGATGCTGCCCTGCAGATATTTGGCTTCATGGGAGTAAGTAGAATAGTGTGGCTTTGGAACAGCATTGGTTTGCTTTCGCAAAACACAGGAAACCAAGCAAAGGCCTGCTTTGGCTTGTGATGGCAGAAGGGCAAATCTCTAGAGCAGGCGAGAGCGGGAGTGGGAAGTGAAGAATGAGGAACAAAATAAGAGTTTGAGTGCTGCAGAAAGAGAACTGACCACTCCGTTCGGGGCTCGCCGCCATTTCAATCTGCGCTCCAAGTTTTAAGACATGTTTTTTTCTGTTTGATTTGCTTCCCGTCTGTCTTTTCTTGTCTGCTCTACTTCTGAATCTAAAATCAAAGTCTGTATTTTGAGTCGCTTTTCATGTTTAAGTCAGAGGGAAACAGACTTAGTTTGATGACACGCAGAATCAACTTTTCTTACTTGATTTGTTCTGGTTTCCTTTAACATCCACAGAGTAAACAGGCGGCTCAGTTGTTCGTAAGACTCAGGAGATGACATGTCATCAAAACCTCAGCCTGGAGTGGTTTGGATAATTTAGATATATGAAAATATGATTTGAGCGGATGTCAGCCAGGAATAAAAGAGTTTTTGAGGGGGAAAAACGTAACTACTTGGCTGACTTCTCTCCTGGCTCGCTGCATCAACTCATGACTCAAATAAAAAACGTCAAGCGCCTTTTATAAGGAAGCAGTGTTTTCAGGCAGAAGGGCCGATCTTGTTTGTTGTCCTCAGTAGAAGAGGGGAAACGAATCTAAGGCCTCTACTTGGGAGAGACTGCCATGCACTCCCCTAGCAACAACATTGTTATTGGAGGGGACTGACAGAAGTTGCTATAGCTACAAGTTAATCTTGGGTAGCCTGAAGTGACACTGGGGTAATAAAGTAAAGTAAGTAATAAAGTAAGTTGTTAGCCAGTTTGCACAGTAGAGATATTCTGTATTGTATGCTCCCTCTATAGATTAATTTTCTTTCTGTTTTAATAGGTGTGCAACCAATATTTTAAGGATTTAATGTCTTACAATGGGGTAGAGGTAGTTGAAAGAGTGACGTCAGGCCTAAGCCAACAGATGCAACTTATCTTGGCTTGTTGAAGGATTTCATGGGGTGAAGCCAGGAGAACACTCGCCTGTGTGTGCACCTATCTATTATCCGATTTGCACGCACTGTGTTTGCCAGCACTCGACTTGACCAGCGTGGGGCTCGCACTGCAAAGGTAATGACCTACAATATCCCGAGCTGTTTCCACAATGTGGGCTTTCCACGGCTTGCATCATGTCAGGTAGTGCGTCATGATCTACTCTGTCGTCAGCCGGTTAATTGCTTGTGCTGTGTCAACATTTTCTCTCTGAGAAACGAGCATTACAAGCACGGCTCTGATCTTGATGCCCACTCAGGTTGCTGCACACAACTTTTTCACTGACATTTAACCTGCGAGTTTACTGTTAAAGTGGAATATGTGTATATATATATATGATCCTGTCTGTGTAGTATAAGTGATGTAATGCAGACGTGGGGAGCCAGACACCACAGAGGGAATCATGTCTTTTGCTGTGTGTCTATCCTCTATTATCTAGCCAGAACAAAGCTGTTCGTTGTTTGTGCGCAGCCCTAAGGCTACAGATTGCATTCGAGGATCAAGCAGCAGAAAGAGAGGGCTTTTTGTCCCGGGACTGAATAGCCATTACACTCACAGCCCACATTAGAGAGACGCGGCTCCTGCCTAACAGCCTCTCCCTCTCCAGGGGGTTCAGAGCCTGGGTGCTTACGAAAGGGCCAACATGCACACGCATGCACAGATGGTCACAACACAACTTGATGTTTACATCAATATATTTGTATTAATTTGTGTATTTACTAGGGCTGTCGAAGTTAAAAAAGATAACGCGTTAACGCAGATTTGTTTTAACGCCACTAATTTCTTTAATGCATTAACACAAACCATCTTTCGGAGCGGGTTGTAGCTCAGTTTTAAAGCTAGAGTGAAGATACCGGCATCATATGAAACTAGATAATCTAAGGAATCCATTGGTACCAACCATGTCATACTAGCCTGACGCGAAGGAGGTAAAATAACGCTCCAAACTTGCGCTAAATTTTCGCGAGGAAAAACTGTCATGATCATTTCCAAAGGGGTCCCTTGACCTCTGACCTCAATATATGTGAATGAAAATGGGTTCTATGGGTACCCACGAGTCTCCCCTTTACAGACATGCCCACTTTATGATAATCACATGCAGTTTGGGGCAAGTCATTTTCAAGTCAGTACACTGACACACCTGATGCCTGTTGGGCTGCAGTTTGCCATGCTATGATTTGAGCATATTTCTTATGCTAAATGCAGTACCTGTGAGGGTTTCTGGACAATATTTGTCATTGTTTTCTGTTGTTAATTGATTTCCAAACATAAATATATACATACATTTGCATAAAGCAAGCATATTTGTCCACTCCCATGTTGATAAGAGTATTAAATACTTTGCAAATCTCCCTTTTAAGGTACATTTTGATCAGATAAAAAAATGTGTGATTAATCGTGATTAATCATGGACATTCATGCGATTAATCACGATTAAATATTTTAATCGATTGACAGCCCTAGTATTTACTATACATGTGTTGTACAAAGATATTACACAAATAACTCCAAACAGTAAAAATAGAAAAAGGGCTGTAAACATGAGGGGCACAGGCTTGTGTCGGGTTGAGTTCAGGGTTGAGTGTTTACTGCCAATCGTGACCATCTGCCTGCAGAGTTAGCAAGGAAGTGAGATGGAGAGAGAGCGACGGAGGACATTACGTAATACAGTTGAGTCGAGGCAGGACGACGGGGGACGGAGGGACGGAGGGATTGCGGGACGGAGAGCAGCGGGTGTTCTATTAATAGCAGGTATGGATGGGGCAGCTGTCGGGGCTGCACAGCAGGCAGACCGGCCTGGTCAGTTCTGATAGCCTCAGTTGTCACTGCATTACCTCATTATACAGGATATACCAGTTTGACCAAATCATGCCATTCCCTTCACTGTATTTACGTCATATGTGTGCACTAACTGATAAGTGACATTTTAAGCCTCCATCTACATTTTCATCTATTCTAATACTTTAGGATAACACACACTGGCACATCTACATAAACAGTGCACAGTCCAAATTCCCTTTAGAGCCAAGCAGGATCCCTTGAGCCTCAAACAGGCTGAAAGGAAAGAGGAGAGAGAGATGCCTATCAGAAAGGGAGAGAGAAATATATAGCTAACAATGCTCTTGTGTCTTTCTCTGTCAGCCTTCCTCACATTCTCTCCATCTGAGTGTGCGTGAGGATGAGCGATGTGAACATATGTTTTGGAGAATGACTAAATGAAAAGCTTTGCCTAAGGAAAAGTTTCTCATGACTGGAAACATTTTTCCTATTTTTGGTGTGCGTATCTCCACCGCTATTTGCATTTTGCATTTGTTTGTGTTAGAGAGGGAAACAGATACAGAGACGAAAAGCACTATGAAAACACGGTCGGTGTTTGTTGAATGTGTAATCCTATCACGACGACTCAGAGTGGCGTGTTTGAAAGTTGATTTTGTTGACGTGTGTTTGTGTGACAGTGTTTTTCGACTCTTTGACTGCCAAGGTCATCTCCATGCCAGTCACTGCCAGGCAGGCACACACAGCTGCGTTGGATATGAAAAAGCCAGCATACAGTACACACACAGGGACACACAAATACACCCTGATGCCTGTTTTGGGGCTCTTGTTGATCACATGATCACATTGGATGGATAAGTGCTATTTAAAGTGACCACCACTGGTGCTGACAGGGAGATTAAAGATTATTGTTTGCAGTGTACATCTCACAGACTGTATAAAATATGGACGTAGTCTTTGTGACGTCACCCATAGGTTTCTGAAGAGCGGTTGTGAAGCTCAAAGTGGGCCAATATTTGCAGTGATGATGCAACCTAACTCCCGACAAATCCAAAAATGGGCAAAGAGATGGATCGTTGAAAGCCCTCATTATGCCGAACTTTAAGCCTTAATATAATTGAAATGGGTTGTATAAAGATGTACCCCCTGTACAGTTGTCATGAAGGAGAAATTAGACCAAAACTGTTTTTTGTACCAGGCTGTAAACATGTTTATTTCTGCAGTAAAGTTGGGCATTTTAACATGAGGGTCTAGGGGGATTGACTTTCTTTGGAGCCTCAAGTGGCAATTTGAGGAACTGCAGGTTTTGGGCACTTCCACGTTGGCTTCATTTCTCAGCACCGAACCACTTGTTCCAACCCCAGTGAAAACTACACCTACCATATTGAACTCTGCTCAGATTTGAGTCATCCTGATACATAAAGGATATGCTTTGTGGTCAGCCAACTCAAAACAATGAAATCTACTGATGCTGCCCAGCCCCGTCCACTCTGTCTTCCTCTTTTCTCTTGACCTTCTAAAGCTGGTTTCAGTGTGACACACACACACAGTATTTTTTCCTTGTAAACAAGATAGACCTGTAGTGTGTTGTCCAGGACTTAAAGTGATATTGGTCTTTTGAGAGTGAAACAATCACCCCCTGTTACCTGTAGACTTGTAGGGTTGCTGCAGACAGCAAAAGCTCTGTGTAAGAAGGGGGGTTGTGGGAAGTCGTTTTTTGTTAACTGAGTCTTGGCTGTGCCAAACAGGTGGGGTTCAGGAGGGAGAGCGATTAGATTAGGTTAGGCAGAAAAACTAAGATGAAAAATACACTTTAGGAAGTTCAATACACCGCTGATAAACATGTTTTTAGCCGTGTGTGTGGCCTGCTTCTTGGTTTTCGAAGTGTGTTTTGTGGCAGTTGGCCTGTACCTTAAGTGGGCTTATAATGATTTCTACTGGGCTGGTAACTGGAGAAGAGGTGCCGTGTTAAATATAGAGGGAAGGCCTAGTCATCTCCCCAACAACAGCAGAGAGCCCACTATAATACCGGATATGGGGGTGGGAGTTGAAAAACAGCAACACGGCAGCATCGTATCACCATCTGCAGTATCAAAGTCCAAATGTCCTCTCGGGACCTGGTGTGGAAATCTACTGTGTTGGAAGTTTGCCTCCAAGTGTATGAAACTAATAATGTGTTAATCTTGAAAGTGATCCCACAAAAATACTTAGTCTGAGCCTGGATTCATTAACTCATAACTTACTGAAGCTTGGACGAAATGCTGATCATCTACAACAGGGGTTCTCAAACCTTTTGGGACCAGGTTATCCCTTAAACGGTAGAACATTTACCAAGAACCCCCTCTTAAAGCTGAAGTAGGCAAGATTGGAACAAATATGATTGAAAAAAAAAAGTTATTTTTATAAAACGGTCACTATATCCTGACATTAGTACATGAGACGACAGGTAATCTGGAAAAAAAACATGTGCCTCTGTGTCCTCCGTTGCTCCTAACAACATCTGCAAGATTTCACAGAGCAGAGGAAAACAACCAATCCGAGCTGATCTGGAGTCTGCCGTCCAGCTTTCATCTATAAGAAAAACGAGTCAATGACTTGCAAACTCCGACCAAACGTTTTCAGAAACATCTTGTAGTGCACCTGTTTAGCTGTAAAATTATAAAGTTTGTGACCCAGCAGCCATGTTGACATCTCTTGAGGGAATACCAAGCACTGCTCACATGGCCGGAGCACAGCCAATAGGAACACTCTCTCTCTGAAATGACCTGTGAGTGGTCAAAGATTATTCTAATCATAACACCAATTAAGCATATGCTTTCTACCATTTGTACTCTTAGATGCCATTGGAACTAATTCTATTCTAAAACTTTTCAACCTAAACCTGTCACAATCATATCAGAGTTTCAATTAGCCCAAAGCTAACGTGGGTGGTATTAATGGACACAATAGAGTGCTACAGGAATGAGTCCCAAAACCTAGAAATGAGTTAGCATTTTAGCTCCTCTGGTTCCCTCGTCTGGAAGTCAACAGGTTTTTTGAATGGGTTTTCAGTTAGAAGCCTGAAATAAAGTCTGTGGTTAACACAAGCTAAGAGATTTCAACATTTTGTTCTATAACATAAAATACATCAATAAATACACCACTCGTGAATTTTGAAGCCTTTATGTATATGTTTTAAAAGGCAGTTGCTAACAAGTGGCTAAATGAGACTACAAGACGTCATCACGCCAACTCATCCGCTTTTACAGTTGTTTATACTCACGCTCATGCGACCATGGTGTAGTTCATTTATAGCCTGACGTTAGCTTTTTACTTCTTGCATTTCAAAAATCATAAAAGTGGTGTTCCATTTGTGGAGATCATCTTGCTGAACGAAACGGTTAAGTAAGTATCATAAACGTGTATTTGCCACAGAGCTTTATTTCTGCAATAATCAAAAATCCAATGAAAAAATCCTATTGGCTTTTTGTCGAGGGAACCGGGGCGATGCTAAAATACGTCATCCCTGGACCACTCTATCTGCTTGTTTCAATGGCGCAAATGTTCCCCATCTGTAGATACTGTATGTACTGTTTAATGATACCGCACAATTTTATAATTTATAGCAAATTATTTTGCGGACCCCCTGGCAGAATGCCACGGACCCCACTTTGAGAATCAGCGATCTACAAACGCCATTCATTGCACATGCAAATTACACAGATACACACATGCTTAGGCAATGGGCACATGCTACTCTCCCCCTTTCTGCACTCTGAGCTTGTTGTTGCTACTTGTGTCTTGGCTCAAAGCGGTAGTCTTTCTCTCTCTCTCTCTCTCTCCCTCTCTCTGTATGTGCCTGGGCCTGGCTTGTTGACTTTAGCTGGCCCATGTGTTGTGCCGCTGCCAGAGGGGATGGTTCTTGGCTCAGCCAAAGCCAATACAAGTTGAGGGAGGAAGGAAGGTAAGAGGGTGTGTGTATTCTGTGTGCAATTTCTGTGCGTGGGTGTGAGAGAGCGAGCGTATGATTTTGTTTATGCATGTACTTAAGTTGGCCAAATGCTCCAATCAGAGGCATCCACAAGTATAAGCACTACACACACACACACATACAGTATATGCAGGTACAGTAAATGGGGTTAAGAGTTCCCTATGGAGGCGCAGTACCTGTCTCGTAAAACACGTTTGTCAGTGTCAGAGCTCATAAATTCCACACCTCAGAGTATGAATGGTGCCACTACACTACATTAAATACTTCGGTGTGTATAAGTGCCTAAACATGTTCATCTGCATATGTGGGGGAGGAGGACATGTTTATCATGTCATCATTAGATTTACTGCATGCCATAAACGTGCCATGGTTGGACTGAATGGCTCTTGTAAACATCCAGATTTGGGGAGTCAAAAACCAAAAACCAAAAACACCCTTCCGCCCAAACACACACACACACACACACACACACACATATATACATATAGCCTACCACACACACACACACACAGCCCAACTTTGTTGACAGCGATCTCAGCTCTCCAATCACCTCTAAATAGAGGCATCCCCAGTTTAACTTGCTCCAAAATAAAGCCTCTCATAAGAAGACGCAGACAGATTTACTGTTGCATCAGTGCAGTCACTCTCCAGCTCTGTCCTCCAAGTATAATGGCTCCATAGTTATTTCAGAGTCGGACGAGAAGCTATAGAGAGAGTAGCGGGCCGTGTCATTTCCAGTATCTGCAGGCGATGATGCGATCATCAGAGTAAACGATGCACAGGGACGGCGGGTGCTGTTATCTGTACGAGCTGGTTTTTATGACGGCAGAAGAATGTGGCAGCCATCTGCTCCTCGCTCGGTGTAAACATTAATATCAGTCTGTTGGTAACAGTAGATCGGCTTCGCCACCACCGTCAGCATGAGTAAGAGTCAATTGGCAGTCGGCCCTTCGAGAAAACGGTGTCTAAAACACGCCATTAGTGTTGTTTATTGCTTAACACATGCGCACACAAAAAGTTGCACCAGATGTAATGAAAATGCGGTGGGGTATCATGCTCCTGCCGGGAAGCAGAGGAAGGGAAAAGCTCAATGTCAGGAAATCGGAGTGGGGTTAGGTTTAAGGGGGGGCTACGAGGGGTATTAATGGGGTCTGGTGTGTGTTTGTATTCCCCTGTGTGGTTGTGTGAGAGAGGGATCGGGATATCAGAGTTTGAATAATCTCTCGAATCAACTAATACGCTAGCTGACCTCCCAGTATGTTTTTTTTTCTTGTTTCACTAAACACAGACAAGCATCACTGTCAGTAGTATACTATTAGTGTACTTTTCGACACCACAGGCTGGCAATTTCTTTAACTCCACAGTCCAGCTGACAACACGTTGTTCGTGTTTGCAACTAAAATGATTAAAACAACACAGAAATGTTATTAAGGAAGAGACGGAGGCCCATGATTCAAAAGCGTGTCCCTGTTTGGCCCTGTTTAGTGCTGAAAACAAGGCTAATGACTGAAACAGGACACGGCTAATCTTGTTATCTCTGTATCTCTCATCCAGACTGTGCATGTGTGTGTGTGTGTGTGTGTTTATACATGTGTATGTGTGCGTTGAGCATGTTTACCCGCCTCTCCTCTGGCTATGTCTTCTGTTTTAGCTGTGGTGTGGATATTATTCTTTGCTTACTGTGATTCTCTCCATGTTGGTATTTTATAATTATATTGTTTTAACCAACTGCCCGCATTGTGTACACCAACACAGATACACATTTCACCCACATTTTGAGACGTCGGAAGAGTGAAACCGGCATCTTTTTTTGTGTGTGGACATCGCCGTGTCGTGTTCAGACTGTCTCTGAGAGATTCCTTCGTATCTCGGTACATTCCTCTGCGATGTGTTTGCTTCGCATCCAGCACATTCTCATCAGCGTGGGAGCTGAAACACTTTCTGAACTCTTTTTTCTGCGTCCATAAAATATTTAAAAGTCTTGTCACTTCTAAAGAGTGGGTGTGTGAGCAGGTACGCGCACGCTTGCTGATTTACAGCGTACTTTTGTTCGGTGTTTTGCACTCCAGGGTGAAGTTTTTAAGCGTTGAGTGTGTGTGTGTGTGTGTGTCTGTGTGTGTGTGTGTCTGTGTGTGTGTGTGTGTGTGTGTCTGTGTGTGTGCACTGAGACTCCGAGTGGATCTCTGCCAGGGCTTAGGGCTTGGCTGAGAGAACGCCTCAAACCAGTTTACTCTGGTTGTGTAGTGGAGAAGTCTGGGGGCGGGACAGGGACCTCTTAAAGCTGCAAACCATGTCTCTCTCTTGTTTGTGTTGCATCTGTGTTAATGTGTGTAGTCATATGTTAACATTTTACAGCATTTGCATGTTACATACATACATATGTTGACCTCATTGTATTGGCTTTGAAGGCTCACTCTCTTTTAGATTTTACTTGACAAATTCAATCCGTTAATGTGTGTGTTCGCAAGTGTGTGTGTGTGTGTGTGTGTGTGTGTGTGTGTGAGTTCTTGGCCCTGCCTTAAATAATTTTCCTCGCATTTTGCTTTCAAGGACAGCAGGAGAGGTGAAGAGTGCAACATAGAATAGATGAAGAGAATAAATGTGCATGAAGTGGAGAACTTTGCGCTTCATTGCAGAATGACACAAATTACTGTTGTGCTCGGTCACGTTTTTATCAGAATGCCGGATGCCTAAGCACACCCTTTGGACTCACTGTGTTTACGAATGTGTGCTGTGTGGTGTGTTCGGGTACGCTGCTAGTTCAAGTGGGCAGTATAAATAAGGTTTGAGCTGAGGGTGGACTGCTCAGCATGGGGTGTATTGAGAAGGAAGGGAGGAACAAGCATCTCTCTCCCTCTCTCTGAGCGAGGTTGCACAAGCTGTGCAGAAACACGCCATAAAACCTTTTCACTCTCGAGGCTTTCCATTATGTCCTGGATTTGGATTTGTTCGCTGCATCATCCAAATGTTCTTGTTACATCACTGTTGATATTTTTGGGGGCTACACAGATTTGTAGTTTTCTCTCGGGACAAGCTGGGCTTTTTCTCCTGAAATAATTTTCCATTACTCAGTCAAAACAACAAACTATTATAGAGTATGGCTGAAGTTTGATTTGTTCAAACATATCCCTTAGGTGTGGGAATCACCAGAGGCCCCACGATACGATATTATCATGATACTTAAGACACGATACGATCTTAATGTGATTTTTTTGGAATATGCTGAGTATTGCAATAAGATATATTGCGATTCATTACCTTTTTTCAACTGCAAATTAGGCAGTTTGTCAACATCTGTTTCATATGATAAGATACAGTTTTGACTCTGTTCATCTCAAAGTTTTCATTCATGTCATGAGGTCAAGGAAACCCTTTGAAAATGGCCATGCCAGTTTTTGTACTTTGGAGCGTCATTTAGTGTTTTGACAAGCTAACATGACATGGTTGGTACCAATGGATTCCTTGGGTTTTCTAGTTTCAGACACCAGTACCTTCACTCTAGCTGTAAAGGTCTTTGCACACCAAGTCCGTGTTTTTGTATGCGTTTTTTTAATCCGTCTTCCGATAAAAACGTTACGCACAGAAACCTTGCACACTGAGTCCGATGTGTTTTATGATTCTATTCGTTGACAAAACTGAATTAATAACGTGGTTGCAATGGATAGCGCTAGTCCAAAGCGTTACGATACTTGATGTCTGTGTATCTATACAATATTGACACGCAAAAATATTTCTTTTCCCCCAACCCTTAATATCCCTGAGTTCCAGGCCTAGTGTGGAGACAAGTTTGGAAGTGTGGTCATCTACACCTGACCTTTTCCTGTGTGGTCAATCTATATTTGTGTGTTTTGCAGGAAGCCCTCAGGTCATGCTGATAAGGAGGTGATGGCTGCCACCGTCCTGACCTCACTGTCCACATCCCCTTTGGTGCTCAACCCTTCCTCTGCTCCCACAGGTAACATCCCAGCCTCAGTGTCACTCTACCTTGAATATACTGGCAGTGGAAACTACTCCATCAAATACTGACTCAACAAATTGAGGTCATTCACTTTACATCACACCGAGGGTCACACTCACTCTCAGTCAGGTGAAGCGGGGGGGCACAGTGGGAAGAAAAGCTCATCATCAATCAGTTGTTGTCAGTTTACCCCGACACAGACTGATGAGGCTGAGTTGTTTATGTGTTTATCTGTATTCATCTAATAGAGGGGACTCTTACAGTATTATTAGCACTATTCCCTTATCTTTTTATACATGCACGCTTACCCAAGCCCAGCACTTGCCGTCAACTGTTCAGCCATGACCCTATCACCACAGCTCCTTTTGCTGTTTCCACTGTGGTTGCCACATCACCATGCCAACAATGCCAGACTGTCAAAGTCCTATCTGCTTTATTTATTTGAGCCAGCATTAAACCAAGGCTACTGTTATTGCTCAAAGGCAACATATAGCAGTTCATATTCCACACTGCTGTACCAATTGTCAAAATAAATCTATAACAATGTGAGTTTTCATTGTATCATTAGATCTTGTCAGAGGATGCTGTGGGTTTGGGAGGAGCTAATCACGATGAAAAGCTTACTTGACACAAAGTGTGTTGCTGAGAAGGGATGTTGGTTGATATCGTTGATTTACCACAGTTTGTTCAAGCCTCATGAAAATGCCTGTGTGCATGCATGCAGGTTACAGTAGGTAGTTTGGGTAAATACGACGTTATGTAGCCCCCGACACTCCTTATAATAGCACCAAAATGGCTTTTTTATGAAATGTGTAGCTTGACATTAAAATGAGTTGTTCATGATAGGAGTAAACAATTTCCCCATATTGTATCTTTGGGAGTGCTGTGATTTGTTTCTCTCTTATGTGGTTGACACATGGTTCACCCCAGGGTCTTAGTAATTCTGTGAACAGTAATCCTCATACACATCTATGCTACATATTAACTGGGATTCAGCTCTTTGCATTCCTATAGGAAACGGTTATTGGTTGGTATATGTTAATTCCCAACATTCATGATATTAAGCTTTGCTCTATGTTGGGGTTTAGTTTTTCTTATGTTTTGCCACAGTGAAAGTCAGATCAAGCCGGTGCGATTATCTTTTTAAGTCAAGCATCATTGGATTGGTCAAAAGGCCAAAGGGTGTAGAAAGGGTTTGTGGGCTAAGACTTAGAGAAATCATATAGTACCTTGTCCAGGAAATTAAAGCTGTGTTGGGCTTAATGGACAGAGTTCAGTATAGCTAAATGAAAAATGTTAGGACAGTAGAGTACTTATTGTATATAAGATATTAAAGATATTAGAATTTATACATCAAACCTGCAGTCATGGTTTAGGGCTTTTGAGAGATTTTACATTTTCAATTCCATTTCAGAGTTCGAATTTAGGTCAGGAGGATTGTTATGCATACTGTCCCAACATTATGTTGCCATTGTTTTTATTTCAGGCCTTCTTAAAGGTGCTAAATTCGATATTAAGAGCAGCTATTGCCTCCACACGTCTCTCAACATGACAACATCTGCTAACAGCGCAAACAACGGCAACAGCGCTGACAGAGCTAACAGTGTTAACCTTAGGGGGAACAGAAGGGTGGGTGCTAAGCTACCGATGGCGTTATCAGCTCACTCACATGCACTATCACGCCCTGAAAAGCATGCGCGGCCTGCCCGGCGATGTAAACAAAGCGCAGAGAAGCGCTGATAACAACACACACAGAGGGAGAGCGACTTAATTCTCTGCTCAGGTAGACATTACTCCACCATATCTTTACATAGCAAATAGTTGTTTGCTGCTATATTAATGCTCTGGATATTGTATAGAGCACCTTTTAACATTCACAGCTGGCTGTCTTCAAACATGAAGCATCCTCTTTTTAGCCATGTCTTGCTATTAATCTGAAGTTCTAATCTAAACTGTGTGTCTTCTTTAAGCTCCAGTCCCAGAGCCAGTCAGCAGGGCTTGGAAAGACGTGCTGTCGGCTAGCTACAGCAGCTCGACCAGCGGCAACTGGAGCTGGGACGCCAGCGACCAATCGGTGCCCTCCACACCGTCCCCGCCTCTTTCCAACGATACCAACAAGAGCTTCCTGCTCTCGTCCCAGGGCGATGATGTCATCGAGGATGTCATAGAGAACTCGCACTTCATGTTTGAGGACCCCATACCTCGGAAGCGAAAGGTAAGGATGGGTGTCCAAGTTGCTTTTATATTTGAATCAATATGGCATGCACTCGATTTATACAGCAATGATACAAATGAAAAGACTTGATTCTGACTCCTGAACAGCAGGGGGGCTTTTATTGTGAAATAATTGGGACTCGCTTAGGAAAGTGTTTATGGTTTGATGACAAAACACATCAGAAAACACATCTGCTTATTATTCAGATAATATTTAACACACTTCTATTAAGAAGAACTATATATCATGATCAAAGTCTAAAAAATGAGTTGACATCCACAGTCAATACAGTTTCTTGACACAGCTGTGGTTCTGTGGTTATCACAGCAGCCCCAGATGCTGTCCATTCCACTTTTTAACTTAAACCCCAAAAATGAGTGCATGCTGAGTAATACTTCAGGGCCTCAGTTGTACAGAAACAACTCTGATGTGCGCTTGTTATTTCTATAAAGTAGTAGCAGGGAGAGAGACCTTGGAAGACCCTCTAGAAACGTTCAGAAAATGTAAGCACCATGCAGTTTAACATCCTCTGACATAAGGCCTGTCGCTTTCTGCTTGTGCGGATGATGGATTATGTTCTCCCTTTCACTTCTCTCCCCCTCATTTTTATTTACTACAGAAAGTCAAAGTGTTCTTCACTGTCGAGAAGCTTTCCATTCCCCTTCCAGTCTTTTCAGGGGGAGAGGTTTAGTAAGAATGAAGGAGAGGGGAGGGATGAACAGCAGGAAGTAACAAAAGGTTCAAGGGATGCATAAAAATGAGGACTCAGAGGGTGTAGAGGAGTAGTCATGGTAGCAACAAGAGGAGAAATGAATCTCAATATTTCCTCTAGCCATACAGTGACAGAGGAGAGCTCATATACTGTGCAATATGTGGGAGTTTGCAATTCCACCTCCCTGGAGTGGGGCAACGGTGAAGATTATTGAGCAGCCGAATATATAAAACCATAAAGACTCCACAGACGATGCTGCCAGAGAGCCATGCCATGATAAGCAGACAGGAAATGAAGTAGGATGACGCCGGGAGGAATATAGACACACAAGTTGTGAAAACATGAGCTAACCTGCTGGCTAGCTTTGTGTTGCAATATAGCCGACGCCAACCGCAGAGGTCTAAACCTTTACTGAGCAGCTGCCCGTTAGATTGTAGGGCTGTTTGATTTTGTGCAGGCAGTGGGTTAAGAGGATTATTAGACATGGCAATCACCAGTCTTACTGTAACAGTGTTAAGATGCAAGAAAAATGCTTAAGGAATTAAGTGATTTGTGATTGTTTGCGGTATTAAAACGAGCTTTGCTGTGTCAATTGTATTAGGAGGGTTGTTTTAAACAGCATGGCAGGGGACATGCATGCAGTTTAATGACATGGTGCTGTTGAACACAATGAAAGGGAGTGACAGACAATGAGAAATAGTTGAGAGGAATAGCAGCGTAGGAGAGAGTTAACATAACCATTAATAAAAAACCTGTTCTACTCTCACTTCTCTCGCTCAGTTTTCCTCTTTTGGCCTTTCCTGCTTCCTCCCTCCCTTCTTTCTACAGAGGCTGTTGAAAGGTAATGAGAGTACACACCCACTGTCTTTCATTAGCGGTGATGCAGGTCCCTGCCTGCTCATCGGACAGCTGCCAGCCCCTGATAGGAGAAAGAATATTAATTGAAATAAAAAAAAGCACCCACTCCATCTATCTGTCTCCTCGTGGCTTGCTTATGAACCGAGGAGAGTTATACTGGGTTTATTGTAAATCAAATTTGAGGAGGATCAGATGTGAAAGAGATCAGTGTTGTTTTCACAGGTGTGCTTGTGTACCTGTCTATGTATACACGGGGAAGGGAGTGCACACCTGTATATTTAGTATTGCTTTTATGAGAGGCCTTGAATGTTGTTTTAACACATTAGGGGCACCCCCAGTCTGCCACCCTAACACCAAGCTATTTCCGGTAAGATGGATCTTCACCACAGCTCACAGCATGCACAGACAGCAGGAAGAGATCGCTCAGTCAGTGAACATGAAAGTACAGTGAGGTAGAAAGTTCAGTTTCATTTGTCCCCTCTCTGTTCCTGTCTTTTTCTTTCTCTTTTACTCTGTACGTGTCTGAACTTGTCACATATCGGGTTTCTATTTTTATAGGCTTGCTGCTCTAATAGCTCTGTAATGAGGTGTAGTGTTTGGCCCCCTTGTAGCGTGGCACCCCACAAAGGCCTTTGTGTTGAGGCTGCCAGTGAGATCCACACATGGGAAATGGAGGTTTATGCAGCATGCATATCGTCACGTTCCTCTGAAAATACTCATCGCATATAATGCTGTAGTTTCATCACTGTTGGGCTGACAGCTGATGCTTTTCGATTGTTAATAAAATGATTCACAACCCCAAGGGCTTTAAGGATTAAACAAATAAACCAAAGATAGACGTAATGCCAACACACCCTGTTGTGTTTATAATGACACAAATCAAATCTTCTGTTCTGACTCATGTTGGTTTTTGTGGCGAACGTCTCTTTCAGAACTCCATGAAGGTGATGTTCAAGTGCTTGTGGAAGAACTGTGAAAAGGTCCTCAGCACCTCCTCAGGGATCCAGCGACACGTCCGCACCATCCACCTGGGGTGAGTGGCATCATCACATCATCATCACAGGGAACACACACTGTGCTTAGTTATTGATTCCAGCAGGGAATCTTGGCCAACTATTATCTTCAAATTTGTTATAGATGTATAGTAGAAAGTAAAATATGAATATTTTAGATTCACCCCGAGGGATGCATCGATCCGACTTTTTCGGTCCCGATACCGACATCAGGCTCGACTTAAACTTTGCTTTCCTAACTTTGTAAAACAAAATGTAACAAATAAATACATAGATACAAATTTAGCGAATTGTTATTTATTATTGAAACAATAAATCGTACACCAAAAACTTGGCAAAAAAAATCTTCAAAATGAACAGGAATTACAATTCAAGTGTAAACCTTTTTAATGCAGCAACAAATTTGTACAAACTTAGACATGAATTCAAATTCCAGTATATAATGTATATAATATATAAACATAGACTTGAATTGAAATAGCTCGCCCCCATTGTCACCGATATCCGATCCAGCTATTTGAGTCAGAATCGGCCCGATATCCGATCCGGTAGCGGTAGCGGTGCATCCCTATTACCCCTTAGTTCTTAGTGTGTCCTTTCTCCATAAAGTATGTTGCCCAGTTGTGTGTATTATGCACATAATGCCCAGTTTTTGTCTTAGGTGAACCACTACACACACATCCATGCACCACCACCAGACAGTATGATAATCTGTGAGAGTCACATTGATGATCTTCACTGTGGTAAAAAGTATTCGTATTATAACTGCAGGCTTTGTTTTTCACTTTGATGAAGACCTTCACTGCGTAGGTGTCACTCAAAGGGAATATCTAATGCTCATTTCCAGGTTCATGCTTGTATTTTGGGTTTCTACAAGAACATATTTACATGCTTTGATGTTCAAAAATCAAATTTTTTTTCTCATGAAATGCTCTGTTTTAGCACCGGTCTCTTTAATTTCCCCTCCCGAAAAAGCCCAGTCTACTCTGATTGGCTTGCTAGAAAAATATGGTGCACCTTTGCAAAGGTAGTTCTCAAGCTGTCGCCAATATATTCTAATGATCCTGCATGTGACGTAGGAACGGGAGCCGAATCTGAAATCTGTTTTCTGATCTAGGCAGCCCACTGGGTTGTCTTATTTCACAATTTTTGGGTGCAAAAACACTGAAAAAGTGAGTTTTTCATGCTATGTCCCCTTTAAGTAATCCGTTCTCTGCAGCTTCAGGGTAGTTGAGTTAAACTCTGTGATTCAAATAATGTGGCTAAACAAGAAAAGTGACACACTGACGAGTCACAGCTTGGATGCTGTCCAACTGCCTGCCTTTACATCTGATTAGATCAGCTTGTATATTACAGCTTCTTTACACATGGCCTTGTGCCTAGAGGTGTATAAACCAATAAAGAAGACAGTTTTGTATCACAATGCTTGAAAGATGACTGAATATGATATAAATGTACGAGGTATCACATATGTGGTCCATTGTATCGCATTGTAGCAACACAGCATTGGTTTACAGTCACTGTTTTTACCCAATGCAGCAGGTACACTTGAGATAATATAACATACATTTGTCACCCAATGAAATACCAAGCAGTAATATTTGTTATGATATAAATAACAATATTCATAAAATACTAAAAGCAATAGGAGAGAGACAGACTCCTACTGCTACTCCATGCATTAGTTTCACCTCCTCAAACACTGTCCTCACAGTTATTGTCACTTCATCACCAGCATGTTTGTCTGAGGAGCTCTGCAGCACACTAGCTTTTACTGCCCCCTGCTGCTGGGAAGAGTAACCACTTCCTGCACTTGTTTTTGTTCATACTATAACTGACAGCTGTGCTTATGTTTGTACATGTCAGTGGTATTTTGGTAAAATGGAACATCACAGGCAAAGACATTGTCATCTTTCATGACCACTACGATCCTGAGTCAGTATTTCAAAATGTACCTTTAATGCTTTGAGAGTATGTTTATGATTTTTCTTCTTCTCAGTATGGTTTGCATGTTTACAGTTTAAAATGTCACAAAAATGTGCTGAATTTGCTGGTGCATATTTGGAAGAATTGAAGATTTATTATTTACTCAGGGGGGAAAAAATCTAGTTGACTAAAAGAAAAACAAATCTATAACAATACTGAACGCTGAATGAAGATTAAAACCATCCACAAACAAATATTACACAATTATATTATTCTTTTTAGTATACGGAAATGTTCTTTACTTCATTTCCAGAGATATGTCTGACAGGATGAAAATAATGAGCTAGATTGGAATGGCAATATATCACAGGACTACTCAACCAAACCTCTAGCACAGGCAAGAGTCTTTAGGCTAATGCTCCTCAGAGGAATGTCCATTTGAGATCAGGGACCTGAGCCAACTATTTAATGGTTGCAGATGAGAGGGAAGTGACTGGAATCATCTCAAATACATAGCATGATGCATTTTCAGGCCCCGACGCTTCTGAATTTGTCATGAAAGACCGCCTCCATAAAGATGAGTGTTGAAGCTGTGAATCAATAAAGCTGATGAGAGGGGCAATCAGCTGTATCTTCAAAAGCTGCACGACCCAAAGTTTCAGAGGTCAAACGCTGTTTATTATCACTTTAAAGTGGTGTTAAGAGAACCTTAATTTAGGATATCCTGAAGAGTTTCTAAGTAGTTGCTGCTTCTCCTCTCGTGCAGGCGAAACAGCGACTCGGACTACAGCGATGGAGAGGAGGACTTTTACTACTCAGAGATCGAGGTCAACATGGACAGCCTAACGGAGGGCTTGTCCAGCCTCACACCCACCTCCCCCACCACGTGCGGCCCTCCGCCCATCTTCCCTCCGCCGCTCACCGCTGTCCCTCACTCCGAACACATCGACATGAACGGTCTGCAGAGCCACGCCCCGACACTGCTCAGTCAGTCGGCTCCCTCCACGCTCTGCCACATCCGCACTGACCACGCCTACCAGGTAATTCACACAACACACACATTACTAAATAGGATTTTCTAAAAGAATATGCTACTGCAATGCCCCTGAAAACAAGACAAAACAATTGGTATTTTACTAAGCCAAAAAGTTTCTCTATTGTATTGAATCTGCAGGGGCAGTTTTTGAGATCAGTCATTCACTCTGACCTCAGAGCTGCTTTTCTCCAAACTGAACTCGTACACCAGTGTGGGCGTATATTTCAGGGAGAGAAAGAAAAAAAAACTTCTTTTGCAAATATTAACATAAGTTCACATGAATATTTTTTCAGAGAAGAGATTAAATCATGCTCACAATCCTGCTTGCAACACTTTATTTGAACTGCTTTGTAGCAGCTTTGGGTATCCACGCCTCCTCCTCCTCTTTTTCTCCTCGTCCCTCCTCTTCTTTTTCTTCCTCTTGTAACTGTACAAATTCATGATCACTCCTCACTTACGTACATGCCCTTGGAGGTAAAAAAAAAAAAAAAAATGCAATGGTTTCAGCTCGAGTATGAATCTTTTTCGATATTGAATTCAGTCCTTCGCAGTGGTTTCGAGGTTGTATGGAAGTTTCAGTTGCCATGGCAACGCAAAATGCACTTGAAAATCGACTTGCAGTATTTTTATACGCACTGTAACTACAATAACTACTTCTCACATTGCACTGTGCTCATACGCTTCTATGTAGGGCTGCAACTAATGATTATTTTCATTGTCGATTAATCTGTTGATTATTTTCTTTATTAATCTTTTAGTTGTTTGGTCAAAGAAATTGTGAAAAATGTCGATCCGTGTTTCCCAAAGCCCAAGATGACGTCCTCAAATGTCTTGTTTTGTCCATAACTCAAAGATATTCAGTTTACTGTCATAGAGGAGTAAAGAAACCAGAAAATATTCACATTTAAGAAGCTGGCATCAGAGAATATAGACTATTTTTCTTAAAAAAAATTACTCAAACCGATTAATCGATTATCACAATAGTTGACAACTAATTGATTAATCGTTGCAGCTCTACTCCTATTCAATACTGCTAACTTCATGTTCTCTCTGCTATTCTTCATGCTGTCTTTGAAACTGTTTTGTGCCATATTCTACAAGTGTCTGTCGGTATTGTTTATCTCTAATCCTAGAACTCACACACATTTTCTTTTCATGTCAAATACAAGGTTGTTGTGGTAGGCAGTCGTGATCAGAGTTGATATGAAGGCACATTTCAGATGAAGAAATGCCTTCCCTGCTCATTATATGATCTCTTTTCTGTGTATTCTCCTCTTCTCTGTTTCTATCTGCACTGTTTCCTGTCCGTCCTCCTTCCTGTTGTGTCCTCTCCTGGCTATGGCGGGGTGCTTGTCCATGTTCCAGGCCACTGCTCCAGTGAGTATCCCAGTGGGTCCTGAGCTGGCTGGGTTAGGCAATGGTAATGGGACCGGGCCTGGAATTGGGACTGGAAACGGCATCAGTGTGTCATGGCAATCCCCTCCTGTCATTTTCAAAGGCGTCCCGGTGAGTGAGGCTTTGTCTCACGCCTTTTTATCTTAATCTTAACTTCTCTCCTGCTGTTTCCACTTGTAACCATTTTTTGTAGCTTTTTTTTGTCTTTGTTTTTCACTCTCCCTGCTTCTTAATACCAAAGACACCAGTAGACATCAGTCTGTCTTTACACAGAACAATCCATCCAAAGACTCAAAAGAACACGTGAAAACAAATGCGCATGCAGGTGTAACATTAAATGTTGCCAACATTATATTGTTCAAGTCTCATTGCTCTTTATGTAAGATTTATGCAATTAAATATAAATATAAATAAAAAATGAAGTAAAAGTTCAGGATTAAAAGCAATCAAATTACAACAATACGAGTAAAAACGCACTCTCTAACATCATCAGACTCTATAGTAGGCTGTTTCAAAGGCTGGGGCCATAATGGCTGAAGCAGCATTGCCATGAATCAGAGTCTGAGTTCTTGGGGCCGCCAGGAGACAGTCAGAGGACCTGAGGGATCTAGGGGGCACATATTGCATCTTAAAAGCACATCAGACGTCTTGAGGCACACAACTGTTTAAATATTTACAAACCAATAAAAGGGTCTTAAAATCAATAATAAGACTGACAGGCAACCGCTGCGGGGACACAATAAAAACGTACGTAATGTGAGCTCTCCTGGTTGTAGATAAAACATGTACAGATGATTTTTATATGAATTGATTTTGAACTGTGGCTTTTTTTAGGCAGACCAGAAAGGGATTGCATCAGGATAGTGCAGCCAGAGATAGAGATGATGGTTCAGATTGATCTCTCAACAAAGGCCGTAGCAGTGTGAGCAGCACTCTTGTAATGCTCTATATAGGCATATACATTGAGATTATAGCCCAGGATGACACCTACAGCAGGTATGTTACTTGGAGTCCACTCCAGAAATTAGCTCCTCTGTCTTGTCTCGGTTATGTTGCAGAAAACGTTAAGCCGTACATGGTGGGCTAACATCTACAGAAACAATGCAGCTTGTGTCAGGAGCTAAAGCAATGCAAAATTGGATGTCATCCATGTAATTGTGATAAGATGTGCCTGTTTCTTGCTATAGGAAGCTTATAGAAGTTGCACAAGGAGATATTGTGGCTCTTCTTAATCAGAGGCAATACCGTCGGGATGACAACAGTGAATGAGGCCAACTTACTTCCAAAGTCTGACTGAGAGAATAAAATGTTCAACAGTATTTAAAGTTGAGACTGAGAAGACCAAGACAAACAATTTTGATCCCTAACTCATTCACACCAGTTACTCTGCTGTTAACCTCGTGTGTCCTGTTTTAATCATGCAAAGAAGGTACGTCTTGGGCGCGCAGACTGTGTGGGCGTCTCCAAGCGCACCTGCTAATTTGGTTGATGTATGTGCATGAGCGCAAAGTGCAAAAGAAGGTGAAGAAGGTGTGCTGATTAATAAATACACATCACTGCTCTCATCGCTCTGAAAGAGCCGTGCCGATCACAGTGACACATGACGACAATAGCTCAACAAATTAACAATCCGCTTCACCAGGAAAATCACTTTGTTGTCTGGATGTAACGATGTGAACACGCAGGACCATAAACCTGCAACCAGAGGCAGATGCTTTGTTTTTTTTGTTAATTAAAGGTGCTAAATACGGGATTGGGAGCATTTCTATTGCCTCTCAACATGGCAACGGCAAACTGCAGCTCACAGCTAACGGTGCTAACAACACTAAACAGTCAAAGTGCTGATAGAGGTAACATAAAAATATTTAAGGCGTTTTCACGAGCATGATGACGCTCTTGTTTCATTCTCTGCTCAGGTAGACATTACTCCTCTATATCTTTACATAGACAATAATTGTTTGCTGCTATAGTAATGCTCTGGATAAAGAATTTTTAAAATAATAGCACCTTTTAAAATAGTTTTGTACATTGTAAATGGTTACCACGTATCTTAAAATGTGACACAGCGGCTTCGTAATGCATCAAGAATGAAACATGAACAGCTGAACTTTGGCCCTGGTAAGCTGTAAGCGACCAATCTGATGTCTGTAGAGGTGTTACGCACTTTATTATGGATGTGTACTTTATTCTGACAAGGACATAATTAGGGTTGTGTCTTTCTGTAACATCTGTCATTGTCATGTAGAATGATGTTGAGCTACACTGGCATCAGTATGATATCAAACAATGCACTTATGGCATCTTTCCACTTCCGCAGGGGCCTGTGACTCACGTCCGGACAGTTAGCATCGGTGAGAAGCGGCAGCCGGCAGCCGGCACACACACCCCCGTTAACAAGAACCATGCTTTAATAACGCCGGCACCTAAATCAACACCAGGAACCAGGTACGCAACAGCTTTTTTATCTGTGTGATTGTGTTAGGAGAGTTGTTAAATCAAGAGGCTAGTTTAGCTCCAGTTATCTCAACTGTGAGATAAAACATTTCAACTTCCATTTCTTTCTTCTTCTATCTTCCTTTGTCCTCCATATCACTCTCTCTATGTGACTGTGGTTGTAGTTGTAGTGGCTCGATAAATAGCAGGAACCAGCCACAACAAGGACACTATAGCACTGCTGGATCATAACAGATATCAGATCACATCAAATAAGAGCAGTTGCAGCAATTTCTCTGACCTCTTCAAAGATGGCTTCCCTGTATTGTGTTACATTTATATTGATTTGTTGAAATGAAAGACTTGTGTGTTTGTCTGTGCGCCTGACCCTGCCCCCTACATGTATGTGCCTTCCAGCATGTTGCACATATATGTGTGTTTTTTATGCCCGTGTGGGCGTCTGGATGTCTGTGTGCGTGTCCTTATGCTGTCACATCTGCTGTTACCAAGGAAACCCCGTGGGGAGGCGAAGAAGTGCCGAAAGGTGTACGGCATGGAGAAGAGAGACATGTGGTGCACAGCCTGTCGCTGGAAAAAAGCCTGTCAGAGATTCACCGACTAATCCAGTGCCCCCTTCCCTTCCCGCGTCTGCGAGATGAGCTCTTCCTCGCTCGAAGCGACGGCTGCAGGCGGACTCTTCCACTGAGGGAGATGAGGGGAGACGGAGCTCTCGGTGCTGCTTCCTCCAGCCCAGCAGGGGGTTCGCCTTCTTTCCAAACACAAAGAGTAAATACAACTGGTGGATTAAAAACAAACAACAACAACAAAAAATCTGCAAGAAAAAAGAACTTTTATGCAGGTTTGGAGACTTTTTCTAAGACTGAAACTCATAAATAAGGAAAATGTTTAAATTGGAACCTTCTGATTTGATTTTTTTTTTTTTTCTCTTGCCATTTTTCACGGCCTCAACTCAAGGTGATGTTTAAAGACTACAAATAAGCTTTTTGATATACGCTGTTGTTCATTATAGGAGCATCATGTAGTCTGCGTCTACTGTTTTTCTGGGGTGGATCCTGACTTTTTGGAGGGTTAACACCAGATTTGCTCGGAAAAGGCCTCTGTAGCATATCCGTTTTTCATTGTCACTGTTTAAGGGACTTCATACCTACCAAAGGCACAACGCCTGTTCACTTCCAACCAACAGTTTTAAGCTAGCATCACTGTCTTCTGCAGCCTTACTGGATATCAACTTTATGTTTAATCACATATTGTTCAATATCTTCTACCTGCTCATTAAGCAAACTTCAGTACAGCCAGCTACACTTCTTGTAATTTTGCAAAGATGCACAAAACGCTCACACACAAGTGGTACAAAAAAGTTTCCCCTTGACTTTCCTAAATATTTTTGCGTTATGTACACAATATATACTTGTACCCTAGAGATATGCACCTTGAAGAAATAAGTCATCTTTTAGAGTATCACTGAAACCACAGCGTATGCCTGAGAGAGAGGATATCTATTTCTTATATAGAGTTTATTTTCAGCAGTGACTTGCTGAAGCAACTAGCAGTTGCACCGTGCAATCAGCAGGATTACAGCGTTTTAATAATGTCTTGCTTTGTGGTTGTCATTGTTATTAAGATGATTTGAGGCAGAAAGGCTCAGCTGATGTTCTTAAAGAGATTGTTTACCACAATGAATGATAACTGCCCTTTGAAACTTTTACTTAAAGTCTGACTGATGTTACTTGTGTATGTAGGTAACTAACAGAGATTGTAATCCAACAATCACTACCTGATGATTAATCAGGCATTTGAATTCATTTCTGACCGTTTTAAATGGAGAGATTAGCCAATCTTTTCTCTTTTGGAATAACTATCACTAACCAGCAACATTTGTAGATACCAAACTTCATAGGAACCGAAACGTTTTCCTATGTTTTTAGTAGATGTTGTGTTGAATGATCTTTTACTCTGGTCTAACATTTTGAAATGAAAAGTGAGAATCAAAATTGAATCAAAGTAAAATAATGTTTCACCGAAGTAGATTTATTACTTGTTAGAAGAGGCCTGTAATACTACATGACTGGCCTGCTTTTCCAAACTTTAGATTTAATATAGGTGGTAGATTTTAGATATTTTTTATATTTCCCTTTCACCAATATTGGCCAATCTCTTGAAAATAGCACCCTTTAATTTTAAGGCCCAATTTGTTACCTGTTTTGCATTTTTAATAATTATCCAAGATCTACAACAATGATAGAAAAAAAATGCAAGTGGTAACCTTATAAGCATTTAATCTTTTTTTTTTAAAATATATTTTGAAAAGATACTCTGCTGAAATTCAGGAGTGTTCCTACAAAAGACAAATACAGTGAAACAAGTCTAAAAACTAGTTACACTTGTCTTAACATAACACATGTAAGGACAAATTAGTAATGGTGATAATAATGATGAAAGTAAAATGTATAACTCCACATCAGTAGTCATAGTTAAGAATGTTTTTAAGTAATACTTACATTCAGAGATCCCCAGAAGAGAGATGAACTTTTATTTTATTATTTTTTGCCCCTCACTCGCAACATATAATTGTTGTTAACTTGCTCTTATTCAGTTCATTTGACAATACTGATCTTTTCAAAATGATAACCCTCTTCCCGTAAACCATAATCAAGTCAAATCAATTTATTTATTTATATCAAACAAATCACAAATTTGCCTCACAACATGTGACGCCCTCTGTTCTCAGAAAACAAAAGCTCTTTAACATGTATTTTGCTGATCTGCTCTCAGAGTCGGGACAGTAGATGTATATTTTTGAGGAGATTCACCTTTGTGCTGTTTGTTAGCAGCAGCAGCAGCAGCTCCTGCTGCGTGTCCTCTACTCTACACTGACCTGACGCGATCACCATAGCAACGCATGACAAACAGTGCCTGTCCTTTCCTATAGACCTTTGTATTTCCTGTTTGTTAATGCAGTAGCTGACAGGAAGTCAACTTGGACCAAAGCTGTTGCCCTAGCAACAGAATGGCAATGAAAAGGTCTATATGAGCAGGCCGCCGAGCATTTCGAGCTGACTCCTCGACTGAGGAACAGTACGACTTCAGACCTCCGTCGCCATAGAAACACCTGTGCTTTCCCCTGTCGCCACAAGGTCGCCCGTGCTGTCTGCTGTTGGCTGATACCACGTCACAGGCGACCAGTTATCACCTCCCTGTGAAAGCTGGGAAGCAGATGCTTGACTGTTAATTGGTGGCGTGGAGTCAAACATATTAAGCACACATGTTAGCTGTAATAGTAGTAAATAATATCTCATTCAGAGCCCGTTATTCACCACGAAAAAGATGTTTCAAAAAGGATTCTGCCTGTAAACCGCTTATTCCAGCGGCATCCCAGATAAGCTTCCGGTCTCTTCCGGTCAGAAACTTCACAAAGTGCCAATGAAAAGAACATAAAAAGGAAAAAAAGGTATACTGACCTTATGAAATTGCACTACGTTGCACTGCGCAAAGACATGTTTTTATACATGGACGTTTTATATACACAAATTTTGAAGTGAAAGAATTTTTTTGGGGGGAGGCGGGGGGTGTCGTCACTGCCCGATAGAATAAATGGGGTGTCAGGGATAAGGGGGTTCTGTACCTCTGGGGTCTCCCATTGTTAGTAAGTGATCTTGACAGTTCATGTCTTGCTCTCTGTGTCAGAGTTATTGTACTAAATATACTGGCTGTTTTAGTGTGGTACTGGGAAGTACAGTGTGGTACTTAGGTTGCCTTTCCTGGGAGGAGTGCCAAGCAGCACCTGCCTTGTCTCAGTGATGGGAAACACCAGTCTCAGTCAGTGGCTACACATTAATGTCTTGATAACAGATGCTTTTACGACGCTTTATTGCCTGGAGTTTTACACACACTTTTTAATCCATAAAGTCCATCTTTGTGCTTATACTTTCTTATTTACATTCTACTGAGCTGAGGTAGTGACTGTGTAGATACTGTTATTAGTGCTGGATACCACTTTTAATTCTACGGTTTGGTTGTTGATGGAGTGTCAAATGCAACCCGTGAGGTCTCTCTCTCTCTCCATCCTTTTAGATTCCACCAGCAGGGTTAGAGGCCGATGCTTCTGCTGGCGAGCAAATAGGACTGTTAGCATGTTTTCAAGTTGTCCGTCCTATTCTTGTAAGTGTGATATCTCAGGAACGCCTTGAGGGAATTTCTTCAGATTTGGCACAAATGTCCACTTGGACTCAAGGATGAACTGATTAGATTTTGGTGGTCAAAGTTCAAGGTCACTTTGACCGTTTTTTGGCCAGAATTCACACGACAAAATACGCTTTTTATTAAATTCCTTCAAAGTCTTCACTACATATATTATGAGTCTGGACAGACGTGGATGTAAACTGCAACTGGACTGGTTTGCAGAGGCAAACAACCGCTAGGCGGTAATTGCAGTTTTCTTTCGAGTTGCACTAAACTGGCCCGTGACGTTCGAGGCTCAAGTTGCATCAATAAGAGCTCGGATTGTGTCATTATGGCCAGAAAGAACTGTGGGTCCAAAGTTGCTCTTGTGGACTTTTAATGGTGATTCAATTACAGCGTTCACCTGTAAAAATGGGAGATGGAGATTGAAGTTAATGGGTGTGAAGGGAAAGTTGATGGAGAGCAGACACGAGACACGCAGTGACGATATAGATGGATTTGCAGTTTCAGGGCTTTCTTGTACATATGCAACATAAAGAGAACCGTGAGGCTTTTTTTCATATATTGTTGTTGTTTTCTTTGTCGTTGTTATCTTGTTATATGAAAAGTAAACTTTTTTTACAGTATAGTTGCTCAGAATATTTTCTTTCATTTTTTTTTTTTTTTTTAAAGTCGATTGAGAAGCTATAGTGAACATAACACGTAAAAGATTCAATGTATATTGTAGCTTAGAGGCAAAGGGGAGAAAAACAAAACCTGTTGAATGTAAAACCTACAAAAACAAAAGTTTCTTTTTTTGTTGTTATACTTGCTGGCTAGTTCGTAGTGAACCTGTAGCGTGTCCTGATTTTGTTATTCAAATCTTTTTTAACACCCACAGCTGTCGCCACACTGCTAAATCATATCAAATAACGCAACCATGCAGTATTGCTTTACTATCTTACTTTGTGCAATGAGATGCTTTATAATGGAACAAGAACTAACTTTTTGATGACACCTGGGCTACTCGCTCACGCTGTTGCTGTTCGTCTTTCTCCCTGCCAAATAGTCATTTTTCTGAGTGGTTATATCGTCGTCGTGGATGTTGTTTGTGGTTGTGACGTTAAGTTGTTGTTAGGCAGGATAACCTTCGACCTTTGGTCACGATGACATTTTTAACCTTGTGGGAATCTTTATCCTGCCCTGCACATTCCAACCGACAGCACGCTTTTTAAGTGTCTTCCACTTGTTTCCTAACAGACATATCCTTCCCGTTTCCCTTTTCACTACAGTGATTCTTCTCTGATGACCCGTTCTCGTCCTATCCAGCTTTACTGTGGTCCCACCCAAGCCTTTATACCCAGTATATTAAGCTAAACTAAACCCTTGAAATGTGCATCAAAAAAAAAAAAAAAGCCTTCATTTTTATTTCCACATGTCTGAATTTAATGTGCTGCTTTCTTGAATGTCAGTTTTCATTTGTGTGTAAACCAGCAGCAGCAGCAAAAGCCAATAGATCTCCTTCCAAATCAAATGTAATGTAATGCATTGCAATGGCAGCTCCACTCAACTCTCTGCTTCTTCTACTGTGCTCTTATCGTCTGTCCAGGCTTTTTTACCCCTCTGTTCTCTCGTTTGATGACCATTTATTTTTTTCTCCTGTTGTGTTTTTACCGAGCCGTACACTGGCTGCTGTGAAAACTGACTCCTGCTTGTTTTCTCATTGATTGATTGATTGATTGTCTGGTTGAGTTTGAGGTTTGTTTTGCATGTCTAGCATCGCTCATTTTGTTCTTATTTTTTCGTTAGGAGATACAACACTGAAGGGTTTTATGTGTTAGATTTCCCCTTTCAGCAACTGATAACCCGAGGCTGATGTTTTGCCTCGTTGCAGCCTGACAAACACACGCGCAGAGCTAAAAGCGTTTTTTTCTTTAGGTAAACGTGACGTCAGCCTCGGGTCTTCACTGGAGGGCAAGATTTCTCCTGTGTGTGTGTGGGCTCGGCCTCTGGTCTTCATTAGCCAGTCCCACGCACACGGAGGAAGCACTTTCTGAGGAGTGGTGCACTCAAGGAGTATTTGTGTGAATGTCAAGCCTATGACTAGCGCTTGAAAAAGATGGATGACCATGTATGATGCTGATAATGTGATCTATGTGATGTAATGTGACGGAAAGAAAATAAACCTGAATGGAAGAAGTCTGCCGTCAGATTTAGTCTTTTTGTATGTATAGCTGAGTAATTATGAATGTGTTTTTATAATCTTCCAAAGCAGGAAATTTGGTAAATCAGTATTCAGGATGAATTCCTTTGTGTCTACTTTCTTTGACTTGTCTATTCTGCCCCCTTGTGGACAACAGGTGGTCATGACAACACTAGTTAGAGTCAAACAGAAGATCTGCACTCTGCATTAAAAAGCTCCCAGCAAGTTGAACTGTGTTTTGATCTAACAGAGAACTTCATCAGGCGTTATCAAGTCACCATCACAACGCAGAGCAGGTGACACCAACCCAGTCATCACTCAGGTGATTGTGATCTGCATGATTGAGAGTCAATCTGCATTGGCCAATCAGAGCAGAGCTGAACAAGCCACATGGGGGACAGAGCACACCTTCATGAACAAAAAGAACTTAAAACAGCAAGATTAATAGTAAACAAGCATATATGAAATAAAAAAATATATAAGCATTTCTTCAGGAATACAGGCAAGTTCAACACCCACATATTAAATACAATACATAAGAGGCTGGGTCAAATATGCATCACAAATTACACAAATCGTCCAAAGAAGGATCATGAAAAATACTACATAAAAAAAAATAGAAAAGGGTAATATATTATTCGCCCAAGAAAAGGTTGTTTTTAGCAATACAGGCAGATTCAGCCTTGCAGTCATCTAGTTATCTTTGTTTTGATCCCTACAACCAAAAAACAAATTGGACAAAACGAAGAAAGTCAAAAGGGCAGGTGGCATCAACAAAAATAAAAATAAACTTTTTTTGTAGAGACAATTAAAATGTTGAAGATATTTGTAAATGTAGGATAAAGTCTGTCAATCATACTTAGAAAAAAAACTCTTGTTTTCTCAAATATAAGCACTTTATAAAAGATTTAAGATCAAAATCAAAATGTCAGAAAGATGTTGATGTCCCCGCCCCTTTTGGGGGGTTTCACGTTAAATCCCAATTTACCTCAGTGTGGATGGGTCATGTTTTAGTGAGTTGAAATGCACAGATACAGGTTTCTTTTGTTTCTAGTGATGACTAGACCCCCCATCTTAGTCAATTAGTCGACTAATCGGTCGTTTTGGTCTTAGTCTAAGATTTCTTTCAACGATTAAGTTTTTTATTCTATTTTCATGCTGAATGACTTATTTCCAATAAACTTATGAGCACATCTCTGGTAAACACAAGATTTAAAGTGGTGCTTTTGTGTGATTCTTTGTGGAGAAACTCAGTTTTACAGATCTATCAATTAAATCAAATAATCGCTTAGTCGACAAAATCGTATGAGTGTTAGTCGACTAAGAGTTTCTTTGGTCGAGGACAGCCCTAAAGTTTTTAAAGAGATTTTTTCTTAGTATGTTTCACAGACTTTATCCAATATTTACAAATATCTTAAAGATTTTGGTTGCTTCTCCAAAAAAGTTTATTTTTATTTATTTGTATATTTATTTTTGTTGATGCAACCTTCCCTTTGACTTTCTTCATTTTCTCCCATTTTTTAAATACATAACTGCAAGGCTGAATCTGCCTGTATTCCTAAAAACAAGCTTTTCTTGGGTGAGTAATATATTACCCTTTTCTGTGTTTCTATGTTGTATTTTTTATGTAGTATTTTTCATGATCAATCTTTGGATGTTTTTTGTAATCTGTGATGCATATTTCACCCAGCCTCTTATGTATTGTATTTAATATGTAGGTGTTTAAAGGAGCAATGAGTAGAGTTGGACTGACAGCTCCCGTTTAGAATGAGTAACAGCAGTCCAAATTCAAAACATTGGAGCAGTTAGTGCAAATCTTTTGCAATTTGGGCATTACCTTCTAGAAAAGACCGCGTTAGCCTCTGGCCAGCAGTAGTCAGAATCACTTCACCGGCTGTGTGTCTCAAAAGGTCGCTGCCTTGATAACCCAGCTGTACGCGGACCACAGAGAGATGTACAAAGGCTTTTCAGGTCAAGTAGGATCTAATGTTGTGTTATCTCTGTTGATCTAATCCGTTTGCTGGCTTCCATGGCTGCAGAAGGATGTGTTTGAGTGTCAATTAGTTTCATGTGTGGCAACGGGATGTTGAAAGGGGCAGTGGACGGAAACACAACGATCCAAAACAAAAACAGACGTTACGGACCGGAGTGGAAATATTCAAAGGACATCATACAGCATTGTTATTGGAGAAACCAGTATTTCAATTCAGCATGTTTCTTTAATCTCTGATGACATTTTATGATTTATTACAGTCAATTTATTACATATTGGTCCTTTAATATGTAGGTGTTGATAGAAGCTGAATTTGCCTGTATTCCTGAAAAAAACATATATTTTATACATTTTTCTCTTTTCTGGTCAATAATATATTACTATTATTTACTATTTCAAAATAGTAGTTTCTGGGATAATGTTTTTTTTTCCAAAGTATCTATGATTTGTGATGTATATTAGACTTAATTTTTTTTGTTGATGTCCCCTCCCCTTCTTTTGATCAATAGAAACAATCAAAAGAAACCTATATCTGTGCATTTCAACTCACTAAAACATGACCCATCCACACTGAGGTACATTGGGATTGAATGTGAAAACCCCCAAAAGGGGCGGGGACATCCACGACATCTTTTTGAAAAGAGAGCAATTCTATATGTTTACTCTTAATACTCGATCACCTGAGGGCCTAAATTTTTGATTTTGATCTTAAATCTTTTTTAAAGTGATTATATTTGAGAAAACAAGAGTTTTTTTCTAAGTATGATTGACAGATTTTATCCTACATTTACAAATCTCTTAAAGATTTTAATTGTCTCTCCAAAAAAGTTTATTTTTATTTTTGTTGATCTTCATTTTGTCCAATTTTTGTTCGGGTTGTAGGGATCAAAACAAAGATAACTAGATAACTGCAAGGCTGAATCTGTCTGTATTGCTAAAAACAACCTTTTCTTGGGCGAGTAATTTTTTTTTCTATTTTGTATTTTTTATGTAGTATTTTTCATGATCCTCCTTTGGATGATTTTTGTAATCGGTGATTCATATTTGACCAAGCCTCTTGTGTATTGCATTTAATATGTGGGTGTTGAAATCGCCTGTATTCCTGAAGAAATGCTTATATATGTTTTTATTTCATTTATGCTTGTATACTATTAATCTTGCTGTTTTTAGTTCTTTTTGTTCATGAAGGCGTGCTCTGTCCCCCATGTGGGCGAAACGTTGCACAGTTAAACTTACTGGGAGCTTTTAGCGTGCAGCTCTTCTGTTTGACTGCTACCTTGATTCTTTCTGATCCAGCAGCACCTGTTGAAGTGTTTTGGATGTGCATACCCTACACCCTCTTCATCACGACAACACTAGTCCCATCAACCCTCCCAACAAAAGGCACAGCACACATGTGTCACTTCTTTACAGCAGCAATTTCAAAATTTATTGAGACTGATTGGTTTTTGCAAATAAAAGTCAAGCTAATTCTTCCACTAAACATGAAGTTAGAAAGAGGCTTGGACGGCCGCTGGGCCAGCCCCAACATCAAAACAGGAGGCTCATGGTTGGCTGTAAAAATGTTTTGTGATCAGTACTATCAACCGAAAAAAAAAAAGAAAAAAAAAATCTGCACAAGAGCACTTAAATCTGCCCGAAAAACAAAAACAGGTGTAAAAACAGGACAGGTTTTTTTGATTATTTAACACATTTTGTTACAAACACAGGTTTATGATAATCATCAATATAAAGTCAGTATCATATTGAACAATATTCCCAATGAAAATAAACAAACCTCAAGCTTCAAGTGTGACCTTTTACAAATCAAAGACCCTCTGAAACTTGAGAAAATAAATAATATATAATAGTAATATAAATTCATATATATGAAGGTATACACACATCACTCTTAGTAGAAGAACAAAATCTAAAGTAAAAAGCGCCAATTTTTGAAATATAGTATAATATAGATATACCCATATCTATGGCTTCATGATTTGCACGTGTGAATCAAGCTATACAGGCTAAATGAGGATTGCAATTTGTACACGTCTAAGAATACCCATATTCATCTGCAGTAGAGCAAACAGTTCCAGTTTTGCATCGTGTGGAATGAGACAAGTTGTGTGCAGATGCCGAAGACGTCGCTTTGGTATGACAAAATGAGCACAGGCATGCAGTTAAGACCACAGAATCAGGGCACAAAAGGTCATCAACACACGGTGGGAAGGAGAATCGAGTCGCCCATCATGATTTGTCTCTTTGTTTTATCCTCGAAAAACATTTTTTGCACCTCTTAACTGATCTTAGTAATCTCTATCCGTCGACACAAAAAACACATATCCATCTCTCGCTCTCACAAGCACACGGGTGAAATGTCATTGAGGCACATATTGAGGGGTTGATGGCGGACGTTTTCCTGAAGTACAACCCAGTATGAGGAAGAAGACATACAGTACAGGTCGTGAGAAGAGCGCAGGGCCGGGGGGAGTCACACATACATCCAGATGTCTCCCACAACAGCACCACAGGACAGAGATTTGTCACCGATCACGGGCTCCTTCCACACCCACCATTGACATTCATTAAAACCCATTGTCTTTCTTCTTTTTTTTTTCTACCCAAAAATGTTAATAAATGGGTCAAACAAAAGCAATAAATAATACAGATAAAATAAAGACAGTTGCCAGACATGAAGAAAGCATCACAAATCAAATTGTATTTGTCAGTGGGGGGGTTATGGGAAGTGCAGTCCATGGCACCTGTAGCAGACAGGCAACAAAATGTGTCCCAGAGTTACTACTGCAGCGCTCACTTTCCCTTTTTTTCAAATAAATGAACTCGATTGAAGCCAGTAAAACATTGGCGAACAGAAACACAGCATGTAGACTGAACACTGTCCAAGAGGAGCGTTTTATCTGCGTGCTGCGTTTCTACGTGATTGTGTTTTCATGCGCTGAGACAGTAGAAACTACAAAAAAAAAAAAAATCAGCTTGGTTTTAAGATGCGATCTTCAAGAGCTAGCCGGTCCTTTCACACAGCCCTTCTTCATATTCACAATAATACCATAACATGTGCACTTTTTCAAAACTGTGACAAATAGTGACAGGTTAAAAAAATAAATTCAAAAAAATAAAAACAACCCAACAACAAAACTGTTTAAACCACAACAATAAATCCCCAAAAAGCACCTGCACACACAGACTGTGAAACGAAAGCACTTCATGTATACAAGATTGTTTTTGGTTCGATATTAATCAATTAGTGTACATTAGTGATGCAAAAGCGTGTGCGGAATATATGTTTCAATCAATATCTAACAGAGAAGTTTGACAGTGAAGTTGTTTTTCCCCCCGCTTGGTAAAAAAAGCAAATACGACAGAAAAAGCGTAAACTGGCACAATAAAAGGTCGATAAAAGCCTTATGGCTTGCTGTCCACAACAAGGCAAAGTATAAAAGCTCTTTTTCTTATACAAGATATAAAATATCAAAAAAAGGAACACACAATAAAGCTTAGCATCCAGCACTTAATAATAATTAATAATAGTAACATCAACAACAGTAACCATTGTTCTGATAATCATAATAATAAGACATGTCGTCTGCCTCACTTGAATTGTCAATAACATCGCCGAAAACATGGAAATAATCTTAGGAAATCAAGATACTTTTTTTTTTGGACACATTCTTGCATACAAACACACATCCAACACACACACACACCCAGAGAGAGAGAGAGAGAGAGAGAGAGAGAGAGAAAGAGAGAGAGAGAAGGAGAAAGAGAGGGAGGAGGGAATGACTTCTCAAAAAAATTAAGAAATCCATAAAGAAAGTTTTTCAATAAATAGCCGTTAAACAAAACAAATTAATATTACACTCTCTACGAATATCACACTCGGAAATTTCAAGCACAATTTTTGATCCTCTTCTTGTTTTAACCTTACAAAGCCGGAGAAAATGAATCACCAAAATAAAGATAAACCATGGAAAGAGGGTGCATATTCTGTATTGAGAAACTAGAATTACATGACTGAAAAAAAAAACTGAAGAAAAAATAAAACAAAGACAGCTCCTCCTTCGGTGTGAGAGACGTGGCTCTCAGGTCCGATCATAACAGTCTCCACTGCGAGAGAGACAGAAAGAGTCAACAGCGAAGGTCACGTGGATCCATTGTTGGATCAGGGAAAGCAGAAAGTCCACGTTGTGTATAAACTCTGACATCCACTCTCTCTGTCTCACACATACTCTCCCCTTTTAAATCCCCAAAAATCGTATGTACATCATCTCCAGTATTTGTTGGAATGGACTGATAGAAACCGTGTGGTAAACTTAAGTGAAGAAAAGGATTAAGGACCCCACTGAAAAGGCATAGGCTATATATAAACAGCAATCTGCACAAAGATTCAGTGATTTCTATATCGTGATAACAGTCAAGAGGACATAAAGTATATCCTTAAAGGTAGGTGCGGTCACCGAGTTGTTTAGGTAAGTAAAGATCAGATCAAAAATGTAAACCACGGGTTCAGGGCTTTGATAGGAGTCAGTTGTCATTAAAGTGCAAGTCTGTGGCAGTAGGACTCTGCGTCGACAGTGTGCCATCGGGCTGCCCGGTCCTCTGACACACACGGAGCTTTGCAATAGATTTAGACTCTCCCTTCACTCGCAGAGAGACACTCTCCCCAGAAACATTACAGCCGAGGTGGAACCAAGACACCACCCCCAACCCCCCCACCCTCCTGGCTTTTTCCCTACACTGTCAGTGATCCTTGGTTTCCATGGTGATTGTGATGGCAAACATACAAAGTTGCAGTCTAGCATTGGCCGTGTCCTTGGCAGCGTCCTCGTTGATTCCTGTTGTGACAGAGTAGAAAAACTACCGGACTCTGGCCTGAACCCTTAAGAAAAAAGAAACACAAAAACACTGCATCAGAAGTAAAGGAGGTAAGCAGAAAAAGCCTCGCACTCGAGCCATCTCTTCTTCTTCTTCTTCCACTATGGCAGTCAAGGTTGAGAATAGCGTGTGTGTGTGTATGTGTGTGCATTTGGAGCGTGTTTACTCGTAATGGTTTTAGATCATTGTCGCGCGTCACCCTACAGCGTTTCCGTTCAGAGGAAGGCCCGCCCACGCTGGGACGAATGGGTAAAGAGAGCAGACGATTCTGCCCGAGAGATCGCAAGAGATCTTCAGAGATTGGTCGCTAACGGGGAGACTGGCGGATTCTAGGAGATCCAGGCGAAGTCCCTCTCGCTCCCGTTCTGCTGCTCCCCCTCCTGTGCCGAGGAGTCGCTCTCCTCCTTCTCATTGTCCAGTGCTCCGTGTGCCTCGGCGGCCATCCCCGAGTCCTTCCACTTCCCTCCTTCCTCCTCCCCTTCTCCCATCATCTCTCCGTCCCCTTCCACCATCATCTCCTCCTCCCCCTCTCCGTCGCCGTCGCACTCCGCCTGATCGTCGTGGAAGCGGTCGCCGGGATACAGCTCCTCCTCCGGAGAGATGTCCCCTCCCACCTCCCTGTTGTGGTCGAGCAGCGCCGCCATGCCCCGGCCAGAGCAGTCGGCGCAGACGCCGTGACGCCGAGAGCCGTGTTTGATTCCAACGCTGGCTGCCGACATGAAGACTCGGCTGCACACTTTACACACGTACTTCTTGTCTTTGCTGTGGACCTGTTGGACGGAAACACATAATTTCAACGTTTTTTATTTGGTAAATGGTGTGATCATACTTGCCAACCCTCCCAAGAAACAAAGTCTCTGAAACTCTGACCCCCAGACCTCCCTGCTTTGGTTTTGAAATCCTCCCTTTTTTTAAGGTCTCAAGGTTGGCAAGTACGGTCTGATCTACCGCCTCCTACTGGTGACCGCATAGCTGCACTCACCAGCGTGTGCCTCTTCATGTGCTCCCTCCTGGTGAACTTCTTGCCGCAGATTTCACAGGGGTATGGCCTCTCGCCGGTGTGGGAGCGCATGTGCCTCTTTAGGATACACTGGTGCATAGCAGAGAAACTGCAGTAGGGGCACTTGAACTTTTTACGGATCACCGTGAAGTCGTTCACTGCGGGGACAGAAGAAAAACAGAAGAAAAAGAAATATTAGCGTTGAAAGAAGCTCTTCTTTTAAATAAACTGAGACGTCACTTTTCAGTTATTGCATTTAATTAGCGGCATGGTCTAGAAATGTACCATCAATTCCCATGGCCACCCCGATCCCAGTCAAAGCTACAGTTGCCCTGGCAACAGCTCTTCCTCCATACTAAAGCAATAAAGGCAAAGAGATACTATAAACACGACACACAACAGTCAGTCTGCCTTAGTTGCTCTAGAGGGTCTCTGCTACGGACAGCAAAACACAGACGGAAAGACAAACACAGACGACAAGAAGGATTGGGAAATAAAATCACACACACACACACACACAGACGCACACAAAGGAAGGCTTCAACAAAGAAATTAAAATAAAACTAATGTTAATACCGTGTCCCAATCTCGTGTAGAGGTCTAGTAAGCCAATTATCTCAAGGTCTAGACTTAAATGGTAGTTAAGCCAGGTGAAGGGCATCCAAGTAAACAGACCGTGTGTGTGTGTGTGTGTGTGTGAGAAACTTTACAGTCAAGGATCAGGACTGGATTTATGAGTACACAAGCACAACACAACTACTGTACATAAAGGAGGGGGATCAAACACACAGCTGAGGGTTCGAAGCTTTAAAGAGATATAATATAATTACCTCCATCTGCAAACCGACTTCTGCTCTGATTAAACACTCGACAGCACAAAAACATGCAAGTACACATCAACCGCACAACACATTTGAGATTTTTTAGAGCGGCAAGTTAAAATGCAAAGACAAGGAAAGGAGTATTTGTGATCGTGTGGATGATGTGCAGGACACATAAAAACTACAGAGAGGTTTTACTTTATTTTCCATCACAGTTTAATTACAGCGTACAAACTACAAGCAGAATCTCATTCTGTTTAGAAAAGTACATATCTGTGTACAGTACATGGGTTTGTTTTGTTCGAGGAGAAAATTATATAATCTAGAATGAAATATTTTTCAATATTTACAACAACACATATTTAAAAAAAAAAGAAATCCACACAACAGCCGTGCAGTATTTGCCATTTCTCCTGATTAGTTCCTGACTTCTCTGAGTCTGTTTCAGCTGCTGGCGAGGACACTAGGTGCTACCTGAGAGATGGGATTTTGTATTGGAAAGGATTTGGCATTTGGGAGTTCCCTGTGTGTACGTACACACACAACAAATTTTCCCAATAGACACCAGTTCTGCTTTTACTGAGCACATAGAAACTACAGTTCTATGTGTTGGAGTGACCGTGGGACATTAGAGGGAAACTCTTCCCTTTGGGTGTAGTACTCACAGTATGGGTGTACACACAATAAACCTTTATCCTGTATCAGGAAATATCTCGGTTTATAGTCGCAGGCCTGCTGTAAACTCAAGAGGAGAATATTTTTGGCAGAAATTGGTGTGAATTTACATTAGCAGTGATTTTGAAGCCAGTGTTCATGCAGCTCTGCAACACCCTCCGCCATCTCCCTTATTCCTCTCCTGCATTTTCCCCAGATAACATTATCTGTCTGCAGCCGTGACATCACTAAGCTCATCTGGTTTAAGGGTCATCTGCCCCTTCGGTCCACACTTCCTCTTCAGATGAAGAGGTCAGGGGTTAAGAAGGGCCGGAGCCGCGAAGGACCAATTACTGTCCAGCTCCAGCCACTAGAAGACTTACAGATCTGGGACAGAGGAGATGGACACACAGAGAGAAAATGACACCACCCAACCCCCCATCTGAGCTGCTACTGGTCTATTGTTTTGGCTGGCTTTGTCTCGTTCGGCACATCCCCTCCATCTGCACTGATCTGACAGCGCTGACTGAAGGTAATCATGTCAGAGTGATGACTGAGGACGAGCACCTACGTGTCCAGTGGGGATGGTGATACAGTTACGCTTTTTCTTTGAGTTTCAGATTAAAGAAACACAGTGTTTTAAAAAAAAATAATTCAGTTTTATTCTATTTTTTAATATCTGTTGAGGTGCACTACCACCGGCAACAGATATAATCCGATTTGATTTTGCTGTAATGCTGCGATTCTGCAAAGTTCCTGCAGGTGGTGTGGTTGTGTGGGCTGTGAGATCACAGTGAAGCCTGAGAAGTCTTTGTGCCCTTAATGCAGTGGTGGACACAAAGATAAAGATCTCTCTGCCTTAAAAAGGAGAGAAGAGTTTAGTCAGACTGGTGACTGGTGACGGAGAGCCAGACGAGTGGTTTAGGTCGGGGGTGGTGAGGCGGAAAGACGCCACAGCGTCTCTCCACCCGGCACCGCCACGGAAAGTTATTCACCTGTCAATGGGTCCAATCAGTGTAAACTATTTACAAAGACAACTTTATAAAACTACTTATAATTTCAGAGCATGTTTGCATAGCAAGTGTGCATTGTTGACATGTAAGCTGTCAATTCATGTTAAAAAATAATATATTTAACAAGTTGTAAAAAAAAAGAAAAAAGAGAGGTGTCCCTATAGGTGTTTATAATCATGTCAATAGATTTTATATGATTTTAAGGGAGTTCTTCCCTTCTCAGTGCAGTGACGCCACAGAGCGTTTTTGGCATGAACGTACAACACTGAGTGAGGACGCGCTGCTGACTGATGGGTATGAATGTGTGCACATAAGCCTCAATTTTCCACATTGATACTGAGATCATGATTGTCAACTTTCATCTCCTGAGAGAGCCTCCACAGTGAATCCATAACCCCACCCTGAGACATTTCCATCCCAGTGCCGCCTCCCAGCACGGCTCCTGGCACCGACCCCACCTGGCAGCACACTTTCACATGTGTCGCCAGGTTCTTCTGGGTGCTAAACGCCTTGGCACAGGCGGGGCAGGTGTGCCCTCGCTCCTTGGAGTGCACCGACGACAGGTGCCTGTGCAGGTCCGTGCGGTCTCGGAAGTGTTTCAGACAGTACGCGCACTGCATCAGCTTCTTCTTGAAGTGGATGGTCTTCTCGTGGCGGTCAGCGTTGGATTTGAGGGTGAAGCTGGCGGGGCACTGGGAGCAGAGGTAGCGCGCCGGCGTTGGCTCGGCCGCCGCGGGGCGGTAAAGAGGCTGGTGGAAGTGGAGAGGCTGGTGGGATTGTGACTGGTGATGGGGCTGGGCGAGTTGGTGGTGGGGACCCCGAAAGCTGGGCCAGTCCAGGGACAAAGCCATCAGAGACAGGGTGTGGCGGTACTCGTGTTCCCTGAGATGCTCCAGGCTGCTGAACAGCCGTTTGCACAGGGAGCAGGCAAACCCCTGCGAGGGCCAGGCACCAGGCTCTGGCAGGACTCTTGTCCCTGACCCAGCCTCTTCGCCCAGCCCTTTAGTCCCTCTGCCAGCCTCGGACACTGACGCAGGCACAGCCGAGCCACCAGCGCAGCTCTCATCGCCCATCTGATCCCTCTCGACGGGAGACTGGTCACCTTCCAAGGCTGAGATGGCGAGAAGAAAAGCGAGAGAGAACGTGAGAGAAATAAAAAAAAAAAGGTACAAACTCGAGTCTTTTAAGTGACATACTTCAAGTTTAAAGCCTGAACCGTACCTGTGCTGTATTCTCTCCTGTCTTCTTTATATTTCACACCCTCCTGTAAGCACAAAACACCCCGTTATGACAACACACACACATTCATACAGTCTGTATGGATTGTTGTCTGGGCATGCAGGAGGCAGGCAGGTGAAGACAACCTTTTTTTTTTCACACACGAGAAAACAAAGACATGAAAAAAGAACACATAGAGAGATTAGAATGATTTAAAGACACAAATAAATTGTTAGAGATTAGCAAGCAAACAGAAAAAAGTAAATAGCTGACAGTTCCTGGATGCTAGAGACGTCCTATGAGACGCAGAATAAGCAGTTAGGTTGATCTACAGTATTAATAATATTATCTGCCTGATACAGCAAGGTGCACCTCTCCCCTCTCTTTTCTCTCATCTACATCCCATCTAAACTCTATCCTTCCTCTATCTACTCCTGCCATTCCTTCACCCCTCCTCCCCCCTACCCTCCTCCTCCTCCTCCTCCTCCTCCTCCTCCTCTCTAAGAACAGAACACCATGCACTGGGCAAACAGATGGCTTGTCCGCAGAGATAGGGAGGCTTGTTGGGAGGCAGGTCCACTGAAATCAAATGCTGCTCCTAAAACGCTCACCCGCACACACACACACACACACACACACACAGACTGGCACGAAACTCACATCCACACATGCTCATACCGCCACGCTCACACACACGCCCACACGCTCATTCACACACACACACACACACACACACACACACACACACACACACACACACCGAACAGAACAAACAATTTCCTGGGCTTGCGAGAGCAAACCTCTCATTGTCTACTTGTATTGATTCTACTCAGTCCCATCTCACTACCTTGCCCGTTATCTGCCATCTATGAGCACGCGCTGCCATTGTGACCAGATGTGTCATCTCTAATGTAACCGCTGTAAACTACGTTACCGCTAATGCTGAGCAAAGACTCCTGGGCCTTGAAGGTGAATTCGGGTCTAGCTATATTAAAAAAGAAAAAGATGATATGAAAAAAGGGAGACAAGAGTGAAGAATTTGAAAGGAGGAGAAAGCAAACAAAGCATACAGAAGAAGGAAGACAAACAAAAGAAAACAGTGTAGCAGGAAATATGCCAGATTCCACACAGAGAGATACAGAGAGAGGGGTTGAGCGGAGGCTTTCCAGTGATGAAAAATAACCCCATTAACCCCCATCATAAAGACCCCACCCTCCCACTACGTCACCGGTCACCTTCTATCCTCCGTCGCCTCAACCCCCCTCCGTGTGTTTACAGAAACAGGGTGAAGCTGCCCCCCCTACATGCATCTCCTCTTACTCTAACAAACTTTTTATCTGACTGGAGGAGCGCTACCCAGAGAGCAGCCTCTGCCCTGGAGCTGAGCCAGGCTCTGTGTGCTTACCTCAGGCGAGGTGGAGGGCTCCGGGCCCTCGGGGGCCTCTTCCACTTCCATGTCCGACCCTTCTGAGCGCAGCGGGGGTGCCCCGGCCCGCAGACCGGGGGCCTCCAGGGGCCGAGGCTCAGAGGGGTGCAGTGGCGTGGGTGGAGTGGGTGGGTAGTATGTTGATGATGATGGCGGTAGTGGTGGTGGTGGTGGTGATGGTTGAGAAGGAAGAAGAGGAAGAGGAAGAGGAGGAGGAGAGGAACCAGCCCCCTGTTTGTTATGAATAGTGGCCCCCGTGGCCCCTGGCCGGAGCGTGCTGCAGTAGTTGTTGGAGCGGAGCCCTGAGGAGCACAGGAAACGAGTCTCACCCACCCACTCACGTACAACTGCAACTCTGCTAGCAGCTGGCCACCAGAACACAACGGGAGAGAGTGGGCAGGGGGGCACACAGAGGCTGCCAGTGCTGCACTATCAAACACTACGGAGAGGGGGAGGAAGAAAAACTCTGAAGTTTCACTTTCCACCAGCCGAGGGGAAAGGGCTAGGGCTTCTTCTCTTCTCTCTTTCTCTCTCGGCTTCTTTCGCTCCTCTGCTCTCCTTCTCCTTCCACCCACATGCGTGCGCAGAAGGATGGCAGTGTGTGTGTGTGTGTGTGTGTGTGTGTGTGTGTTTTGTGTGAGAGAGTAAAATGCATATAAGGAGAGGGCTCGAGGATCCTCTGTAGCGTGGAGGGAGATTGTTTTGGAGAGGAGCCATCTTGCAGCTCAAGTGAAGACTTTTTGTACACGCAGGGTAAAGGACGACTACATCGACCATGTAAGATGTTTACCGGCAACAAGTTGAGGCACGCTGGATGAAGAATTTCAAATTTCTCACAGAGCCTTTAGCTCTCTATAACTATTCACACTGAAGCGTTTTTTTTCTGCTACATTAATATCACCATTAGCTGCTACATCTCTTTCTTTTCTCATAGTGAATCAAAGTGTTGCAGGTTATTCTGGATATGTGTGTGTGCGTATGCGGGTATGTGCGAGTGTGGGCAGCGTTTTTTTGGGGAATGTCTCCAGAGTTATGCAGTGGGTTAGCCATTCATTGCCCTCCTTTGCACAACGGACAGAATCACACAACCATGAGGCTCGACCGTGGACGGATTCCTGGAATGTTAAACTACCGCGCCCGACACTCCCCACTCCCACTTACTGAGAACACACACACAAATGCTTTAACTCCCCGTCTCCTCTTCCCTACCCCCGGCAGCGACGGGAGGAACAACATTAAGAGGGGAGGCAGAGAGTAAGGAGATGAGCTACAGGTGTGAGGGAGCAGCTCATTAACAAATGGACACTTCTCAGGAAATCACGGAAGAACTACGTCGACAGTCTCGGTTCGAGCTTCTTGAAGAATTCCATCATATGACTGTCATTTTTTTTTTTTTTGCAATCTCGTCTCACTTGAGTTTAATATTGCAGTCGTGTCTGGCAAGATGTAAAGAATACAAATAACAGCAGGCTGACTCACTGCACAGCGACACGACATTAATGTAGAGAATTACTTAAACACATTTAGAGAAACTAAAACACAACCTGCGTGCTCTCCTGCACCTGCAATCAGAGCGGGGTCAGGACCTGTCAGGTCTGTTTAGGCTTTAGAGAGGCAATTACTGTAAGCTGGCTGACCAATTCCCAATAGCTAATCAACTAAAACTCGGTAAGTCTGTTAGGAGGAGTTCACCACGGCATAAACGTTAAATGGCACTCCCTCTGGACAGTTTGACTCTCTTTTTATTGTTTTAATGATGAAGGAAAAAAAAACCTGGATTTGCATGTAAAGTTTAGTGGATTAGGTGACCTTTAATGGAAAATCTCTTTATCTACCTTTACATTTGCTGTTCTTCCTTTCCTATTGCGTTTCAAAAAAGGGAGGCAGAGAGTATGCTGTTGCAACATAGGAGCCAAATTTTCAATCTGAAAAGTCACTTCCACCAGATTTGTGTCACAATCATAAATAAAAACCCTCCGGAGAGTAGCTATGGAGCCACTGGGAGCTAACTGTACGAAGTGAGTCAATGTTCAAAAGTAGATGTGAAGTGATGAGAGCAGGCGGCAGAGAGAAAAGTTCAATAATGTCAGTATGATGCCTGTAGTTAATTGGATGTTCTTTAGAGCCGGTGCGCGGTGGCAGCGTGGACAGGTGCGCGGGGACGGTCCGGCAAAATCCATTGTCTGGCATTGATTGGCTGACGCACAAAAGGGGGTAGCGGGGCCAAATCCCAATGATCTTAATTGGATTCAGGAAGCTGATTGACATACAGACTGTGCCAATGGAGTTTGGCATTCCACATGCTGGGAGGGTGCGGTGCGTGTCCCATGCAAAGGATGTGCAACGAGAGGAGCCGCCGCAGGCCTTCGTCAACAAGATCGGATCGGTTTGAATTGTATTCAACGGTTAAACTGTAGGACATTAATTCTCCAATTTTGGATGTATGAATCTTTAGGAGAAGCATGTTTTATTAAACAGAAGAGAGAAGGAGAGAAACAGGAAGAGGGAGGTGGGGAGGGGGCCTTTTGCTGATATCCAGTGGTCTCTCTTGAATTGGGCCAGGTGACCTTGCTCCACCTCCTCTCTGCCTAGATCAATACTTTCCCAGGATTTGAAACCAACGCACTTTGATGCTCCACAGCCGAAGTAAAAGAAGGGGGGAAAGAGACGGGAGGGAGACAAATAGGGAGGAACTGCAGGAGCCGGCCAGAAGGGGAGGGAGCGAGGGAGAGTGTGAGGGATGAGTGTTAAGGAGGGGTGAAGGAGAAATGGATGGATGGATGGCGTGAGGGGGAGTACAGGAGGGAAAAAAAGGACAGGAAGGATGTTAAGCAGGGGTGAAGGAGAAGCAGGGAGGAGAGGGGAAAGAGGGCTGAATGGAGGGAGGGAGCAGCGATCTGTCAAACCAGGCAGACTTATCCTCCGCCCAGTAATCTGAGGTACAGTGTTTGTTTATTTTCTGTCCTCATTTAGACACAGGGACAGACCCGGAGAGGGAGGGGAGGCTGTTGGCCATCGCGACGAGCCCATTTCCCCAACCCCTATTGTGTTGTGAATTCAAAATAGGGTCTGGCTAACCGAAAAACCTCCCTGAGGTTTCTTTGGTGAACAACTGAAATGCAGCCATAAGACGTGTTATTTTTCCCATGCAGGATAGCAAATGATTTACATTCTCTGAATTCTCCGATTGATATAGTAAAGGCTGAGTGTAGCTGTAAAGTGTGTCTTCTTCTTCTCTCCTCTGGAGCTCGTGAGGCTGTCTATCTGTGCTGTGACAGCATCTGATTCTCCTCTTTAAGCCAACAGAAACATCTCAATCCCACACACTTAACACTTGCACAAAGGGGGTTGATGTGACGTGACGTGCGCGCGTGTGCGCGCAACTGCAAACGCGTGTGTGTGTGTTTTGGTCTATTCAGTCTTGGCCCCCGTCTTTTATTTTGTATAGGTGAGTGGGGCTCAACTCAAAAGGCATCACTCGGCTCTGAGTTGTACCCTTCCTTTGCTTTTCTTCCGCTCACAAAGACAGGCACAACTCGGGACAAAAGATCCAATTACTAGCCAGTAAAAGCAAGGAGACACAAACACACTAGTTGCACGCACACACACAAATGTGCCCACGCGGACATGGACTCAAGCAAATATACGCTGGCACACACACACATACACGGAGATACACACATGTAGACGCTGACAGTTTCTCACTGAAGGAAAAAAAACGGACTGAACGAAGGAACTAATCTCTTGTTAACGTGGACAAGTTAAGCACAAATAGGGATGTTTTTTTAATCTAATATTGATGCGGTTGGAAAATGGTTTATTCCAAAGTAAGTGGAGGCTTTTAGTGGAAGATCTTAGCTGATATGTTGCTACATATGTGGTGAGGTATTCAGACATTCAAAGACAAGAGGAAGGTTATTATAAACAAACTATTCATATATAGTAATATGCATAATCACAAAAAAAAACATAATAACGGTTTCATTTCTATGGTTTGTTATAATCCATTTTATCTGACATGTTAACATCTCTATCTTAATTTTATGGTTATTTTTATGGATACGATTTTAAATGCTCCTTATTTTGAAGGTGCTTTTGACAGGATGTAAACGGTTTGTGCCGTAGTTGATCAGAGCAAATCGCTTCATCGTTTTTGCTGCTGAATATATAGTCAGTAATAGCTGAACAGTTGCTGTTGTGTTATGTTGCTGCCGTGAAAAATACAGCCGTAGACCCACTGATACGCACAAAGAAACTGTCACATAAAACCAAACAAATTTTTCTCACGAAAGCGAGAGCGATCCCAGCAAAATGTTCTCTCACTGAGTCACCGCTGACTAGTCATCACTGGCGTTGCCACACAAACTCTTTACACACTCGAGTGGCACCACACACACACACACACACACACACATACACACAGTAATCCAAAGACTGATGAGGGAAAATACTCTGCAGCAGAGGAAGTGGATACTCATGTCAAAAGCTTGTATGTTTTATATCTCACAGGTGACCACATGAGCAGGTACTCCAAAATACAGTAGCAGTTTGGGTAAGTTATAATGAGGTGTGTGTGTGTGTGAGAGGAACAATGGGTGTGAGCACAGTGTGAGTAAATAGTGACTTACAAGACAGGGAGTGTGTTCCTTTGGGCAGGTACTCGAACAGCAAGGGGTTATCATCTCCCATCATCTCAGCCCGCAGAGACAGCAGGCTGTTCTTACTCATCAGCGCCGCCTTCAGATTGGCTACGGACGAGATGGTCACGCCCCCGCCTCCTCCGCCGGCCTCCTCCGACTCGTTGGGACCCAGGTAGCTGGGCTCTGCGGCGAGGGGCTCTTCCTGTTTGAGGAAGAAGTCGAGGCGTTCGCCGCGGCTGTCTGAGCTGTTGGGTTCGGTCACGTCTGCCCCTGGAAAAAAGAGATGACGTAACGTGAGGCTCTTCACAAACTAAAGCAGGGGAATTCAAGTAGGTGGCGAGGGACAAACATTTCACACAGCATTGTTTTAATCTAATTAGAGGGATTACATGGCTCTCTATAGGATGCCACTCTTGGATTTGTGAAACCTTTTCAAAGGGGATAAAAAAAATCCAACATTGTGCTTGAATAGTTGTCACTTTTTTTCAATTTAAGGGTTTTACCCGACAGTGATAACAGCATATTAAACCAATTCTTTCAAACCTCTGAGCCGAGTCATCGTTTACACCCAGTGTTTTCGGCAGCAACGCGTCACCGCTCTGAATCATCTCTCTCTCCTCGACTCCCTAACATACCTCATCATCACCAGTCAACAAAAATACAGGGAGATCATAAAGAGAGAGAAGTGGTAGTGGTGGTGTGTGCGTTACGTCTCTATGTGTGTGTGTTTAGCCGTCAGTGTCATTGAAAGCAGAGTGTGTGGAGAAGCTGTCAGCGGTAGACATGTCGCTGGAGGTTCCACTGTAAGATCTACAAGACTGTCAGACCACACTGCTGACGACAGCTCCGCTCAACACACACAAATATGGACACACTTTCATTGCCTCCTAATTGACATTTAACTGATGACAGGTTGCTTTTCTCAAACAAAGACTTCGACAAAAATACACATCGCGCACATCACAGGCTCGGAGACTTTGAAAGAACGGCTTGTCTACACCTAAAACAAACACAACTTCTGAGCGCTAATGCAGACTTGAGAGTGTGCGTAATTATGTGTGATTGTTCTGGACAGAAACCTTTCTGACTTCATAATATATACCGCTCCACAAAGCCAGTGCAATGACAGCTAAAAAATAAAAAATCACACTTAAAGCTAATGGGGAATAAACAAAAGTGGAGACAGAAACAGGGGTGATGCGGGGGCGCGGAGAGCAGAAACGAACGGAGAAGCGAAGGAGACAGAAAGAGTGGAAAAATAAAAAATGGGAGCGAGAGAACAGAATAGCCCTATTGTCCATTTTAACTAGAGTCAGGTAGCGCTAAGTGTTTCCTGTGCAGCCCGAAGCTCGTCTGCTGCAGGGGGAGTCAAGGTGACAGAGACAGTAGTTTGCCTCCACGTCTGGAATACCGATGGGTATACAGCCTCTTCACAGCCTACTGGGTCAATGTTGACCACTCTGTCTCTCTCACACACACACACACACACACACACGGTGTCAGTCATTTTTCATGCTCAGTATAGATAAATGATCACAGATCAGATGGATGGATACACACTCTGTATGCACGGCTGCACATACACGCGTAGATCTGAAAGGTGTAGAGATACGCGTGAGATATTGAGGACGATGTGGGGCGGGGGAGGAGATGGGGCGCGACAGATAAGAGTGACACACATACGGAGTAATCAGCGGCCATCAAACTACTCTTTGGAAGATATAAAAAGAGGAGATAAAGTAGGAGGAATGAAGGCAGAAGAGAGGAGGCATGCACGGAAAGAGAAAGAGAGAGGAAGGCAAAAAAAAAAAGGCAGGGGAGTGTAAAAAGCGGGGGTGTCGAGCTGTGGAGGAAGCACAGAAGAGACACACAAACATGCATCCACGCACACCCCCGCCCCACACACACACACACACACAGAAAGTTAATTAAGGAGGGGGTGTAGGGGTTGGCGCAAGGGGCACGAGGTGCAGGAATTCATTAGAGCTCTGCCCCCTCCTTCAGTGGGCAGCCCAGCAGCCACAAGAGTCAATCAATAACATAGATCTGCTGTGGGCCAACAACAAACACACACACACACACACACACACACACACACACACGTATGTGGAGAAAGGAGAGGCAGACAAATGGAAGGAGAGGAAGCGAGGGAGAGGGAGAGAGAAAAGAGGGTCACCTCTGACCCCCATCTCCCTCCACTCATCTGTTCATTGGACGAGCGAATGACCCCTGACCACTTTTCCCAGCATCCCCTGGACACGTGCATGCACAGATGGAACATGTCCGCCCCCCTCGCAGTCATACAGTAACAATGCTTCAGTCACACACACGCTGCAGATTTGAGTTACGGAAAGGCGATTGCTTCGTGATTTCAGTCAAAATTGTGAAAAATGTGTGAAATTAACATCTGTGCTTTACACGTTGTAGCGGAGAACTCTCTCCGTCCTGCTGCCAAACACTCTGCCGTGCAACATACAAGTATCCTGCTTTCTGAGGTTTTATCCGCATTTCCGAGACCAAGCGTGAGATATTAGAAATTAGTATTCGGGCTGACCACAAACAGGCTTCTGCGCCACATAATCGGAATATACCACGTAATCCTCCTTCACTTATGTAAGCTCTATCGGGCCCTGCGTAGATGGTGTGTTACTTAAACCTCATCCTGTTCCGACAGATAAAATCATTTACCACACCAGAAACAGTCGCACCTAATCCCATGCACGCAGCTTATGGATTTCATCATACGTGTGCCGGGTTTCTCCGAGGATTTGCAGACACACATATTGTGGCGTCTTTTCAGAGGCAATAGGTTTATCGGGAGTTTCAGAGACACTGCGGTTACATCATCCCTTTGTACACACATATGCTGAGTGTTAACGTACTGCTTGTCATGAGACAACCTATGAATTTCAATGGCAGGGGATATGGCTTTGAACTGCATGGTCAGATACAAAAAAACAATAGCATCTATTTTTTTACTCCCCCTCCTTTCTTCTGCCTTTACAGTGCGGCGGTCTCAGTACAGTGAAGGGAATTTTCATTTTCCCCTTCATAAAAGAGTCCGAATAATTTAGATTTCTGCTTTCTGAAGAGATCCTCCGTTTAATTTGGTTGCCATGGTAGCCGGGCACCCTTGGCTTCAACATTTATGCTAAATAAAACCCCCTTTTAAAAGGAGAGACAAATATGTGGAAATGGTGGTTCTCTTTGTTCATGTGTGTGTTTGTGTGTGTTGTGTGTGTGTGTGTGTGTGTGTGTGTGTGTGTGTGTGTGTGTGTGTGTGTGTGTGTGTGTGCACGCGTGAGCGATGCTGCGAGCTATGTGGGGGCTTGAGTGGGAAAAAGCAAAGGCGGAATAAGACTTGGAAGCCTTGGAATAAAAGATGTGTGTGTTGAACTATACTTCAAATGTGTTGTGAGGGATACTGTATTTATCATCCATTGAGAGAGTTACGGCTAATGGATAGAAGATACTGTTTTATGGCGCTGTGGTTGGAGGCTGCACTGTATATCTGAGTTAAGTGTGTGTGTGTGTGTGTGTGTGTGTGTGTGTTTCACAAGGGGAGTTGTATTATTAGAGAGCCCGCTTTGACGCAGTAAAGAGGAGGAAAGAGAAGGCCTGAAAAGGGAGGGTAGGGTCAGCTGACCCGGTTTGACCCGTGATCTTCTGTTCTGATTGCGTTCAAGGAGTGTGTGTCCATGCGTGTGTGTGTGTGTGTGTGTGTGTGTGTGTCTCAACAAACACCTCCTTCCCCTCTAAATGAACACTGTTGTGTGAGGGAGTTTCCATTTTCCAAAAAATGCAGGTTTTTGATAGATAAATGGATGTAAATGACCGCTACACGCTCACATCATGACCTGGTTGCTGATGGACACACTCCTTTTACACCTCCAGTTTCACACACACACACACACACACATACACACACACACACACACACACATCACGCCTTCAAATCAACAGAGACAGTAGCCAAACACAATGGAGAGAAAAAGTCCAGGGTGGTTAAGCAACGAGTTACTGAGGCTTGTCGACCACAAGAGAGCTGTCAGAGAAGAAAGTAGGGCTTGTGTGCATGTTTGAGTATGGGAGTGCAAACAAAAGAGAAAGACTCTCTCACTGTGTGTTTATGTGTGTGTAGGCTATATGTGTGTGTGACACAGAAAGAACCCTTGCCCCAAGTCGGCCTGGTTAATGGCTCGGCCGGCCCGAGATTGAAAAGGACAAGGCATTACGAGAGCCGTGTTGTCACAAGACTTTGCTGCTCGCCGTATTGTCTACGCCACGTTACAGCGACCAAATGAGAAAGTCTTTTTTTCACGTCTCCGTGCACTGGACATGCGATTAGTGCGTGTTTGTCCTCGAGTGGACAAAAAGGGGAGGGAAGGTGGAACTTGCTTCCTCAGCATGCCAGAGTTTGAGAGGGTAAAAAAGTAATTTCAGCAGAGAAGGGGGAGTGAGGCACTAAAACAGCTCAAGAATTCAGAGGCAATTTAAAAAGCAGTGTGGGAGAGGGGAATGAAAAAAATGCTGGGTTAAAAAGGAGGGAGGATGGAAAGTAAAAGAGGTTGTTATTCTCTCTCTCTCACTCACTTGCTCTCCCTCTCTGTTGTTTTTAGGGACTAGCCGGGCCACAACCTCCAGGAGAGATAGGGAAGGGTGGGTGGGTGGTGGTGGTGGTGGTGGTGGGGTGTGTGGATAGGGAGGGCAAGCATAAATCAAGCAGAGCCTGAAGGCTTTAGAGGGAGGGAGGGACAGAGGGAAGAGAGTGGTAAAAGACAAGGAGGAGAGAGAGAGAGCGAGATGATGGTGCTGGTGGTGATGGTGGTACTGCTGGGGGCTCGGAGTAAAAGAGAGAGTGTGGGTGGAGGGGAGGAGAGAAGAGGAGCACAGCGATTGCAAGAGTGGTGGGGTGAGAGGTGGACGGTGGGGTGATGGAGTGTGGGTGGGTGGGTGAGTGAAGGGGGAGTGAGGAGAGGTGAGGGGGAGGTTACAGAGGCTGTGGGAGGGAGGGTGGGGGTGAGCAAGTGAGTGTTTGAGAGAACGTCTACAGGAAAGCCAGCTAAATTTGAAAATGCATGTTTTTTTATCTACGTTTTGGCCGCGCTACGCCGGCATTTTCGACACCCAAAAACGAAGCTTAAAGCTGGATTGCTGGACTTCTACATATAAATGAACATCCGATACATTCTCGCCAAACGAGTTCACATAGTGCCAATTAAGCCTATTGCCGCCAGGGAAAGCTCTCTGTATTTCGCAATGTGGTGTCTGGTGTCTGTGGCGACTTTCCGCACAGGTGCACGTATGCCTACAGTAGAATTGCCGCGGTAGTCGGTGTTACAGGTGTTACACGGTGGTCAGGCATACACCGATTACATTACGTACACAGCGCCCGCACCGTCGTTTTGCTTTCTTTTACAGAAATAAAACCCATTTTGTTCATTTTGGCGTATCAGCGCCGTGTTATCAATATATAATCCCACGTCGGATACTACAAACTGAAAGTGAAAGTGTCAGGAGTCATATTTCAAACACACAGGACCAGAGAGAGTTGACAGACAAGACAATGGCGGAGGATTTGGTATCGAAGCGAAAAGCAAAAGCGCCTCCTATGCAATAATTCAGATTTAAACCCAATGCTATAAGGGAACCATAACATTAATGAGGTAATCACCATGCGGAGGACGGAACGGTCACAGCCAGTATGCACGGCGGAGCAGCGCCGGGTAGAAACAAAGCAAAAGCTTGACCTGAGAGGCCAGACACACAGCCACCCGACGTTAAAGATCAAAGTAAGCGCGCTACACATATTGACCTTCATCTTTTCTTGTAAAATGTCCGGTGTAATCGGTAACACCGGTGTTGTCACAAGTTTATTAACCGGTGGGAAAATGTCCTCACCATCACATCCCTAGCCTGCAGGTGAGCTCGCCGCATCTCCCCCCGCCCACAGGAGCGCTCTCTTCAAGTCTTACATTGCACATTTTATAAAATTAATCCATCATCTGAATGGCAAGTAGGGCTGACCCATATGCTTCGAAGCTTCGACCATTACCATGGTAATCGACCTCCAAATCACTTCAAATGCTTCTTTATTTTTGTTTTGTTTTTATATAAGTATGTAATAATAAAGTATAAATCAAAAAATAGACCATGAAATAAGGAATATTCCCACAACATTATTCATTATTCATAATCAACATTGATTATAATTAGTTATTCTCAGACGGATATCGTTGTTTTTTGTGTGTAGAGGTGTGTATGTGTCCAGTAGTGCAGCAGCAGCACTGAATCGGGGGAGATGGAGACAGACAGACAGACAGACAGACAGACAGACAGACAGACAGACAGACAGACAGAAGAACATGTCAGCCTGCCGCGCTACGAAGCCTTGAATACCTTTGAATATTTGTCACCGAAGCTTCAAAGCCCAAAAAATGGTATTCGAGACAGCCCTAATGGCAAGTTTCTTTTTTATTTGGAGGATTCACTCCTGAAATTTTTCTTGGACGCTTCTCCGCCGTACAGTAGCTTCCGTCCGCCATATTCCTAGCTGCTGCTCCGTCGCTACGGTCTCTCCCATATTGTAATTACTCTCACTGCCAGAGGTGGGAGACAAAAGCTGTGCAGTCCAGCTTTAAAACTGTCTCAGTGTGTATGTTCAGAAATTAACGCTAGGCATGTTCAGAAATTAATGCTAGACTTCCGGAAAAAAAAGAGGGGCATTGTGTCAGGAACTGAAGCCGTATTGCCCCTGCCACTTTTTTCTCTCGCCATGTTTCGTTATGTTTACATTTTGCAAAATTGAAAGTCCTCAAGAAAGACGACTCGGTCGCTGATGGGAAAATAAGTTCACACAGTTTATTCAAAAGACGTGTTTGTACCACTGACTCGCGTGTCATAACTGTCTTCAAACCATTTCTATTTGGCAGAACAGTTTATTTGGAGGAGGTTAAGTAAAAGTGGGATTTTATTGAACTTTGCTGCTGCCTCTAATCCTCTCTGTGATCACTCACTTTGTCGACATCACACTATCACACAATACGACATCTCAGCACAGCGGAGTTAAGTTCACCTGGTTAACTTTGATGACCTGCAATCAAATTGCTATTTCATGCTCATTCAGCTGTCTAACCACAGAAACAGAGACATATGCAAAGTGAATTCTGCCGTATTATAGTTTTTCTCAATTGTTTACACACAAATACTGGTACTTGACACATAATGACCACAACATGTAACTCATGCACTAACCCCCTGAACCAATTCTGCTAAACTACAAGCACAATTCCTGCTTTACACTCAAATTGCAGTTCTAAAACACACTTTTTTCAAAACACTACACACAATTCTCTGCATTTGGCACAATTTTCATGAAGAAAATCTCGTTTTCACAAGGAACACACTGTCATTCAAAATTCTAAAGTCAATTGCCCTACTATGCACACTGACTCATCACATGGGCAAACACCTGTCACACAGTGTTACAATTAGCAATCAGAGCTTTAGCATAAAAGGGCAAACATTGCTTGTGATGTGGATGAGGTGCTGTGGCCAGACCGAAACAGAAGAGAGGATGCAGCATAGTTTTTTTTTTCGTTTTTTTTTACTGTAACTGTATACAGTAAATTCCTCTGTTGTTTTGTATGTAGACCACTGTATGTGCAACTTTGTGTTGGTTGGGATGTACACTGTGTACATTGTTTTTGTGGGGAAAATAAAATATATTTGTTACCGTGTATTTGTGTGTTCTGAGTATGAAAACAATATTCTAAAATATTTTACAACACACTTATGTATGTACTGTCTGTAGTAAGTGTAACACTGAACAAAAAAAAGGCCTAAGTCATTATGATGAATGGAGAAGAAGTGTTTTCCATTCATCATAGTGTTTTACATTGAGCACATCAGTGTTCAACTGGTTCTTATAAATGTCTATTCATATGATGGTTTGTGTGTGTCATTTGAAAACAAAATACCATTTTGAGAAGAAATAACATTGTTTTGAATGTAAAGTTTCATTTTGCAGGAGAATTGAGGGGTTTTGCCCATTGTGTGTGTGTTTTTTGATTTGTGTGTAGAGTTCTGAGAGTATGAGGCATGCTTTCAGAAAATGTGTGTAAACAATCGAGAAAAACTGTAAAACACAGTATAGGTGACCACGGCGAGCAGGAGGTGACAGTCCGCTGTGGCTGTCTCATTGTTTACCAGATGTTGCCAGTGATGCAGAATAGCAAAGAACATATTTATCGCGTTGTGAGTGTTTGTGTTTCAGTGTTTCAGTGTGGATGGAGATGTGAAGTCCTTTTCAAACATACATTTTGTTTTCAAAATTAGCCGCCTTGGCGTGGACAGTGGACGTAGTCTGAGTGAGCGAGTGAATGAGTGAAGGAAGGGACGGAGGGAAAGAGGGAGCGGGTGAGTGCGTGGGGGATGGAGGATTGCAGGGCTCAAGGTAATCTGGGGAGTTAATGCAGCTTAGAGGGACTGAGAGGAGTGGGAGGGAGGTAGAGAAAGAGAGAGAGAGAGAGAGAGAGAGGCAGAGAGGGGGAGTGATGGCAGAGGGAAAGAGAATATAAAAATAATAGGGTCAGCAGGGAAAGAGAGGAAGAGAGAGAGAGGAATAAATGAAGATGTATCAGAAACAAAAGCCGAAGCAACTGAGGGGGGGAGAATGAGACAGAAAGAGAGAGAGAGTATCGGGAGAGTAAAAGCTGGCGAGATAGGAGAGTGGAGGGGGAGAGAGAGCGAGCCGAGTGAGTGTGTGAGATAAAGAGTGGGCTAATGAAAGGTAAGGTGAGGCTGAGTGAGTTGGCGGGTAGGAGGGAAGTCGACAGAGAGAGAGAGAGAGAGAGAGCGAGAGAGAGAGCGGGGGAGAAGTCTACATGGGGAAAGAATGCTGGGTGGGGAAGGAAGGCAGACACGCAGGGCTTTGTGCTAAAAGCAAAGAGGGAGAGAGATGGAGAGATTGAGAAAGAGAGAGGTTATGTCTTCGCTTTATGCAAAGGGGAGGAACCGGAGAGCGGGAACGAGCCCAAAAGCCCTGTCCGGCCCGGTCCACGGTCGTGTTTGAAGGGTGAGGTGGGAGAGAGAGAGAGGTGGAGAGGAGCGATAATGGAAAGTGGAGGACAATACTCTACTGGGTGGGGATGCTGGGCGGGGACTCACACTGACCAGCTCAGACGCTCGAGGCAACTAACTAGCCGTAATTACTTCTTTACTGCTCCCTGGTAATGAATTTAAGTTTAACAACCAAACAAAGTTGGTGAAATCAACACATTTCCAGCAGGACATTCGGGAGAGGATTGCAAAACCAATAAACGTCTGCAAAAAATGTATGACCACACCGACTGCGTGTGCCTTCAAGCGTGCCGACTGTTGAACATTTGAGCACACAGACACCTAATGTAGGATGTACACACCAGTGTGTGCATCTGACGTCCGTTTTGGTGTAAATCAGGGATTTTTACACTTCAGTCGTTTCTGCTTCTTAAATCCTTTAAAAGTCTTATTTTCTCAAAAATTGCCAGTCCAGGTGTCCTGATAGCCAAGTGGTTAAGGCGTGTACCACGGAAGCGTAATGTTTCTATTTTGATTCCAGCTGGGGACCGCATGTTATATCTGCCTCTCTCTCCCCTTGTTTTCTGTTTGACACTATACCGTCTGCTATCAAAGAAATGCAAAACATTAAAAAAATTCCAGTTTAGTGTAATTATTTCATCCTGCTCATCCTCCCAAGACGAATCAACTTGCCTCCAGAATCTGGCTAAATACTTGCATTGGACCTTCATATTCGTCATATATATTAAACCTGTGCTGTGATCGTCTCCAAAGCATTCTCAAATATAGTGTTACGCAGAAAAAGACAGATCAGTTCCACAGAATTAAAGGAACAGTGTGTAACATTTAGGTATGTTTTCTTCAGTGTATAATCACCTGAAAATAAGAATCGTGTTTTCGTTAGCTTAGAATGAGCCCATCATATCTACATAGGAAGCGGGTCCTCTTTACAGAGTCCGCCATGTTGCTCAGCCATGGTTCTACAGTAGCCCAGAACGGACAAACCAAACTGTTAACTATTCCTGCTTTGGCCGTAGTTGATAACTTTACTCGCTCCCGTCGCCGCCGCTCTCTCTCTCTCTTGCTTCACCACTCACTTCCCATGTATACACACATTCTGAGCACTCTACTCTTACAGCAACTGGCTCTAGAGAGGGTCATTCACGTTTTCGCATCAGCCACCGTAGCAATCCTACATGCTTGGCACACGGGAGAAGTTGTAATCTGCAACCTCACTGTTAGATACCGCCAGATCCTACACACTGATCCTTTAAGAACAACTGCACTTGTTTTAAGGAAACTTAGGAAACAGGTTGATTTGTATTGAATATAGGTTGGGACTATCATACTGTGTTAGAATAAATTATAAGACGACCGCACTGGCAGATTCTTTCACTCTGTTTAAAGAAAATGAGACTGATAGCCTAAACAAAAAAAACAAGACCTCTAATATCTCCTGTGTCCTTGAATATTTTTCCGTTTTGATTGTTTTTCAGACTTTTTTTAGGATAAATCAATGCTGTGTAGACCCGCCGCCCACCAAGTGGTCGCCTGACAAAAATACAACACATGAAGACGTACGCTGCAATCATACACTCCGGTCACAACAGGCGAGCAGAGAGCAGATGACCGGGACAAGGGCTTCTTCCGCAAACAGTCAATGTCACCGTGCTCTGTCCACAGAGGGACGCTCCACAGAGCCAGGGGTGTTACGTGTTCCCTGTAGAGCATTAGTGTGTGGTCGGGCTGCCCAGTGACCAGAGAGCACCTCTCTCCCCTCTCTATGCTCATCTCTCCCATCTTATAACATTAAGACTGTGCCTCTCTCTGCGCTTGTATCCTTGGCAACCTGCCTCCAACAATGGAGAGAGCTCTGGCCTCAGCATGGGAGGAGTACGGTGCCATGGAGAGGGAAAGCAAGGGTGAAGGAGATAGAGGGAGATGGAAAACTGGCAGAGAGGCTGCATGGGCATTAAAGGGAGAGCGAAGGAAGGAGTCGCCGTGTTTGTCTCGCACAGACGCGGAGGTCGAAATGAGGGAACAGAGCGAAGGGTTAAAGAGAGGAAGGAATTGAGACAGATGAGACGTGAATGACGGAGCCAAACCTGCTCAAGCTAAGTGTTACTGGGTCAGTGGAGATCACTGTTGAGCTGATAAAAGTTGGATGGCTATCAAGACCAAGGCAGGACGGATCTGGACCTTGAACCTCACACCACGTAGTCCACGAGACTCTCAGCAGTCCAGCCTGCGAAGATGCCACCGAAATAGAAGACGACCTTGTTTGACGCAGCTCTAAATCCATAATCAGACTTCTGTGGAGCTGATTATGCGCACTGATTGTCTAAATCCAAGTAATTTCATGAGTTTTATTTTCATGTTCCCACTTAATTTGAAACATTACAAATCCCTGTAAGTGATTGATATGTTTCATGACCGCAGGATTCATTAAAACCTTTTTCAAACACACTGAGAATTTTAGATTAAGAGGATGGAGATTTCGGAGCAATAATTGTCTGGAAAACCAAAACTAAGTATCGGATTCATTTCCGATACTGGTATCGGCATCGGAACAACTCTAAGTAAAAGAGGTAAGAACAGTAGAAATGAAACTGTGTGGACGAAGGGGAAAACCAGAGCGAGGGACGTATGCATATAGAGGACTGTGCTCATCTTCTCTTCCCCCACTGCGGCCGAGCCAAGCCATTGAGATTAATTGCTTATGATCAAATCAGCAGAAGCAGTGCAAATTAAAGAGCGGGCCCCATCCCCACCCCCTCCTCCCTCCCTCACCTCCACAACACCACCCCCACCCCTTCCTCCTCCACCGAGCCAGTGGACACTGCGTGTGACGAGCCCCGGCGCTTATTCAAGGCTACAAACGTGTCATTTCCTCTTTCCCCGGAGAGGAACATAGAGCTCTGAAAGGGCTCGAAATGGAGCAAGGGGTCGGTCAAACAGCGCAGGCGTCGTCGTGTGCACACATACAGTACACACAGCCTCAAATGGACACACAGAAAGTCAGTGCCCTAAGCAGAACTACTGATATCTCACCCTGGCTTCTCCAAACTGCTCCTCTCTGCCTCTCTGGCTCTCTCATTAAGAAGCCATTAGAGAGAGAAGGGCAGCACAGGACCACATGACCCTTTCATAACCCCTGTTACACACCCCTGGAAGGGAGGGAGGAATACAGCGAGGGAGTGAGCGAAGGGGGTAAAAGATATAAAATAGAGTCAGATAGCAAAAGGGGAGGTAGTGAAAACAGGGGATGATAAGACTGTGAAAGGGAGAGATGGGGTAAAGGGGAAAAGTTGAGAGTATATGCAAGAGTTTGAGCAATGAGCAAAAACAATCTAGTGTTTTTCCCCTGAGTGGGGGGACATGTTTTGCACTGCAATAAGGTGAAATTAACGTATGTCAGATCTTTTTCACTTGCTCTAAAGAAACATTTTACGACTCACTACCCGATGATCAGACGTGCTGTCTGCATTGCGCTCGGTGGAAGGACAGAGAGGATGAAAACATGGTAGATAGAGGAGGTATGTGTGAGTCAGAGTGGAAGAGGAGAGAGGTAGAGAGGCGAGCGATAAGTATGCAGTGACTTTAGGAGAAGGGGATAATTTGGGAGTGGAGGGGAAGACGGCTAGGCTGCTTCCTTAGTCGGACACAGGAATGCAGAGCGGGCGGATCCCAGTGTGTGTGTTTCTACGTGTATGTGTGTGTTTATGCCAGACAGGAATCCCTAACCCCCACAGACTCCGGCTCCACTTATCAAGGCCTGAACAGAGGGGGTATGGAGGTGGAGAGGGGAGAGAGGGGTCTGAGTGTCCTGCGCTATCAAATCCACCTCTAACCTCCATCGCTCCCTTTCTCCTCTCCTGTACAACAAACACACACACATCTACACACAGAAACACACACTAAACCTTGAAGCTGTCTCGGAGGCCAGAGGAACCATGGGAAGGCCAAACTGTCCAACCACAAAAAGAAAAAAAACCTGCCAGGGTCACAGACAATTACACCATATACACATGCAAACACACACACACACACACTCTGTCTCTCTACATCTAGCCTATCTCTCACACACACAATCACACACACACACTTAGAACAAACTCTGAAACCTCTTTTCTCAACGGCCGTCACCTTCCAGCACTGAATTCCCGTACAGTTTTTTTTTTTACTCAGATCAGATGTGGTCTCAACTGGGGAATAAATGTTAATAAAAAATTAAATTCCTACGGGTACCCCTGTTGTGAGAGGTTCCACCTGAAACAAGCCCATGACCCATTTTAGATTCAGAGATACGGACTTACGAGTAAGAGGGGCGGGGGCTGAACAGGGCGAGTGGATATGGATCAGATGAAGTTGTTCTTTGCATGCTGCTGCTGGTGCATGAGGGTAGCGAGGAGCAAAGAGTTGCAAAGAGGGAGGTGGAGGAAAGTGGAAACAATGTACGGGCAGGCAGGTGATCTGGGGCAAAAGGGTTGTGGTTGTACAGCAGGAACAAAGGCAAGTTTGGCCTCCTTTTGTAAAACTAGCATCATGTTTAATGACGAGCAAAGGGGATATAGACAGCCAAAGTCAACTAACTCAATGCAATCTGAGGTGAAACATGATCCTGGGGTTAAGGGGTTAAAGGAGTATCTACTTGCTGTGATAAGAACTCAAACAATTATTAGCTTTAAAAAAAATAAACTACAGCTCGTATGATGTTTTTCCAGCATGGCAATGTGCATATTATATGTTGTTTTTGGCATCATATTTAAACTTGCGAATACCCAGCACTCAGACATATTATCACCTTTTACGTTGATATGACCAAACTGGTTAGTAGTTATTTACACGTCCAGCAGATACGGAGCCACATTCATTTGAAGTTGTGTCCCAGGTAGGCATGGGACGATATGAAAGTTTCGTGCCACGATTATCCTGGCCAAAATAATTGCGATATATGATATTATCATGATAATCATCAAAATATGATTAAAACTCTTAAAATGGCACTAAAATATACTGCAATCACCTTATATTTCACCTTACAAAACAGTCTGAGTCTGTTCTTTCTGAAGATTCCTGTATTTTATATTATGTATTTTTCTAAAGAAACAATGTATAGACTCATACTAAAATATTAATAACCACCTCTGCTCTCTCTCGCCTCGTCCTCGGGGCAACCTTGAATTGTTCCTTTACAAACACCATCCGACAATGCTGCGTATATACCTTTGAATCTAGCTCTATTTTTCACTTCTCTATCATGATAGCGAGCTAGACAGCTTTTTCAAGTCACTCATGACGATATTCACGATTATTCTGATAATGAAAATTTGCCACAATCAACTTATTGTGAGTGTTTTTATCGCAATCCACGATATAATCGTGTATCGTCTCATCAGTAGTCTCAGGTGACCTGATATTTCTCTTTGAGTTTGTTACTATGAGCAACCCCTTTCTCATTAGACAGTTATTTGATTATTGTAAACAAAAAAATATTGATTATAGGCTGTGTAAGAAGGTGCTATTGTTACAGGCATGTCTGGACGAAGGCTCGCCACTTGACTGGCCTCAGTCTGTCAAGCTTGTGACCTTTGACTCACAATGGAAAATGGTGTTTCTTAAAGGCCGCTAAAAATTTCCAAAATGTACCGTCCTTTTCTAGACAAGCGACGAGAATTACGCGACATACTGTTGAGCAAAGGTCTGTGGTGGCTGGATTTTTCATTTACATTTATCACAAATGTCAGAGTGATCATAAAGTAGGTTTCTGACTTTTGGACAGAACCTGGAAGTTCCTATTTTACACGAGCAAACAAACAACAGACACAGATCATACTGATGAGGAGGAAGTTTAACCCATAGCCCTGCCTTTATTTAAAGCCCCTAGACTCAATGTGAAACCACACTCTCACACACACACACACACACACACTGTACACAAGCAGCGTCCGTAGCTCCAGTGTACGAGATGAGTGAAAACAGAAGTGACGGGATGGAAAGGAAGGTCCAAACAGACGGAGGGAAGGAGGGGTAGAGGAGAGAAGGAGGGGACAAACAGTTGTGAAGGACAGATAGTGGCTTCCAGGACTGTCTTCAACTCCTCTATAACACACACACACACACACACACACACACACACACACACACACACACACACACACAATACACACGCACATTTGTATGTACACAACCCAAGCCATAATTGTCCACTGTGGTGATTTTGGCCTCTCCCTCCTAGTTTCTCATTGCTGTTGGCCGACTCTTCTGTATCTTTAACACTTTCTTTTTTTCCTTGTTTCAAAAGGAGGTGTGTGTGTGTGTGTGTGTGTGTGTGTGTGTGTGTGTGTGTGTGTGTGTGTGTGTGTGTCACAAGAGAAAGAATGAGGGATGAAGGAGAAAGAGAGGTCTAAAGGAAGGAGGTGTGGAGGGGTGTGACGGCGGAAAAGGGGAATGAAGGGAAGGAGGGGAAAGGAGAGAATGAATGTGTAAGAGGAAGGGAGACTTTGCCCTCCAGCGGGAACACTCCCACGATTGTGTGTACATGTGTGTGTGTGCACGTGTGCGTGTGTGTGCGAGCTGCGCCACGGCCAAACCGACACACCCACAGGCTGTAGACCTCTATATCCTGTTCGGGTTGTCCGTTTGTCCAAACATCATGCACAGGCACCCCCCTCCCTCTCTCTCTCCCCCCACCTCCTCCTCCTCCTCCTCTTCCTCGTCGCTCCCCTTTTCTAACTGGTCTGACGGGGGTAGAGGCCGCATGAGGGAGTGGGTTCGGTAAACAGAACAAAGCCACCTTTCTAAAATAAACAGACCGGGAAAGAGGAACTTCAGGTTGACTGAAAGTGGGAGAGAAAGACAGCATGAGCTTACTGTAAAGCACTTCTTTTTTTAAGGTTAAACTCTTCACGAAAGTTACTGTTTCTGCTTCTTCCTGTCAGTCAGTCTGCCAGTGTATATGTCTGCTTCTCTCTCACACACACACACACATATACACACACACTTTACTAGTCTCAATATCCCGGCTGCTTGCGCTCGACTAACTCTTGGTGAATGTTGGGTACAGTGTGACACATAAGCCACAGTGAGCACTGCTGCCAGGCTCAAGGCTACAGGGCCCATTACTGGCTATCAGATCACTGGAGGAGAGAGGAGAGAGGCATCCTAGCTCACATCACATCACATCTCATATCTCCAAAAGAGGAGCCTTGTCAAGGATCTCTCATCGAAGAGGAGGAGGCCTCGGCTCGCTGATATGTCAAAAAAAATACCTTGATTTTTTCAAATAAGTGTGGTTTAAAACTATTTTCACAAAGTTTTTTGGGCTTCAACGCACCCAAAATGTGTTGTTTCCTGCTACAGGAGGAAACTGTTCACCACATTTTACAGAAAACAAGTTCCTCTTGTCACAATTTGAGATCAGTTCTCAACCTGACACCAGTTGGGAACCAATGGCTCAAACCAAAGGTTTTTCAAAATGTAACATCACGAGGCAAAGATACTGCATGATGTGGAAGGCAATTAAGGTAATTCATTGCCCAGTTGCCACAATTAGGGTCAAACTCATACTCAGTCTCAGTCAAATGTGAACACAGACATGATATGCATATTTCTAGATTAAACTTTCCGAGGATATTATTAACTCCGATGTCCATCGCGAATAAATGTCCATGAATCCACTTAGAAATGATAGGGAAAAAAAACGCTGCTTATAACTCCGAAACTTGTCTGAGAATCATCCCGTTTTTATTTTCTCTTAAGCATCAAAGTAATCCAGTGATAGTTGTCTGTACATCCATGTGTACATTGCAAACAGGAACTGCTAATAGCTAATTCGGCATACTTTTAATGGTGCCAAGTTGTCAAAATGTGAATAAATATAGTCAAACAAACGGTGCTCAAGTGTAGCCCACCTCACTAAATGACTCCATGGCTTAGTGTTGTCACAATACTGGAATTTCTAACGATACAATACCTTGAAAATATCGATATTTGATACCATTTTCAAAAAAATTGACATAAGATTGAGGGCATAAAATTTTAGATTTCCATTAAAAGCCTAAATAGCAGTGTGTGTCAACTCGCTGTCAGAGAGAAGAGAGGGTAGAAAGCGCAGTTGGTACCCGTGTATCGATACTATGGCAAATGAGTATTGAAATTGTTTTAAACTATACTATTTACTTCCTGTTTACAGCAACCAACATTGCGTGAATCATAGATATACAATTTGTAAGTAAGACAAAAAATAAGAATAGCAGAGACCAAATTCATCAATATTCACGTTTTACATTTTTAACATTAGAGTAGACCAAGTCAATTTGGTCTGAGGGCCACAGTGTCAGACTTTGCCTTTTAAACAATGCTTCCAATAACACAACGTGGGAGAAAACACAAATGCTGATTATTCACTCTTGTATTAGTTAAACTGTCTAAGTAAGAAATTAAACAAATATATTAATGGTTGAATTACAGAGTGTTTGGGAGGCAAATTTTGATAAAAATGTTGTATACGTATTTGGGTATTATCGAAACAAACAACTGAAATCATATAGTATTCTTTCCTCGGTATGAAACCTCATGTAATCACCTCCTTTAAAAGATGGAACTGAGTAACGACTGGGACCACGGCCTGCAGATCTCTGTCAAATAATTAATTTACTTGTTTTTTATCAAAACAGCCTCATTAAGCAAAATTAAAAGAAATGGTTGACGAATAAACCAGGTGTTTATAGCTTATGCTTGCATTTCATGTGTTTTTATGCAGCTTTGCATCTTAAATCCTTATTGTTAATGTTTCGGTGCAAATTTAATATGCCAGGCTCAAAATATCTGCGAGAGACAGTGGGATAGCATAAAACCCTCACAGACTTTGCGGGAATGCACCTAAAATTCGGTGAGTTTGTGAGTGTAGACATTGGGCCCTCGTGTTTCTTGTGTTTCCAGCAGCTCCCTGTCTGTGTCTGTGTGTGGGTGTGGCTTCACTCCTGCTCACCGTCTCTACACACACCTGCCATCAATCGGCTCATCAGCCCTCTGCTCACCTGCCTCCCATCAGTTCATCAGCCTGGTAGTATTTAAACCCCGGCTCTTCACACAGCCAGTGTCACACCATTGTTTCAACTCTAGTGGTAGACACTTGTGCTCAGGCCATTGATATTTCCTAGTGTAACTTATTTTTGCCATGCTTTTGTGCCTTGTCAGTCACCTTTTCCTACTGATCCTCCACGCTCTTCCACCATCCTCATTCCCTCCTGCAAACCTATGGCCATCATTCCCCCATCTCCATTTTCTCAAACCCTCACTGCCTATCACAACAGGACTGAGCGTTAAAAAAAAATAACTGAGCTGAGTTATAGAAGATGTTGTTGTGTGTTCTCGTGCCTGAATCTATAGGTGCGTGTGTTTGTGATCTACAAAGTTAACCACAACTATAAATATAGACATTTGGGGTATGTGTTGTGAGTTTGGAGTGTATGTGTGTTGATGTGTGGGGGTTTAAGCTGCAGGGGTACTGCTCTGAATGTTCAACCACAAAAACCCACCCTCCCCTGCGCTACCAACAGGACATCCTGTCAGGATGCATTCTGGGTAGTTTAATTCTTAGACCTGAGAGATCAATGCCAAGTGACGTGTGGGTGTGTAGAGTTTAGCCATCTAAATGTAGCATTTTATAGGACAGGTGTTATGAATACATGTGTATAGGTTAGTGGGTGAGTGTATGTGTGTGTGTGAGGGCCATGGCGGACTAAAGTACGCACATGGGCCCAACCCAGGTGCATTCAGGGTCGGATGGCTAATCTTTAACCTCCCCACAAACACATATACACACACACACTCCACTTCTCCGCCCAGCAATCCTTCTCCGGCCTGTTCCAGGGGCAGGAGGTGGAGAGGTAGGGGGTGCTGACGTTTTGGAAACAAGCCACGGTCAGGAGTGGGGAGGGGGCAGCTTCCTGTCCAAAATGGCTCTTTTAAAGCCAGAGAATTATAAATAGAGCAGGTGTCAGTATTGAGAACTGAGCGAGGGAGAGTGCTGCGAGAGAAAAAGACAGACAGCAAGAGTGTGAAAAATTGTGTGAATGTGTGTGTGTGGTGTGTGATGGCGTGGTGGAGTAGGAGAAGGGGCTTTTAGCTGGTGGACTGCCCATAATGTCCAGCAGGATGTGAGGTCATATGACAAAGATGGCTGGTGGGCGGTGAGAAATGATTGGTTACCACGGTGATAATGGAACTTTTTTTTTTAATTTAGTGGGGAACGAACAGGAGGGTGACAGGAGGGAGAACGACAGCAAGAGGAAAAAAGGGGGAAAGAACAGTATTTATTCTTCACTCACAACTCCCATAAGAACAAATAGAAGCATTCAACCCCCTCTGTCTAACACACAATGACGGGGAAGTGAGTGCGTGTATGCGTGGTAGCAGGGTACAAAAAAGGGGAAGGAGAGGATGGAGGGAGTGGGGAAACTGAAGGGAGGTGGGGTGAGCAGGCCACAAAAGTCAATAGGGTGGGAGGAAAGGGCTGAAATCATCTGTGCAGTCAGAGGACAAAGAGGCAGAGCAAATAGGGGGTGGGGGAGAGAGAGCGAGACACAGAGAGAAGCCTGCAGTACAAAGACAGCGAGAGACAGAACTGATAATAGACTGACTGACTGACTGGAAAAAGTGAGAAAGATGAACCAAGAGCCACAAAAAAGAGAGAGAGAAAGACATGGATAGAGGGGGAGAGGCCTCAACACGATGTAGTTATCTAACCCATAGCGTGTCAAGCACCGAGCCACGAAGAAAGGGGTTAAAAATTAAGTCCACACAGTCTGAAATATTAAATCTATTTTGGTTTTTAATGAAGGAGGAGTGAATTAGGGAGGAAATATGAGAGTAGATTATTAAACCTGGAGCGAGGAGAAGGGAGAGGAAAAAGTGGAGAGGTGTGCGAGGGGTGAGGGGGGTTGGAATCTGTTCACGGTGTTTTAAATATTAAACCTATTTCAAGTTTAATGAAGTGCAAATACTATGGGGAGAGTCTTAACTGGAATACAGAGAGGAAGGGGGCGAAAGGGGGATCCGATTCATTATTTCAAGTGTTCACCTTTTAGACTGCAGAGACTTGGGGAGACGAGCGCAGGGAGAGGAAAAAAAAGAGAGAGAAAGTTTATGCGGAAGTGCAAACTAGAGGGCAGCTGTGACTGCGGGGCCCCAGGTGAGTCCAGGAGGCTCCGGAGCTCCAGAGGATGACGGTCTCAACTCCAACAAGCCAAAACGTGCAGCTCTTCCGACGAACTCGCAGGAATAAACAGGAAAAGGTTCTACGGAAAAATGATTTCACTTTTTTTTTTTTTCGTCTCTGTGGGCATGTGTATGTGTGTCAGCGTGCGTTAGCGTGTGCGTGTCGGCGGTTGAGGAGGGGAACTCTGAGGCCACAGAGAGGAGAGGAAGAGAGTCAGATAAAGATGTTGGATTTCAAAAAAGATTCTCGATGTAATCAATGTGCAACTGCTAGAGGGAAATGGAAAGAACAGCCCACGTGTGATTGAACTGTTCACGTCTACATAATCAGATGCTCTAAGCTGAGTGTGTGAGTGTGTATCACACTGGCCATGTACCGGATTGCCAAAATCCCCCAAGCTGCCACTGAAAGGTCACCCATGCGTGTGTGAGCATCTTTTTTTTTTTTTTAATACCAACGAAAACAAACAAACAAAAAGTATTTCCAGTGCTGTTATTATGTGGGATAAAGATCAAGTTGGTTTTTGCCCCAAAGTATAAAGGAAGTAGGAAAGAAATCAATCATTAACTGATGTTTTCAGCAGCTCTGGCTTCTTCTCAATCTGAGAGGGAAGGTGCCACGGAGCGATCGTGTTCTGCCTCCAAAACGTCTTTCAAATAGGTGACACCTTCTTTAATAAAATGAATTGAATGCATTGAATGTTAAGAAAATAATGAAAATATCAAATGTAGAAGACATAATGACACATTTACAGACCTGAGAAATACTCAATCATGACTTTGTGATTATTTCCTTAGAAAAGACCTCTGTATGGTGTCTGGAGTCTGAAAGGAACTGAATAAGTGTAAATACTGAAATATACTGGCAGTATTATAGAGGAGCATATTTTACCAAGGACACAACCAGACACAAAATATGTCAGTTATATATACAAAGTCTTTTTAAACCTGCCTGGAGCTAGGTAACAATGTAGTTTATGGTATTTAGTCAGAATATTCAACAGATAGAAGGATGGAATTAGGGCTAGAATTTGCAATTACTTTCTTTTAGGGCTGCCAAAGTTAACGTAATAATATCGCGTTAATGCTAATTCGTTTTAATTCCACTAATTTCTTTAACGCATTAATGCAATTTGCGATTTTTGGGGGTTTTAAAGCTAGAGTGAAGATACTGGCATCATATGAAACTAGAAAAACCTAAGGAATCCATTGGTACCAACCATGTCATACTAGCTTGTCGGGAAGGAGGGGATTAAATAATGCTCCAAACTTATGCTACATTTTGGCGAGGAAAAACTGTCATGGCCATTTTCAAAGTGGTCCCTTGACCTCTGACCTCAAGACATGTGAATGAAAATGGGTTCTATGGGTACCCACGAGTCTCCCCTTTACAGACATGCCCACTTTATGATAATCACATGCAGTTTGGGGCAAGTCATCGTCAAGTCAGCACACTGACACACTGACAGCTGTTGTTGCCTGTTGGGCTTCAGTTTGCCATGTCATGATTTGAGCATATTTATTTCATGCTAAATGCAGTACCTGTGAGGGTTTATGGACAATATTTGTCATTGTTTTGTGTTGTTAATTGATTTATTGAATAATAAATATATACTCTACATATATATGTATAAAGCAGCATATTTGTCCACTACCATGTTGATAAGAGTATTAAATACTTGACAAATCTCCCTTTAAGGTACATTTTGAACAGTTAAAAAATGCACGATTAATCACAATTAAATATTTTAATCGATTGACAGCTCTAATTTAAAATCAATCAAACAGAAAAAAGCAGCCCATCCTCACATTTCCGAAGCTGGAAGCAGCAAATGTTTGACTTTTTGGCTTGATAAATGATTCATCGATTATCAAAATTGTTGTTGCTAATTGATTTAATCAACTCATGGTTTCAGCACTACATTGATAACAAGCAGAGTGGTTGATATGAGGCATCAAATATGCAGAATTATTTCTTAAATAAAAGATTCATGTTTGATTTTCCAAACGCTCCGTCTTTGATTTGCGGATGCTTTTTAATCCAGGTCTGGAAGAAGCAGCGGGGGCCAGACTAAAAATAAATTCAGGTAATTATTTAAAGGTTTACGACATAAGCAGGCAGGAGAAGTAGAGACTATTTAAAACTCCCCTCTCCGAAAAAATTGTCACCTCTAATATATTATTGTGCCGAAAAATATACGAACATGATCAGATCACTGGAATGCAAGCAGTGCTGATTTCTCTCTTTCCTGATTCACATGTAAGATTTCAAATATTTGTGGCAGCAGACAAGGTGAGCATATAAGAAAGAGTGAGATCAAGCGTTAGCAGGAGAGAGAGAGAGAGAGAGAGAGAGAGAGAGAGGAAGTTGAGTACTTAGTAGCCTCAATAATGACATCAAGTGAACACAGCAGATGTTTGCAGGGGAAGGGGATCTAAAGGAAACAAATCCTAATTCCTGCAGCTGTTTATGTCAACACAGGCACACGGCATGTTCGCACAAATACTTTGAAACGGCACGGCGCTAATACATTGAGCCATATATTATCCTTATATTACAGAATAATGCAGCCAAATCCTCAGCCAAGCAGCCCTCGTGTTGTATGTAATGTAAGCGTTTCTAATAGTAAAGCATGGATGCCGATCACAGATGAATGAGAGAGAGAGAGAGAGTGTGTGTGTGTGTGTGTCGAGGCACTTCTCATCAATAAAGAATGAAGCAATTAAGCTAATCTCAGACTGAAGGTGCCCTTTCTCCTTTATACCTACCATATCCCTTCATGGAAACCAACAACTGGACTTCATGGAACAACCGCACACACACACACTTTCATCTTTGGGAGGACCGTAAAATGTACTTCCCAAACACTGACACTAATCTTAAAGCTAGAGTTGGTAATGTTCTTCATTAAAAAGTATTATTACATCCCGAGAGCAATCAATAAATCAAATGCTCAGACAAAAAAAAAATCTGGTATCTGTGACCAAGGCAGGACTGTAAGAAACCAATCATTTCATCCACCCAGAATGTGATGATTAGACGGTATATCTACCTCTTTACCACCAATTTTGGGTGAGTGGCTTTGGAGGGAGACCTAAAGTGATGAACTGTCAGTGTTGCCGACTTGGCGACTTTCTCGATAGATTTAGTGACTTTTGGAGCTAGTGCTGCTGGCTACTTTCATTGGACAAAAGTTGGCAACACTGGGCTCGTTTTTTTTGTTTGGATAATTATTTAATTCTAGCAAACTCTTGCTAGTTTCTTAAGAATACCGACCCTAGCTTTAATAGTAGGACTAACCATTAACCGTTGACCTATCGCTAAACACAAAGGACTCATACTGCTGAAAAGAATCAATTAATTAATCAATAATAGCAAATTCTCACAACAAACATGTTGACAGGTCATAGCAGGAAACCCCCATGTGTAATTATTGACGTTAATAATGGCTGCATTCTATTTAGGTGGTGTGTCACGTTCCTGTCCTGATATTGTGCCTGCTGTATTACTGTCAAGGCGGCTGGATTATCAATATATCAGGCATTGCGGCAAAAACGTCAGTCCTCCCATTCATTTGAACATGGGCAGTGCGTTTAGGCGGGGGTCGTGGGGACTGCAGGTGATGCCGGAAAAAAAGCAGTGGCCCTGTCGCGAAAAGTTGTAATAGAATCGAATTTTGGAGAAACCTGATGTCACGCTGCTTTGGCCAATCACGTAGCCGGAAGACGCCCACGGGAAGAAGAACCTTGATCTTATTCTCTTTTGTTGTTCAATGGCAGTTGGCTGCTTTTAGGTGCCACCTTCTTGATTTCGGGGGGTTAAAGTTTACAACATGATGTCACACCATTTACGTGACCCTCCCACGGCGCCCACATTTTGCTGCTTTTCTTTGTTTTTATATCATTCACAGTTGAATAATTTTTCTTTTTATTTGCTTGGATGAACACACACCACTAGAAGTAATGAAATAACAAATGAGTGTCTGGTACATCATCAAAACAATGCAGCGTTCAGTAGGCCTGCTATTTGGAGGGATAATAATAACAATCACAGTGATATTGCCATGTTTTATATTTGTTTTTATTCATTATCAAGTTAATATTATTTTATTTTTTTCTCATTAGATAGAAGTCTTCTTCTATGCATCAAGCAAACTGTGTCATAGAGAGCTCTTTGCGCGTCTATCTTGCCCATGTTGCAATGTTGTCAATGTTGTAATTAGAAATTTTAAATAGAATCGTACATCACTTTCTAATTCCTCGGCTCTCCCATATGCCCCGTCCGTCTGATTCTGATCTTTTACTGCAGGTGACAAAATCCAGACTTAAGAAGAATTAAGACTTAAGTAGACAAACTCTCATAAGCCCACAGGGATCCGGCGTATTTTTGACCCTGACTTAAAAAACAACACAAAAGTCCTCACTTTGAAGGTTTTTTTTTTTTTGGTAAGAACCTGAAGGCATCACAATGATAGAAGAGCACTCCCACAACCAAAACATCCCACCACCACCAACAATGACCTCACTAAACCTTTTCAGCAATCCCCCAGACCTTCGCTAAACACACAGAAACCGCCTCCTGCAAACTGACTCAACACACAATAGTGAAACATATCCTCACTGTCGTACACCAGCACTCTTAAATGTCATGTAAAAGCCCACTGGTAACATGATATTTCACTGCTGAATGGCAAGATCTGCCCTCTGAAGGAGACCCAAATAGTTAATAACCTCATGATACAAACGCTCTCGTTTCCTCCTTCCCCCACTCTTCTCTATTATGAGCCCAGTCCGGGTGGAAAGTGGGATGAATGGTTGTCTTTTGGCAAACACCGGGTGAGTCTACACCACCAGCAACACTAGACTTCCTCTAACCTTTAGGTGAGAAAACACCTCTTGGTAATGGTCGCTTCACCACAGCCAGACTAAAACTCTACTTTCGGCCGGTACGGAACCAAGAAACTGGGCTTAATAGTGTCATTTACTTTGTGGGTATGTGGCCATGCAAGTGTGTGTGACTCTGAAGCTCAAGACAAGATGTACTTGGGCGTCGTAATAATGTCTGACTGCCAGTCACAAAATCTGGGACTCAGGACACTTAGAGCTAAGCAGACAAACCCTCATAAGCCCGTACGGATGCTCTGTCTTCTTCGCATCTCTTCTTTTTTTTTTCGCCTCTCTCTCCTTACCCCTCTCACCCACCACTCTCTCTTCCTTTTCCCTCCTCTTGCCCTTTCCAGAAGGTCCTTCCCTAAACCCCAGAGAGAGGGGGAGGAGCCTGGGATGGCGAGGACGCGCTGGTAATCCGTGCAGTGACCCAGGTCAATTCAATTATCCTGTTTTCTTTCGCTGCGCGACGCGTGTGCCCATTTCACAGCCAACTCCCTTAATGCGCCCAGGATTAGCTTCTCTTACTTTTAATGATCTACCTATCGACGCCTTGGGCCCCACAGTGCACACACACACACACACACACACACACACACACACACACACGTAGACACACAAACACACACAGCTAAGTGTTTTTCATGTATTAGTTTTTAGTATAAAGGAGTTCACTAAACAATCCTGCAAGGCTGAGGATCAAGAGACACTTTCTCAAAATAAACATGCGTGCTCGAGTGTGTTTGTGTATGCGTCTGCTTGTTTATGTGGGAGTGTGTGTTACATAAACTGCGGTAAGAAGAGGATTGTATTATCCATCTGCATTTACCCAGGCTTCACCTCACACCTCCAAGATTTGAGATAATCACCTTAGGCCTAACACGTTAGTGTGGAAGCTCGCTAATCTCAACCCGGAGGAGGAAAAGAGGTCATTTTAATGCTGGTAAACTGTGCGGACGGCTGACATGCGTTGAAATACACACACAGGATTCAAAGCATTAAGTGCATAATGTACTGTAAAGCGGCATTCACACTCTGTTGAACTTGAGTTCAACAAGAGTCAACAAAGCGGTTTGATCGCTTGCCGATGCGCTACTGGTTAGGAAGGGTCTTTTAAAAGAGATAGATTAGATTGTACTGTGGTTGAGTGTTGAGACACTCTCACCTAATTATCTAACCTAATCTTATTATCTCACCAGTCATTCACTAATTACATGACTGGAAAACTAAGTAGGCGCCGACGTGGAAACTGCAGCAACTCTGGGAAACTCTAAAGCCTCACACCTCTTTCTAACATACAGCAAGCGAAGCAAACTCTGTACTACGAGCGATGTGACTCTCTATTACATAGAGGGCGTGATATTGATTAATTGTCGGTTACTGTCAGTGTCGATTTTGACCAGTGAAAATAGGTTGGAGGTGCGCAAAAGTTTTGCATACAAGCGACAGGTGGCTTTGCCTGTTCTCTGACACACAGAGCAGGTTAGGATATCTTCATTGGGAAAAACTGGAACGATCTGATGTTCGCTCGTTCGCATAGCGTCCAGTTAGGAAGAGGTTTCAAAGTCATCAAATCTAAACCGCAAATATAGAAGTGAAGGTATGCTTTCTTTTTGCCCGCGTTCATCCTTCACATTTTAAGAGCCAGTCAAGGTTAATCCCACCTGCTTTTGTGACACTAAACTACTAATCTAACCAACAAATCCACAATAAAGACAGTATTTGGACCGTGAAACGGGTGGCTTGCTTTCACCGTTTACTGTGAGTCCATTTTGTCTATATCACATAAAATATGCAGTAGCACTTTCCAAAGACAGGAGACGGTATAGGAAGCAGGTTTGTCAGCCTTACCTGGGATTTCCTGTCCGTTGTAGCTCCATCCAGCCACAGCCAGCATGGAGGGCAGAGGAGATCCAGGCCTACTGTCCCGGTCTCTCTCCCTGTCCCGCTCTCTGTCCCAGTTCCTCTCCGCCTGCTGGGTAATATGCCTGACAGTGTCCTTGTTCTTCCTGTTCTTCCTCCGCCCTGACCCTGACAGGGGTTGCCAGGCCCCCTCTCCGCCTCCTCCAGCGGCCCCTCCAGCCCCTTGCTCCCCCTGGCTCTGGGCCGCCCCTCTAGGAGTGTCCCGGGGATGTGAGGAGGAGGTGGGGGACACCTGTTCCTCTTTGACGGTAACAGGCCGGTAGTCGTGTGGCCAGGCGGGCTGTGAGTCGTGGCAGGCTTCCTCCTGGCTCTCGTGGCTCTTGGGGGGTTCTTGGTCCTCCTTGCCGTACGTGCTGCCTCCCTCGTGGCAGCTGGCGATGGCTGAGTCCCCAGAAGAGTTGGCCGGGCTGGTGCGGCGCGCCAGCCAAGGGGAGGTGCTGCGACCAGACATGATGGAGGCCAGGGCTTCAGAAGCCATGCCCACGATCCCTCCTCCTCCTCCTCCTGCTCCTCCTCCTCCTAAACCTGCTCCCGCACCACCGCCCCCTGCTCCTGCTATACCCACTCCTCCACCTCCTCCACCTCCTCCTCCTCCTCCGCCAGCGGCAGCAACACCTCCCATCTCAAAGTCGGCCAGTTCGTCGGCCATCTCGGAGCGGATGCTGATGTCCAGCGCAGCCTTGATGAAGCTGTGGCAGGCCTGGACGATGTCCGTCATCTGCAGGTAGCTGGCGGCCGACATGACCTCGATCACGTTCTTACTGGTGAGGGCGAGGTGCGCCGAGTACATGAAGTCCAGTATGGCTTTGAAGCCTGTCGCCGTGACGATGTCAAGGTGGGTGACAGTAGTCTGGTGGTGAGGCTCTGAACCTTTTTTAACCTGACGGGCGAGACAGATTATTCATAGCAGTTCTTTATAGTAGATCTCATGCAGTAAACCTTTTTTAAACACAACTTCTGACATCAACTGGAAAACACACACAGAATGATCTGAGAGGAAAACAAGTACTTAACACACTCCCCTGACCCGTCCTCCCAAGTGTAGCAGTCCCTTACCTGGCAGTAAAGAGTCTTAAAGTAGCGCGAGGAACCCAGGAGGACATTCTTATGGGCCTTGAAGATCTTTCCGTCCACGATGACACAGGCGTCGCAGAGGATGCCGTGCTGCCTCTGCTCGTTGAGCTCTCTGAGGAGCTGACGGTAGTGAGAGGAGATCTCCATGTCCTCCTTCCTGTTGTTCATCTGTGTAGCTGAGCAAAAGCCTCTCCTCCAAACATCTGCCGGGACACAAAAGAAGACGCGGGATAAATTAAACGTCAGATGTAACATCAAGTATATCAAATATTGTAGCATTAAATGTACAGTATGGGAATTTGACTGTGCAGCAGCAGAAAGAAAGAAGCCGTTTTGTAAATTTTTTAGGAAAGATTTCTAGCAACATATTCAGGTATCTCTCCTCCAAGGAGTGTGTATATGGTTCATGGCTGTAGCTTTATTCAAACCGCTCGCTTAGATTGTCGGATTCATTTTCACGTGAGAGGGAAAAAATTAGCAAATTTAGCTGAACCACTCCTTTAAAGACGAGCCAGGGTAAGGATATCGCAGTAATGACTGTGACATAAAAACAATCACATCAATAGAAACCACATCTCAACTGCTGTAGTTTGATGTCTAAAAACAGCTCAGTAGCAAATAGTCAAAAATCTCGGTGTTTAAACTGTGTCTGACAGGTTCACTTGTGTGTGAGAGAGAGAGTGTGTGTGTGTGCGTGTGTGCGTGTGTGTGTGTGTAAGCTCATTAAAAATGCCAGTTAAAAAGCATAACACTTTCACAAAACAGTTGAGAGGGAGAAAAACACCTCATTTAGTACAGACCACTTTACCATTCAAAATGTATCAATAAACAGCCTCAGTTCCTTGTTATTTTTTTCTTCATCTCCCCTTCGGCTGTGAATATTCAATCAACTGTCTAGTTAAGACGAAAAGTCACTTTTGAACCTTCACCTCGGTGTTTCTGATCTCGCACGGTTCAGTCTGGGGTTGTGAACACTTTTCTGAAAACTACAGAGAAAAGATCCTTAATGGCAAATTTGTGGAGCTGCTCAACTGTCAGTGAATGAAAAATCCAACTTTTCAGTATTTATTGAAAGGATTCATGTAGGTGTGATGGGGATACTGGCATTTTTTATTACTCTTACAAAATAAAAAACACAATCTATTAGCCCATAAAGATTTCTCTGGCTTGTGGGCTCACAAATATTGATGTAAGATGTAGGTGTTTTCTTCTGCGTGCAGGTTAGACGACATACAAGAGGCATTTTGTGCTCAAGAAGCGATGCAGGTGAAGGCCATGGAGACGGGAGACAAAGGGAGATATGAACATCGCTCCAAGTTGAACCATTCGGTTGCAGAAAAACAAAGAGAAACCGCATAAGCCCTTGCAAACACACATACACACACACACAGAGGAAGAAGATGAACACACACACACACTCAGACAGTGCATTAGCCGGAGCATTAGCAGCCGCCGCTCCCGCTCTCGTCTTGGTGAGGGCTAAATCGCGGGGACGCAGAGTGTTACCAAACGCAGCAGTGATTTGTTTTGGGAACGCCACAGCTGTCAGCTCTCATGGGCTATTCTGAGAGATGACAGCTCGGGTTGGCCAAGGTGACAGCAGCGTTTGCTCGGGGGCCGGCACACTTCAGGTCATGTTTAGCAAAGCTCTGCTCAACCTGATGGCTTGTAAGATCAGATAAATCCACAGTGTCTCCCACGTCCACTTGGACAAACACACCTCCGATGAACAGCGGATGGAGTGACGGTGACAACTGCTGAAACCTCTCTTTCTCCAAAAAAACTAAACTGTCCAGAGTTTGATCAATGTATGGCTCGCCCCCAACCTTTCACTTTGACTAGTGTTTATTTAAGTCATAGAAATAAAGAATTGCGAGGAGGAAGGAAGGAACTTGGATAAGAATGCAGAATAACAGTGTCCCTCAGAGTTTCAGAAGGCAAGTTTTGACGCAAGTGTTTTTATCCTCCAGCTCACACACTTCTTAGAAAACATCTATTGTCGGTCTAACCTTGAGATATTCTTTCCTTTCTGCATTGCCCTGATGGAGGCATTGAGAGTCTTCAACTCTCACCTCTGGAGACAAACTGAGCGGCTTTAAAGACACAGCAGCTCCCCTCCTCCTCTCTCGCTGCCATTCTTCTCTCAGGGCCACTGGCACATTCAGTTGTATAGACCCGGCCTATAAGATAGGCTCCCTCTCAGAGCCACACACACACAGCGAGGAAGAAGTCATTTATTCACTGAGAAATACCTCAATACCTTTTTCTATTCCTCGTTTTTTTCCAGCCAATGTGGGTGGTGAAGTACAGGGTCACTGTATAGAACTCGGCGGTCAGCAGCACCCATTTGAAAAATCCCAATACTGGTAGCTCGGAGGAAGCAGAGGAAAGAAGCTAGCTGTACCAAATCAACAGCTGGAATAAATGTTGCATGGGTCAGGGTGCTGCAGCTCTCCATGCCCACCTCTCTTTACTTTTACAGTCCCAGTGTCAATAGAGTTCTCCAGGGATGACGTATTTTTGTAGGCCATCCCGGAAGTTCGCATCGCCCTGGTTCCCACGACAAAAAGCCAATGGGATTTTTTTTCATTGGGTTTTGGATTATTGCAGAAAATAAGCTCTGTGGCAAACAAACGTTGATGATATTTACACGTTTTGCTCAGCAAGATAATCTCCACAAATGAACACCACTTTATGATTAGTGTGAATGCAATTGCCAGAAGTAAAATGCTAATGTTAGGCTATAAACGAACTACACCCCGGTCGCATGAGCGCGAATACACAACGAGAATGCAGAGGTGGACGAGTCGGCCTGATGACATTTAGTAGTCTCATTTAACCACTTGTTAGCAGTCGCCTTTTTTAAGACATATAAAAGCTTCAAAATTCATAAATGGGGTATTTATTGATGTATTTTATTTCGTAGAACAAAACGTTAAAATCTCTTAAGCTTGTGTTAACCACAGACCTTATTTCAGGCATCTAACTACAAAAAAACATTCAAAAGACCCATTGACTTCAAGATGAAGGAACCGGAAGTAAAATGCTAACCAATTTTCAGGTTTTAGGACTCATTCCTGCAGCACTCAATGAGCAACAACAATGACAAGCACTCGAGCAAACAAGCAACACACTAACATGCAAATGAAAACCCCAGCACTGTACTCAGCAAGGTGAATTCAAAGAGCGGGTTTACCCAAATTACAGAAAAACATTTGAAACATAACAAACAAGATTCCTGCCTCCACTCCAATACAATGGAGGTGAATAGAATTTAATTTGTGGTGCTCACTTCATTTAAAAACAGTAGCATCTCTTTCCAGTAACAGAGTCCTAATTGTAGAAAAGTACTTCCATTCAGCGGAAATCTCAAAATCTGGACAAATAAAACCATCTGCATGGTTAGAAAGCACCAGATGCAAGTGTGCAAATATATATATATATTTTTTGTATTTTGGGTAAAACAGCCCTTTTAAGCAGTAAAACACAAACGTCGACAATTTTGGCAGTTTTTAGAAATTCAAACATCCCAGTGTAGAGTAAATCTGGTAGCTGGGATTAAAGATCATTAGTGAAACTTTTCATTCTGTGTGGTAATGCGTGTCCAAAGAGCTAATGATAATGTCAGTGGTGCTGCACTCTGATACAGGGGGCCACGTTTCAAGGGGAGCATTAAAGTTTTTCAACAAGTGTGTGAACGTGAGTTTATATGCATGTGGCGTGAATATGTGTGGCTGGGATTGCACCCAACGACATGTTAAATGGTGCCTCAAATTTAACAAAAACAAAGATCAGTGGAGGGTAAAGCCACGGCAAAGGACTGAGAGAAAGAGAGGGAGAGGTCTAATCAGATTTATTGCTTCAACAGACTCCGAGAGACACACTGAGTCAGTAGTTAGGCAGAGAAGAGGAACTTTAATGGAGTGCGCTTTGACCTCTAAACTCTTTGCTTGCCTAATTGGCTTGTTTAATTTCATCATGTCCAATTCCCTCCAGTCAAAGACCCCTTTTTCCAGCGGAACCAATCCCAGCGCTCCCCTTACTGCAGCACACAAACACCCACAAAAACCTCTCCGGTGCTTTTCATTTCCTCGGAGAGCTACTCCATCTTACCCCACGAGCTTAGACCATCAACTGGCTCCCTCTACCATGTGAGTACGGCCTTGATTTATAACACTTTTTTCCCTCCCAAATATACACTTGACACGAGATGGGAAAGTAAGATAAAATGAACTTGTCAAACAAACAAGTAAAGAGAGAGAGGCAGAGACTTTTGTGTCTCATCCAAAGCATTACTGTACAGTAGCAGTCTCACCAAGGCTACAGAAACTAAAGCCTGCTTTCAGGATGTCACAGAGCAGGAAAAAAAAGCTTTTCATGCTTCTATGAAATTTCACCGTGAAAAAAAAGCAAGGAAAAAGTCATCAGGAGGCAGGCTGACAGTCTGTGAGCGCTTATTTGTGGTCAGAGACGATTGTTTCAGTAAAACGTGCCACCAGAGCTCCAAGTCCCTGTCACCCTTCTGTGGCCAAATCCAAAGTGACTGTCCTCCTTAACCCCCCTCCGTCCCTCACAGAAACACACACAATCACACAATCAAGAGCCCTGTTCCCCTCATAACACACACACATATCCAGCCCCTGCCCCTAAATACACAAGCACATGCCTAAAAAACGCACACGTTCACACGCTTAGCAGAGCTGTCATGGCATCACACCCGGTTTGTCCTGGTCACATCAAAGCAAAGTCACTTTAGGCCCCAGCCAGACGACTAAAGAGATGAGACGTGTGATGGAGTGAGAGAATTGGGGCTTCCTCCTTCTTGTGTTCCTCTTAATGCAGCTTGTCCCTCCAAGCCACTTCTCTGCCTCCTTGACCGCACAGGACCGTGGGGAGACAGCGCGCAAGGTCCTTCTGGATCAAAGCGGCAGAGCGAGACTTTGTTTGTACAGGGGTTTAACTAATGCCGGGCACACACTGCACGAGAATCAAGCCCATTTTGTACCCCGTTCCCTCCTCCCGACAATGATCAGAAAAGCCCCCGTGATGTTGATGGTTTTAAAGATGATCTTTCCAGATATTCTTTTGGTGTGAGGTATATAAGAGTTTTTTTTACATCCCCCGATCGTATCGGAAGTCCATCCTCGCCGCACTGATTTCAAATCGTAAATATTAAATGTGTTTAATGTGGGGCATCACGAGGACAGCCGCGGGAAAGAACGATAGCCAATTGGGAACCAAGCTGACTAAAGAAGGAAGGACAACAACAACCGTTGTCATGGCGGCCGTGGCTAATGCAAAACGCACAGCATAAAGTAAGTAGGGCTGGGATGATACAACTATCTCCCGATTCGATACTTTCACTTTACTTGGGTGCTGATTCAATATGTATTGCGATTTTTTAAGTATTGCGGTTCGATATTATGATTAATTGCCATTTTTGTTAACTTTTTTAACACTAGACCATTGGAAAAAGTTGAATCATACACTTTTAGGGACTTTACTTTAGAAAATATCTATATTAATACAGTGAAACTGTTTGATTTTCAGCATATATGTAGTCAGAGATGTCCTGAAGTCAAATATATCAATGCAGGTCGTATCCATGTGGACCCTCCGACGTTTTCTACTTTCTAGTTTGGCTAGCTGCTGCGGTTTGTTATGGTTGACAGATACGGAATCGTGATACATTGGTGAATCGATTTTTTCCCCCCACACCAGTAGTAAAATGGACCTCAGGAATGGATGATCAACTTGTTGATTTGTGTTTATTTAACATTTAAAAGCAGAAAGTAGTACAAACTAGCTAATCGCTAATTCTTCCTTTCTGTCGTCCGCCATGTTTGTTGACTAAAATCACGTTTGATCGCGAGAGACTTTGCTAGATTTCGTTTTTTTTAGTCGGGACTCTTGTTGTTTTATGAATGGAATCTGTTAGTTTGTGTTGTGCTGTTTTGCCCAAATCGTTCCTCACCACACACTAAAGGAACAAAACTGTTAAATGTATCATGACATGTCATTATGTGGTGGGTCTCTCACATTTTCAACATCTGTTAAGATTTGAAAAATCATCTTAGTGTGGGCCAGCCTTAAGACGGCTCTCACAGCGGGCTCATGCTGTGATTTCATGAGGTATTCGTACATCACATCAGACGAAGATGTTACAACACGAGAAACATCTTCACACGGGGTGAATATATAATTACACAACATCATTTAGCAAATAAAACTCACACTTTCTCTTTGCTAAAACTTGTCTGTTGGTTCATTAACATTCTTGCAGGCAAACGCTGTAACCGTCTGCAGGTTCCCTCATGTGTGTTAGCACCATCCGAGCAGTTTCATACACTCTCACATATTTATTTTTAAATTAAGGGATTTCCAGTTGGTCAGGGCAAATTATAATTTAGTGGCCGGTGTGCTGCTCGCAAAATTGCCACCCTAAGCTAATCACTCTACATTCAAATTGTGGCCCTGTGCTCAACGAACGTAACAGTTGTGCTCATTATTTGATAAAAACGACTTTGGTTGGACGAGCATGTCCAACTGGAGTTCACAGAGCCCCTTCTGCGAGTGGTACAATAAATAAATAAATCCCATTAATAAATAAAGAGAAACAAGCAGACTGATAACATCAAAAAAGAAACATTTGATGTGCAGACTGAACTTGTTTCTGCTAATGCAAAAAAAATAACAAAGCATACTGTATGTGTAATTTTGGTAAATTTAAGATCACTGGCACCATTTGTCTTTGCATATCTGCTCTAATCTATTTTTATATTAACAATAGGTCAAATGTCTATGTGCAATGTGAAAGTGATTGCTCTAGTAAGAGACCACAGATAATTATCATCTGTGGTTTGTCTATGGATGTTTTAGCATCTTTCAGCTCATTTTTGGGGGCTTTATGGACCGCAACTTCACTCATTTGATTCTCTTTCACTGCTCTCATCAGTGTTTTATTTTCAGCACCAGCACCAAATGGCAGACAGACATAGTTAGCGACTAGCTAGTGAACATAGTGGAGCATTTAGCTGCTAAAGAGCCAGATATTTTTCTCAGGAGTTGGTGGAGACCAAAACAGAGCTAAAAGGAGAGTGAATACTAGGCTTGCATTCATCAGGTGGCCAGAAACACCAAATAACTTTTCTAACTGGTCAACTTTATGTGAAGGTTTTTAAAAAAAAAATCATAATCAACGAGTTCAGCACAAATTATATATATCAGGATACAGTGTGATCACACATTTGTATCTGTTCAAAATGTACCTTAAAGGGAGATTTGTCAAGTATTTAATATTCTTATCAAAATAGGAGTGGGAAATATGCTTGCTTTATGCAAATGTATGTGTATATGTATATTGTAAATCAATTAACAACACAAAACAATGACAAATATTGTCCAGAAACCCTCACAGGTACTGCATTTAGCATAAAAAATATGCTCAAATCATAACATGGTAAACTGAAGCCCAACAGGCAACAACAGCTGTCAGTGTGTTGACTTGACTATGACTTGCCTAAAACTGCATGTGATTATCATAAAGTGGGCATGTCTGTAAAGGGGAGACTCGTGGGTACCCATCGAAACCACTTTCATTCACATATCTTGAGGTTAGAGGTCAAGGGACCCCTTTGAAAATGGCCATGCTAGTTTTTCCTCACCAAATTTTAGTAGTTTGGAGCATTATTTAGCCTCCTTTGCGACAAGGTAGTATGACATGATTGGTACCAATCGATTCGTTAGGTTTTCTAGTGTTATATGATGCCAGTAACTTCACTCTAACTTTATCACAAAGAAAAAATCACAATTTGCATTAATATGTTAAATAAAATTAGTGGCGCTAAAACCAATTTGCATTAACGTGTTATCGCGTTAACTTTGACAGCCCTGATACAGACACATTATTGGTTCATGTAATTTCTGCTTTTAAGGATCTTCTATTAGCAGTGAATTCCCTCCTTTTCACATCTCTACTTTTATCCTGGCGACGTTGTTTAAAATCAGCAGGGAGGACGCAGTCAAAACTGGCCGCAGATTGAACAAGTGAATGAACGTGAAGAGGAAGGAGGAGGGGAAAATCAAGTCAGGATTCAGTCGCCAAGAGTTGGCATTTATTTTGTCAACCATCCCAGCCTCATGCCTCACCTTACAACATTTTATCAGTTAAACTAAGAAAGCAACGTGTTTCTTTTTGCACATTTTCTAATATAGTGACTTGTACTAGAACGCCACCATATCATAGCAGGCAGTTTCTGTGGAAAAAAGGCAAACAGGTTGGCAGGTCTGCACTAAAATGAATTATGTATTATGTAAAGCTTTCAAAACAAAGTGAAATAAACGGTGTTAGCCTCAAGAAAAAGATTAAGAGAATCCCTGACATTATATGCTAATATCTATGAAAAATTAAAAAGGTATGGGAAGAAAGAATTGGTTTGCTTGTAAGTGGACATTTTCCCCTATAATGAGAGAAAATACTGGAAAAAACGACAGCATGCATAAGCGGAATTAAAATGATATTCAGCTGGACAATGGAGGCACTGTTCTTCCAACACATGACAGTATGATCGAGGACAGCCATTACTTTCCAGTATAAAATCTACTACTTCTTTTACTTAAGAAAATTGGAACGTTTTCTTAGACTTTGAAAGTTTACAGCTGTTATTTTCAGATAATCCTGAATGTGTGATAAATGTTACAGATGTTAAGTGAACATGCAAATACGATGTCCATGAAAGGGCACTACGAACACGGGATGAGGTTAGACCGAAATAGAGCAAAGTAAAAAAAGAAGCTGAAGAACGAGACTGATAAAACAGAGAGAAAAGAGATACGCAGAGACGGCGAGAAAGATAGAGACAGAAGACAGAAAGAGGGGGAGACAGGAAGAGAGGGGAGAGTGACTCAGGCAGCCAATATTTTTTAAACAGCTTTGCTTCCACTCAACTGGGCATCAAGGCCATTATCCCGGGGTTAATCCCCAATCCGACGGAGCTGGCAGCCTTCCGGGACAAGCCAGGGTGGCAGCCCATCAACAAGGCAGGCACGGACAAAAATAACACACACATACTCACACGAGTGCACGACACACACGCACACACATAGCCGGATACAGGCAGGCATGCAAACTGCAATTAGAAAAAAAAATAACACATCAAAGCTATTAGCTGCGCATGTCTTTGTCTTTTATTTTCTGTTGGAAATAAGCTACCGTTCATTTTATCTTCTTTCTATCTCGCTGCACGTGTTCCTGTCTTCAGCATTCCTTGTTCCTTTTATCCCACACCCTCCATCTGTCCACCTTTATTTTCTCCACAGCTCTAATCGCGCCACATTTTGCACCTCCACCTCACTCTCCCTTTTCTCCGTCCGCTCTCTGTTTCTTTGGCCGCCGTCCAAGGAGTCAAGGTGGAGGAAGAGATTGACTCAAAGAAGGATAGCCATGTCATGTGGAGAGGGACCAAAGAGGATCCAGGAGGCTTAGGGAGACTTAGCACTACTCCCTTCATCCTTCGCTCTCTCTACCCCCCCTCAGTCCTCGGCCAAAAACAATACCTGGACCCTCCACGTTTACGGTCTACACCTGAAGACCTCCATGCTTCTCAATGTGCTTTTTGCACATGTTCGCATTCGGTGCCAAAAGATGAGCCTACTGTCCGCCTTATGACACTTTAATGTGTACAATGTCGCAGACACCTTGTCCTCTCAGCTTCTGCCACACAGGTGTTAAGCCTGGAGTGATCTTATGGAAATCCAGGCGTAGTAAGGATGGCCTGGGATCATCAGTGACCAGAAAAGAGGTGTGACTGTAAGACGTTGACCTGAGAACTAACGGCTGAGTGTCAACTTCACCTCGACTTCCTCCAATGACCCATAAAGTGTCTGTGATACTATTGACATATCAAGAGTGTCAAAAAAAGAGCGATAAACGTCATATCACCCAATCTACCTGTCTCTCTGTTTGTCTTTCTTCCGTGTGTAAAGTGTGTGTAGTTTCTGGGCTATCTTTCTCTCTAGGCCCCTAAGCCTGCTATGTCTCCCATGGTAACTCCCTGACTGACGACCCGGGGCTTAGCCTAAATTCTCTCTCTATTAAAAGCTGTGAAATGCAAATAATGAAACATCTCATTACCACTGTCGGAGAACCCAAAATGAAAGGAGGGGGGGGGGGGGAGAGGGGCGGACGAGGAGGACTGTAAGACAACGAAGCGGCAGGAGAAAGAGGATACAGGATGGAGGGAGAAACGACAGTTGTGAGGGCCGGAAATAAAAGGAGTGGAACAAGAGGAGGAAAGGATGGGAGAAGAAAAGGGAAGGGAGGAGAGGAGAGGTGAAGGCACGGGAACAGATAGCCAGACAGTGAGGCTTTTGTTGGATGCGTGTCGCCGTTAACGTAGAAGGGAGTAAGGATTTGCCACCTATGCAAACAGAGGTGGAGCCCCGATGAGCCGAGCTGTGAGTTAGGAGGTGTCACTCAAAATGTCTCATCTACTTCACACGAAACTTGAGTGTAAAAACAGATCATAGGTCAACAGCTGTAGTGCAATCGCAAGTATGTGCAAAAAGATTATGTGCTAAGTGTATATATATGTATGTGTGCTGCTGATTGATAATGTTATTATGCCCAAAGAGGATTATTAGTTAAAGAGTTTTACTTTTTATCTTCACAGCTCTATCATTAATCATCCGAACAAGAATACATGACTATACTTTCCCATAATTATTCAGCTTTAAGTATAATTTTAAGACTACTTCTTTGAAGAACATATCTGTGTGGTACAGGGAAGTGAAATCACCTACAGTACAGAAAGTGTCTGTATTGGTTTTGCAGGTGGGAGGAGATTGGTGTTAGTGGTAGTGGTGTATCTCATGTGACAATGACCACATCAACTTGTGTGGTGTCCTGGTGCAAAACCCGGTCTCATCACTGCAGCAGACTCATCTGCTGATGTACAACCCCCTGATATCATGAGGGAATTCATGGAAGGTGGAGTTTTTTTTAAGGTGTGACGTTGTCTAATGGGGAGATTAGTTCCTGACTTCTGGGAACTTTGTCTGTTGTGTAAGGGTATTTTTTCTGGTCACAGATGCATCATATCTTTTTTTTTGCTTTTGCTTTCCTAACCAGGAGTTAGTGGTGTAAAAACTAACCACAACCCACATTTTTTATTTAAATTGAAATTCTTTAATTTTTCTTAAACCTGGGTTATCAGAAAAAAAATGTATAAAATAAAACATGAGCGGCTGGATGGACACACAAAGAGTTTTATTGTACTTGTTTGGAGGGGAAAATGAAGACGAGCTTTAAAGGTGTTACCCGAAACTGTGAACATCAAATAGATTTTGTAGACTGACTTTCCAGTTCAATTTTGTACTGTACTTACAGTACAAACACAGGAAAGTACCAGAACATTACGCCCATTTGTGATTGTTGAACAACTCATCTCAAAACCATGAGCCTTAATATGCTGCTTCAACATGCAGCCTCCACTCTTCTGGGAAGGTTTGTCACAAAATGTTAGAACCTGGCTGCTGTTGTTGGATGTTGGCTCCCAGTCGGTGCGCCAGTTCATCCCACAGGTGTTTAATGGGATCGAGTGTGAAAGCCAGTCAAGTTCCCCCAGACCAAACTGAAAAAAAACATTTCTTTGTCATGTTGAAACAGGAGAGGGCCTTCTCAAAATAGTTGACGTAAAATTGGAAGCACAGTATTGTCTAAAATATCAAAGGAGACCTAACCCTTACACGTGACAGTCCCAGACCTAAAGGTTCTGTGTACTGACTGTAGACAGGGCTGTCCACAAAGTATTGGCCAGATAGTGTAATCAAGTTATTCACAATGTTTCTGTGCAATAACTCACATCTGGGTGAGCTTTGGGTATGCCCATTTTTACGTTACATGTCCACCAGATGAGGCAAGGACGCTAGGAGACGCTTCTCCTGGTCCCTGGTTCTCGGTAGTGGCTAGAAAAGAACCAGCAATCTGGGGAAACTCTTGCGACATTGTTAAGGTTAAGCATTGATTTTTAATAGTTAAGGTTAGGATAGGTCGTCAGGCAGCGAGTCTCGCGAGAGTTTTTGCAAGTTTTGATAGATCTCAGATCAGATTTCGCAATTTGCGCGCTACCTACTAGACACAACCCTGGTTCCCTGCTCGCCGTTTCAAACAGGAAACCACATGGTGGCCTGCTCATAAACTTTCTGTTCTTCCTTTTAAACAATCCACCAAAATCTACTTCTGAAAACAACTTAGGCGAGAAATAAGCTCTGCCACTGCTGAATGTTGTTTCATTTTAGAACTACTGTATATTGTCTAGTTTGACAGCTTGGTCCAAGTTTCGCGAGCCAAGGGCATCGCGCTGGACGGGCTCGTTTGCAAAGACTTGAGATATTTCAACTTTATGCAAGTACAGACCCTCTCCATATCACCGCAACACTCCCACCACTAGGCGACTGCTTCTTCTGCTTTCCATAGGAAATGAATAGAAAGAGACGGCCCCGTCACCAGATCACTAGATCTGGTGGAAATGCGCCGTTAGTTATCATGTGTCTTATTTACACTGAGACACTACAAAAACCCCCCCTGAATTTTCTTTTAATTTACCCCTCATCCCTCTAGCTCACTTTTACATCCCTTTGCCTATTTCTCCTCCAGTTTCATTTCATTTTTGTCATTTGGCCGAATCTCAGTTCTGTTTTGAAAAGCACCAAATGGCTTTGTGGCTCAAGTGATGATGACAATATAAGGCTATGGAGTTTCTCAAAAGTCACATTTAACACCCACCCTGATCTCTCTCTCTGCCAACGAGCCACTCAGAGTGTGTGTGTGTGTACGTGCGGATGGCCAGACCCTTTCATAGGTCTTAACACAAAACCTGTCACAGCAAAAAAGCAACCTGTCACGACTCAGCTAGACACGACTGTACATGACTGTACCTCACAGAACCCAGGCAGCCTGTTCCCGAGCTGTTAAAACAGTCAGCTACAAAGGTCTCACACTACAACACACACACACACACACACACACACACACGTAGAACAAGGGAACAGTATGGAGGAAATGAAACAAAGGGTTACCATGAGGAAGAAAATGTAAAAAGTGAACATATGGTACAACAATATACCAGTCCTAAAGGAATACATGTCTGAACTGTCTGTGGACTAAAAGCTAATTGTTGTTTGTTGAAATGTGTGGTGGTTTCTGAATGTGCGAGTGAATGACTGAATGATGGTGACTCACTGCCGGTGGCCAGTCGCTATCTGGTGCCGAGGCGGGTGTCCAGAGAGTGTGTCTGTGTGTGTGTAAGAGTAACTTGGTGTGACTGTCGCTCTGTCAGACGGCAAACAGAGGCATCTTTCTCAAATCCACACTGGGCCGCGGCTTACAATGAGCTCATGCAAAGAGGGGAGCAAAAAAAAACGCGGCTTAAGTGTGTACTCGCAAGGACAACAGGCACACCCTCCATCCCCCCCTGAGCAAATATTAAAAGAGACTTCACTCCCAGCTAATCTAATTCACAAACACTCCAGAGCACACACAAACAAGAAAAACACATAATTTAACTATATTAACTTAGCCCCCGACATGCAACCTCCACTTATAACTTACCACCGTTCCCACAGCCTCCCGTACAACAACTGAGCAGCACTGCGATTTACATATAGATAGAGAAGTGTTTAGAAAAACACATTTGTATATAATAGCCCCGGGCTGCGTTGTCACTCATCAAGCTGATCAAAAAGCAGCTACTATACAACACTGATGAATCTTAGAGCGCTTTTGCGAATCTGTCCTTCAACAGTAGAAAAAGAGGAGGTGAGATAAAGGGAGAGAAATCAAGGGGAGAGGAGAGGAGCATCTAAATATAGAGAGGCTCACATTTTGGAGTCAGAAAAGAGACAGTGAAGGGTAAGAAAGAGGGAGGGAGACGGAGGATGCAAGAAGAAAAAAAGAGGAAAAGTGATGGGGAACAAATAAGAAAGCAATAGAGGAAAAGCAGCACAAGACAGAAAGGGCGTCAGTGTAGCTGGAGATCGATGGCTGCAGAGCCTCCGTGGGCTTCTCATCTACTGTAGCGTTGCTTAGTGGTGGACTACTGGAGAGCTGGACATGGAGGACACTTAATTTTGTCTGCGAGACTTGAGAGTTCAATACACCGCACGCCGTATCACCACAGACGTTCATCAATACGTATAGCGTCGATACCGAGGGTCTGCCCCTTCAGCGATCTTTTCAACAGTTTCAACACAGACGGGCCGAGTAATTCTAACAGTGATCAGCGAAGACGCAAAATCATTGAAGTTCTTTGTATTCCTTGTTTCTGTGTCTTGATTGGCTGTTCAGGGAGGAATCACAGCAAAGCCACTGACGAAAAAAGCAAAAAAAAAATAGCAGACTTCAAGTCAAGTTAGGAGTAAAGTTTGTAATTGCTTAAAACAAGCAAACTTTTTTTGGACTTCTGCATGGTGGGGCTCGAGGCTACCACGTCTACTGTGATTGACGAAGAGCGACCAGACAAATGCCTCACCTGGATCCCCACATCTGTCATCTCCTCTCCTGTCATCCTTTCTTCCCTGCTCCTTATCTGTCTGTCTTTTCACTCAGAGCGTCCGATGCGGTTTGACGTTTGACTGTCACCTGTTGACTAACATGAACAGCCGCAATGGCTCGCAGGCTTTTGGGACTATTGCTTCTTTTTTTTTTACCCGATGGAAAGAACTAAAAATTCATGTACAGATAAAAATGCCATAGCCTTAAGAGACACAAAGAGAGAGGGGGAGAGACAATAGGTCCACTGTGCAAACTCCCATGATCATGCTCACCATTGCTAAGGACAACACCCACCTTGGAAACCTAATTTTGAAGAAGTCACACATTCCCACATTGTGAGGCAGCGCCAGTATCAGGTGTCCGTCCAAACCACCAACCACTACCGATCACCCCCCCACCACCCCACCCTTCGTGACACACCAGTGCACACACCAAAACAACCAGGAGGGGGAGAGAAGACAGTAGGGAGGGAGGAAGCGGTGCGGGGGTGAGAAAGAGAGCGAGAGAGAAAAAAGAAGAGGGCAAGAGACAGAGCCAACCAGAGACAAAGGCAGAGAGAATGTCAATGGGTGTAAAGAGGAAGAGTGAGGGGAAATAGAGAAGACTAGATGAGGTGAAAAGCGCATCGCCAGCTCACCGTTCACATTCAGAGAACAAAAAGACAGCAACAATGAGACCTCCATGTACTATATGCATCGGTTGTGTGTGTGTGTGTGTGTGAATGCAACACTGGAGGATCAGCGAGGAGGCCGTTGGGGGACTTTGCCCCTCGCCACTGAAAAGGGGATGTGAACCTACTCACTTCTTCTGTTCACATTCGGATTGGCTTCACCTCTCTTGTTCATAAAGGGAACTACACCGACACAGGAGAGCTCATAAAAGTGTCCAGCAACAATGACAGAGCTCCACTTTCATCACCGTTTTATAAAGTTCACGTAATAATACACTAAGGATCCGTCTTTTAGCGCTGAAAAAGCCTTTATGAATCAAAATAATCCGACTTCCCCTTCGAGATGTCACACTCTAACCTGAAGCGAGAAGTTATTCTAACTTGGACGAAAGAAAATGTTTGTGCTGTGGCAGAAAACTGGACCCACGTCCATTGTTGCATTAATAAAGGGGATGTATAAATATGAGCCGGGGTCAGGGGGAAGGATAAAAATGAGAAAGAGAACAGGGAGAGGGTAAAAATGAGAAAGGGAGTAGAGGAAGGGTAAAAATGAGAAATGGAGTAGGGGAGGCCACAGGAGGCACCTGGCCCACTTACAGCAGAGGAGGGGGTGGAGGAGGAGGAGGAGGAGGAGAGGTGGAAGATTAAGGAGTGGGAGGGAAAAAGAAAAGGAGAAGGTGGATGAGAATGAGGAGGAAAAGCAGGGAGAGGAGGAGGAGAAAAGAAAGCAAGGGAGGTGCAGCTGGGACAGAGCAGAGGGCACGGGCAGGACGGGGGTGAAGTAGAGGAACGGGAAAAAGGTGAGGAGGCAAGAATAACGATGAAATAATGGGAAGGGGGAGGAGGGCAGAGGGGGAGGTGAGAGCAGGAGAGACAGAGAGAGAGGAGGAGGAGGAGGAGGAGGAGGAGGTGGGGGCTGGAGAAGAAGAAGAAGAAGAAGAGGTGGCCTTGTGAGGCTGAGAATGGAGGTGGTGTATGCGTGCGCGAGATGAATGTGTGCGTGTGGGTGTCTAAAAATTATGACGAAAAACTAACACCTCACCCAAAGTATGAATAACCGACCACGACAGGCCAACGTAGGTTCAATCTCTTCTCCCGGCGCATTGGAACAGCCTGCCCATACCACTAATATCCCACTAATACCACCCACAGTCCTCGCTCCACCTCACATCAATGAATATTTCATGTCCTGATGGCACTTTTAAAGCAAAAACTAATTAGCAAATCCAAGTTGATCTGGCATTAGTCATATCAGGCCAATTAAAAGCACAGTCCTACTGTACATGTTAATGGCAGCGAAGTGGAATAATTGTATGTTGAGCAGGGGAGAGAATGTTAAACAGGCCTTGTTAGCAGCACTTTAGCACTCTAGCCAGAGTCCATGCCTGGATTACAAAACTCTACAAAGCAGGATAATGTTCGTCAGAAACACACACACACACACACGTTTGAAAGCCACAAACGACAACTCTATCCATTAATTAGAGTGTCGCCATCAATTCCACGGGGTCAGGTCTGATACTTATAGCTAAAGAAGAGAAATATATTCCAGGGAAAATGGTGGTTTTATGCTCCGGTAATAATATTAAACAGGGATCCAAATATTGGCAGGAGCTCACAGGTCAGATGTTACGCATGTATCGGTGGGAGAGAACCATTTTCTGCTCCACACGCTGTTTCTGCGGTCAACATGAGGTTGTGGAGACAGTATTTGTGTGGTATCGAGTAGAGAAAGGTGTCGAGTCTTTCCAACCTTCCTCTCTGTGTGTTTTTTATAAACGCAGGAGTTTAGATTGAGACAGACAGCGCTGACACACGCAGACTAAACTGTGCTGCACAAAAAAAAGCGACAGAATAACAAGGGCTAGAACTCTTTTGGAGTGGATGTCTGTTTCATCACCCCTCCTCCCTCCTTCTCCCCGTTCTCTCTCCTTCACGTTCCCTCTTCTCCTTCCCCTCTCTCTGCCTCCCTCGTCTCCCTCTCTCACCTGAGCTTTGATATGGAAATCTCTCACCAGCCACAGCCTGAGGCTAGTTGACTGTTTCTAAAGATGTATTTGCTCAAAGCCACTCAATTTCTCATCAAATGCTCACACTGTGTGTATAAAAGACAAACTCTTTTACTGGGAAAATAACAACTAACAACCGCGTACTTATACAAGGCTTTCAGCAGTCTGCAAACCCCAGACTTCAACAAAGAGGTTTCTCTGAGCCCAAACCTTCAAGTTCTTAATAGCTTATATACATTTGTCTAAAAAGATGGTGATCCTTGTGCAAAGTGGAGAGCTGAGATTGCTAACTATCTTGTCGATAGAGATACTTCACACTGGTTTACTAGTCCTGTGCTGATAATTATACCACATTAAGGATGCCCAACCTACACGTCTACAAGGGCTGTGTATTGGCAAGAATCTAGCGTTACGATATCTGTCATGATACTGGGGTAACGATTACATTTATTGCGATGTATTGTGATACTGTAAACAAGGCAATATACTGCGTTTTTTTCCAATTGTATTTAAGGAAAGCTGTCATAGTATAAAGAACACACCAGAAATAAACCATTTTAGAATAGGCAAAAATAACACATTTATACTGCTTGCAAAAAATGGCATGGTTTTTGCCCAAATCTGCATGTGATTATCATAAAGTAGACATGTCTATAAAGGGGAGACTCGTGGGTACAAATAGAACCCATTTTCATTCAAATATCTTGAGGTCAGAGGTCAAGGGACCCCTTTGAAAATCGCCAGAATTTAGTGTAAATTTTGAGCATTATTTAGCCTCCTTCTCTAACATGGTTGGTAGCAATGGATTCCTTAGGTTTCTTAGTTTCATAGGATGCCAGTAACTTTACTCTAGCTTTAAAACTGCTACAACCTCCGAAAGATCGCATAGTGGCCGGGCCCGACGGCAGGCCGAGAGATTTTCAAGAGGTTAATTCAAAATCGATAGTGTTTTGGAGAATGGGTACAGTATCGCACAACATAATATCGCAATACTCATGTGTATCGCTATTTTTTTTACACCCCTAATGTCTACAACACCGAGCCAAATAAAAGTGACAACTGGAAACCATTCAACAACAAACAAAATAATTTGCAAGAGATTTAGAAATAAGTGAATCATTTAGAAATAAATCAGAGAGTCTGTTTGCGAAGACAAAATATTTAGTCAGTTTCTGGTAAAAAAGAATGCAAATCACGCAAACAACAATAATCAGTCCCATGTCAACTCATTAACAGAGAGGAACGATATCAGCGGTTGATGTTTTAAAATACGCTCTTGTGTGTGAATCACTGTCACGCAGATCAATGTGATCTTTCAAAAACAAAAATTTCAACAGGGAGGAAAAAAGCGATATTATAAATACAGATGTTTTTCTCTTAATTCCTGCGTGGATTATAAAAGGTTTCACTCATGAATATCCTAACACCTAAAGTGATTAGTTTAGAGTTAATTGAAAATGTAAAGCTTTATATATACCTGTAATATATAAAAGACATTGTTGCTAACCGCTCTACATACAGAGAAACATTAGCACTAATTAGAAAGCAGAAATTTCCATCCGTTCCTTTGTTCTTTCATCAACACCAGACAGAAACCTATGCACTACCTGACGTGCAAAACAACCGCCGTCATCACTTCACTTGTTGCAACATTTGTTTTGACAGCATCTGAACAAGTGCAAACGTACAGTGAATAAAACCAACAATTAGGAGCGCACAAAAAAGAGGAGATGCACTTGTTAGATTTCAAGGCTGGCCCGACTTTGGACATTGATGCAGCTGGTAAGTGATGTTAGGAAATGTTGTAAATTCCAGAAAAATAACTGATGACGAAGAGCATTGTGTGATCACGAGGCGCTGGTTGGAAAGAGCCGATCTGCCTCGCATTCCTAAATAAAAGAAAAACACACCCTGATGAAAGCACACAAACTTGAAATCCCTCATCTGTTTCCTCAGGAATGTGTGATCCAAAAAAGGTGTTTTGCAATATCAACAACTCCTAAGAAAAATTCTGACATCTTGCCATTTTCACTGCACAAACCCCCTCCTCCCTTTCCATTTATTTTTAGCAACAATCAAATTACAATTTTTTGCTCCTGGACTTTCAATTCTTACTCGTAGATTATAAAAAAATTAGAGGCAAAGCTGTGAATTACCTTCCAATTTAAAATTCAGGGACAAAAGAACAAAAGGAAAGAACAAGAGAGCTTATTGCTTTCATTGACATCCTATCTAGCGTGCAGGTGCATGCATGCATGCGTGCACACACACACACACATACACACATACACACTTGCACAGCTGAAATATTAACACCTATGTGAAAAGACAAGTGGGGTGGTGGAGTGTATTTCAGTGTGGTTTGGGAAAGGGATGGCTTCAACTCACCTGTTCTCTCTGCTGGGGGGGGAGGATGAGGATGTCAGATAGGTGTATACGGAAGACAGCTGTTACACACAAACACACCCATACACACATCCCCCACAGTGTCCGGGTAACCCCATGGGGATTAGGAACACCTGTATTCAGCACTGCACAATGAGCTATAGAGGCAGTTAAGCTAAAAAGCCCTGGGAGTTATTAGGGGATGGGGGATGGAGCTGCTTTGGGTACGGTGGGATGGGGGGGTTTAATGTGTGCCAAACTGTCTTGACGAAAAATCAGACGTGAGAATGATAATATTCACAACGTGACAAACGGAAGACAGAGTTGTCAGAAAACTCCAGAGAGACGTGGCGTGTCATGTAAGATGTGTACACGCGAGTGTAAACGGTTCACTTTGCAGCGTGTTAGCCAAACAGGTGTTCCCATTAACGAGTGAGCGCCGAGGGGGGATCGGGACGAGAAAACTGGCAGAGAGAGATAGAGACAGAGAGATGAATGGAGTACAAGGTTGCTAACAGGGAACAAATGAGTCTTTATGGGGCATTTGCCCTCTTTCCTCTATTTTTAGGGAACGTATACACTAGATTAGATACTGTAATGTTTATTGTCAGGTTGTCTATAAACACACTAAATCCCCAGGGTTTGGCGGATAGCTGAAGCAGACTAACCTGCTACCACACAGTTCAGCCCACAACCTGCATGGGAGTACCACCTACATACCAGCAGGCTTACACACACACACAGAGAAGAGGAAGGTGTCACGAGCTCCAAACATGACTCCTTACCCAAACCAAAGCCCCTCTCCGTCTCACTTTCTCACCCTCTTTTTTCACACCCTGCCACACCCTCACCGTTTCCCACAAACTCTAGATAATATTCAGTGTCACAAGCTCCACCACCTTCAACAAACACCTATGCAACTTCGGCTTTAAAACCGAAAATAAATTTAACTCGCTTATCTTGTTTAATCAACTTTGAAAAAAAAAGAAAAGAAAAAAAGGTCCATTCATGAGAGATAACACAAGTGGGAACGTGCTTTAAAATCCCTCCTTTGCAATCCCACAAGCAGACGAGCAGCTAATATTTTTTCCATCTTTTCGGCCGATTCTCGCCTACACTCCTCCTCCACTCCTCCTCGTAGCTGCTGTCTTGGTCTGTATTATATTTCCCCCCGTGGAACACACAGATGGAGAAGGTGCAGCAGACACACAAAAACACACACATACATGTCCACTGCTCTTGTGATGGTAATACTACACAGCTCTACCTCAGTGGTGCAGCAGCAGGGGGGCAAACCTTCAGTATATACTCAAAGCATTCCAGTCCTGCAGGGCCGAGATGCCCAAGGTGTGGCAATACCATTAGAGTTGAGGATTGTAAACATTAAAAAGCAAAGATCTTCTGCTCATAATGTGCACAGATCAGGGTGCCGCAGTAGCTCATAGATGTACCAAGGCTGTATCCTTATCGCAGCGGCCTAGGGTTTGTATCCGACCTTTGACCCCTTTGCTGCATGTCATTCCCTCTCTCACTCTTTCATATCTATCTCTGTCACTATCAATAAAAGGCATAAAATCCCCAAAAATAATCTAAAAAAAAAAAAATGTGCACAGATGGACACACATGCAAACACACGAGGCCCAGTAATTGAATTACAGAATAAAAAGACGTTGGAGGGTTTATCATATCAAGCGCCAACCCCTTAACTCTGTAGAAGGAAGGACAAAACAAGCAGACAAATCCAGTGAGGTTTAAGACAATTTGGGAAAAAAAACACTAGATGGGTCTCTTAATCCCAAAGATCCAGTTAGCCACTGTCTAACTGAGGAAAAACTCTCAGATCTAACCGGGCTGCTGAAAACTGAGAGCACTTAAAAACCAAAGTCAAAAATGTCTGGCTGGCACTGTTAAATTCCTCAAATTAAAATACAGAAAACACACAGACTATATTCTGATACAGCAGCTCCCTGGAGGGATCTCCTGCAGAATGTGTGGAGAGGTTTCATTTGCTTAGAGTTACTACAACAAGGCTTTGCATCATATAACAAGTGTGTCAATAACCTTGTCTCACATGATCAAAAAAAAGTTTGCAAACACCAGTGCAAAGATAATGATTACAGGTGAGGTGTCACTTTTTCCATTTAGCATTTGTTGCAGACTCACCTGGCTGCAGGCTGTTGTACTGGAGGTGCACCACACACACATTGCTCTCTGCACAGAGCGTGAATGAAGCGGGGTTATTTCCCCTTTCTCACATTGTAAGCATGGTAGAAAATGGAGGAAGAAGACGGAACTGACCGGTTTGAGAGGGCAGACAGCAGACACACACACACACACACACACACACACACACCCAGAGAGGAGACAGACAGAGAGAGAGACGCTTTCAGTCTCAGTCGCCAATAAAACAGCAAACACTTGACGCCACACTTTTCAACTCTCGATCAGATGATGATCACCTCAACAATTAGGAAAAAAAAAAATACTCGAGAGCACCATCAATGCAAACAACCCCCCCCCCCCTTTCCTCCTCTTCCTCCTCCTCCTCCTTGTCTTGTCTGGTACTCTAGGGTTGGGTGTTGACGCAGCAGAAATTTCCAGCTGGAGAAATCCCCCTTTTGGAGGTTAATCGAGGGGAGAAGGAGGAGGAGGAGGAGGAGGCTTTTTAAGCCCTTGTCTTCCAGCCTTTCTGAGCGCTTTCATTTTGAATCCCCTCCAGACGGCTGCACGGAGCATCATCATCATCACCCTTTTTTTATTTTTGCAGTGTGGCTGCATGTGCACGACAATGTAACCCCCAAATGTAGGTTGTTGGAAAAACTTTGCAAATTTCACCAGTTTCACCAAACTCGATCAGCTGGCATTAAAAACCCCAACAGAGCATGATTTATGTGTCTAAGTGTCATCTTGAGGGGTATTTATTATTATTATTATTATTATAAAAGTACAGCCTGCAAGGTGTAAAAAACAGGTGGATGATTCATTCCAAAATAATATTCTTCCTTTCTTTAACGCACCATTTAAAAAAAGTATTTCCATTTCAGAGTGCTCAGACACATTAGAAAGTAGATATCAATCGCATTTTTTCCCCCCCTTATATTGTAAACATGTCTGTGTTCCTGTAGAAATGTGTGAAATCCCGTCAAACGACTGACAGCTTCTCCAAAATATCAACAAGCGCAATAAGACAGCTGGCTGTCACGTATGGAACAGGTAGGTAGGCGGACTTTGAGACTGTCGCCTGCTCACTCACTCGCTCGGCTATTTAGCTGTCAAAATGCACTCATGCCGTGGCTAACATGATGCCAATGGACTGGAATATATATATTTAAAAGCAGGCAGACAGACAGACAGACAGACAGACAGGCCTTCATATATACAATGCCACGATTGCGAAGAGTGTCATGTCTCCAACCTGTGCGCCCATAAACTCACATCAGCTGTAAGACGCGATTGCTCTTAGAAAACTAATTGTTGACATGATACCAAAAAGGCATGCGATGTCCGTCTGTGAATGAAACCTCTTAAACCTGCAATGCTACCTCTATCTAACATGAGGAAGTCAGACACATACCTGTTACCCCATGGGGTCTGGGGTGGACACGGTGTCGGTCCTCTTCGGAGTCCAAATCTAGCTTGTGACAGCCCCAGAGAGAAGAAAGAAAAGGAGGGGATGTCCAAAAGCACCGCTGTCCTTCCTCTCCTCTTGTGTATGCTTTTTCTTGAAGTGTTATTCCCCCTGTTTTCTTCCCACTCCCCTCTCTTCTTCTTCCTCCACCAGCCCCTTTTCTCTCTTTCTCTCTTTCTCCCTCCCCTGCTTTTCCGCGTCTTGGTATCAGGAGCCTCCACCTCCTCCTCCTCCTCCTCCTCTGTGCATGTCTATGTCTCTCTCTCTTTCTCTACCTCTCTCTCTCTCTCTCTCTCTCCGTGTCCCCGTATCTCCTCTCTCTTCTTTCTCTCTACTGGGCAGAGTCAGGAAATGAGACAACGTGAACGCACACACCATCCATCTGATCTATAGTCCCACTCTTATCAGAATCCCCTCAGGCAAATTCTGTCATTTAATAGGCTAATACATGACAAATTATTATGAATAATAATATGTTATTATAGTATTCAGTGTTGTGATGTAAACAGGGTGGTTGTCATGTGTGGTTTCATGGGGGGGCTTCTGGTTTGTGCGTCTGTTGCCATAGGGCTCAGTGAGGACCTTACTGGGGCTTACTGTAACTTACCCCCTCTTGTGGCACAAACAAGAACACACCAGTCAGTCATATTGGAAAGAAAAAAAAGAAAGTGGACTGACATTTACAGTTTGACACAGTTTGGCTGGAAAACACCTCTGAGAGCCATGTGATGTGCAGCATGCAGGCCAAGTTTTGGCAAAAAGTCTGGGGTAATTCCACCACAGCCTGACCGCTCTGCTTCAAACACAATGGATTTTTGTTATTAGTACGCTTTTGTTTTAAGTTATGGGGGAAATTATGAGGTGGCAAACTTGTTTAACGTCTGTGAGAGACAATAGAGAGAGGAATATGTGGGAAGTACTTTCCTAAACAGATAGAAATAGTTCATGTATCGCAATACTTCCTGGTGTACAGGACTGTACCTGCAATCAGAATCAACTAGATTGGCCAAAGGCTCAAAGTGGGAGAAGTACACGGACACTTTACTCATGTAAAAGTACCAGTATAACAATGTAAAAATACTCTGTTACAAGTAAAAGTCCCGAAGACATCATTTAAAACAAAAATATATTTTATATTTATCAACAAAATATAAAGAAAGCATAAAAAATGGAAGTACTCATTTTGCAGATAAATGACCCCTGAGACTTAATATGACATCATTAGATTGTTGATACAGATTCATCAATTTGTAAACAACATTTAATTGTTGCAGATGGTCGAGGTGTGTCTAGTTTCAAATACTTTATATACAGTTTGGTAGTTTAGTCCAGTGGTTCCCAAACTAGGGGTCGGGTCCCTCCAAAGGGTCAAGATAATGTAAGCGGTCACGATCTTTAACAATGTGTTGTATTTTATAAGCTTATCATATGTTCCTGAAAAGTTACTGTAGCTGTCGGATAAATGTAGTGGAGTAAAAAGTAATACAATACTATAATAATATAATAATATACAATATTTTCCTCCCAAATGTAGCGGAGAAGAAGTATACCACCCTTTTCTCATTCGGCGTTCGATACTGCCGCACACGGCACCCGGTATGCAACGCACTGGGCTTTTCAATAACTACAATGCAAACCCATCCATTGCAACAGTAAACACACAGGGAAAGTGCTGTGGTGACGTAGTTTAAACAGCCAACAGACACAGGGCTTTCGTCAAGGAGACCGCTGTTTGTATCCCGTGCGTTACGTTTCACTTTCACTTTACAATCAGCTGTTCTTTCACAACGTCAAGTCAAAATGTAGTAATTTTAAGCCTAAACATGTTTTTTCCTGAATGTAACTAATTGGTTTTGTTGCATAATCCAAAACAAATGTTTATGTTTAATTCACAACGTTAACCACGCGTTTACTGCGACCGAAAAGTGACGCAGAGGACTCTGACAAAGCGTTGGTATGTGACGAGCTGGGATGACAATGTGTTGCAGCCTACATGTAGTATGAAATGGCTAAACTTAGGTATTTCAAAATTACACTTAAGTACAGTACTTGAGTAAAAGTTACTTCCCACCACTGCAAGTACAGTACTCTATTTAGCCTACAATGAATGTGACTCAATCATTCTCAATACTGAGCTGAGAACAATAACTCCTAAAGGTGAATGACGCTCGTCTACAGTACAGAACCTCTAGTCTATTTTTATTTTAAATTATGAGTTTCAATTTCTACAGTGAGAAGTTAATGAAAGTGAGTGTGTGCACGTGTGTGCCACTGACAGTTCATAGAGTCCACCACTGTGTGTGAATGTCTGTAGTAAAGAGGAACTCTGGATGGGGCATGTTTCTTAGGAAATAAGAATACATGCGGTGACCAGGAATCGTTGTAGGTTTGAGGAAGTGGGGAAAGTTTATGGGGAAGAGAGCGGGTGGCATAGCGAAACATGTAGTATGTGTGTGTGTGTGTGTGTAATTGTGTGTGTGGAGAAAGTGATGCGTGGCATGACACAGCAGGGGGGTAGAGAGCCATGCCTCCATCAGTCTGGACGGTTGGCTGCCGAGGGCTGGATAAGGGAGAATGTCAGGCCATGTGGATTAAGGCTGTAGGTCTGTAATGCCCAGGCACAGATCCCTCTCTCTCTCTCGCTCTCTCTCTCTCTCTAACACACACACACACACACACACACACGCACACACACTCTCTCTCTCTCTCTCTCTCTCTCTCCGAGTAGGATCCGCAAACACAATCCCAGCCTGAAACAAGCTGCTTTACTCAAAGCTGGGCTCCCTCACGCCAACGTGGCCTTCCAATCCGCCTGACACGACAAACATGACCCCGGCCTCCCCCTACGCCACCTCCTCGACATCCCCCCCCCCCTCTCTCCCTCTGTCTGCTCAGGGACTGGTTTAGGCATCATTAGGCCACTTACACATGTATTCAGTCCTAGGAACACTCATCCACTCAGGAGGGAGAGCAGTGGTGTGAGGGTGAAGCAAGAATCCTGTACGACAGTGGTTTTGTATGTGTGTGTGTGTGTGTGTGTGTGTGTGTGTGGTACTTATGTTCACAAAGAGTCCTTGAAACACAAGGTGATGGGTGTGTTGTGGACTTGTGTGTGTGTGTTTGCATGTCGGAAGGGGGTTAGTGTGTCAGGCTGAATTGCTGCTTACCCAAAGGGACAGTAACACTTCTACTGTATTCTGCTTTTTCCACTCGAGTTTGACTTTAAAAAAAAAAAAAGGAAAGTTTGTCACTTAAGCCGGGGTGAAAGCATTTAAAAAAACAGATGCAAAGAAGAGAAGACACACACACATTCTTTGCTCAGCACAGGAAGTGAGATCAGGTCCCTTTTGTGGCGACTTGAACAGCTAAGGTACGAGGCATGTAAACGCACTTTAGGAAAACTTTTTTGAAGTCGAGCATTAATTTGCTCTCCCAGCGTGCCCCCCTGCTGGGGAACGGAGCGGCGTAATTGGTCACATCGAATTAAACGGCAAAAAAAAATAAAAATCTACAACTGTCATAAAAATAGCACAAGGCGCTTTCAAAGCCCCATCCACTACCCTTCACTATCAATTTGCCAAGGGGAACAGCTGTGTGCTGCTTGTGCCATCCTAGCCCTGCTTGTATAGAAAGCAGAGCCTGCAGCTGAAAGAGCACTATCTCTACCAGGTGCAGGCAGGGGATGGGGGAAGGCTTCACAAAGGAATATTTGGCACAAGGTGTGAGACAACAATATGTGTGAAGGTGCAGCTTAGTGATACTCAAATCAGTATTGGGAAACGACAAGGCTTTTATAAAGAGTCCTCCCACAGAGGGAAAGAGCAAATTAAGAGTATGGGAACCAAGTAATGGTATGACGGTGGAGAGGACGGAGAAGGATTGAGGGGCAAGAGGAAAGGAAGGAGGGATGACGTTAATAAAAGGAAGCCAAAGAATGAGCAGATTTCTCAAAGAAAGTGCAGATGAATGAATTACAATGAGGGACGACACCAGGAGAAGCAGAATGAATCGCGGTTATTGGATTTAAAGGATGTATAATCATCTGGAGGATACAGAGAATGTGTTTGTGCCCGCTGCCCACACATTTTGTTCCTGTGTGAAGGCGACATGCATGGGGGGGGGATGCTGGGGCTGTTCACACCACCGCCTGTCCTTGTGTCACCCATAGGACTTCCTGTCCTCCCTACAGCGGCCGGCCTTTGTGTGACTATTGTATGTATATGATGGAAAGACGCCTCTGGACGAGGATGCAGATAGCACGCTCGTCCTCCCTCTAGTCTTGGTGTTCTTTGATAAGGACGACTCCTGGCTGACCTCGCTGCTGTGTCCATCTGCGTGTGTGGAGAAAACACATGTATTTCCCCCCAGTTCAGGGCAGGAATAATCTTCCTCCCAAAATGAAAAATAAGCCAGACTCATATTCAGGCTTTTTATGCCCTGGATGTCTGAGGTTTCAGCCCTCCGTCTGCATCACTCTAACCCTCCTCGCCACTTTACTTTAGGGGGATTCAGATCTTTCCCTGCTTATCATATCTTACCTCTCTGTGTTATGAATCCTACATTAAACTGCCCTTTCTCCCTCTGCATCTCCGCCTCCCTTTCTGCATGTCTACCCTCTTGATCCCTTCCTCCTCTATCCTACCCCCCCTCCAAATCTCATTTACTCCATTGGAAGTAGTGGGAGAAAGAGAGAGAGAGACAGAGAGAGAGAGAGAGAGAGAAGAGTACAAAACGACCTTCTCTTCCCCGAAGCAAGAACATCTTCTTATTGTGGAGGTCACCGTCTCAGTGCAGCCCCACGCTCTGAACACTACTCTGCTTGTTTTAATGATGCACAGAGCGGAGGGAGAGGGAGGGAAAGAAAGAGAGAGAGAGGAGACGAACAGAGAAGGAGAGAGAGAAAGAAGAAGGGGGGAGTGGATGGAGATGGGAGGATTAGGCTATTTTTTTTCTACCGACTCTGTTCACCCCCACCCCCTCTCCTACCTTCCCTCCCCCTCTCCTGCGCAGAAAGTGCACCTCTCTTTCCACATCCATCTTGAAAGGTTCTTCTAAGCTGTCTAACCTCTCAGCAATATTATATATTATTGCTTGCCTCAACCCACACTGAAACCTGGGTTGCTATGCTACAATAATATGACCTCTCATCTCTTCTCCTCCACTACATTTCCTCTCTCATTGCCTCCTCTTGTTTCTGCAGGGAGGTAGGGGAAGGGGTTAACAGCATCCCCCGTTCGGCTCCCCCCATCAGGCCACTCTGTCTCTTTAATGACCTTCTTGGACTCAGTGCCGCTGTTTGATTTGACCCCGCTGACCGTGTGGGGTCACGACCCCATTCCACACCACAACAAATTATCTTTGACCCTTAAGGAAGGGCTAGGATCTGATTCGTGCTAGTCACCATCTATCTATATAAGTATGTACAGTATGCAGCACATCTATCTATCTATCTATCTATCTATCTATCTATCTATCTATCTATGTGACAATCTGAAAGCTGTCGCTCATAGTAATGAACATACAGATAATTATCACCTGAATCTGCTGCTCCCGTCGCCTTTACAGAGCTTTATAGTGACTTTCAGCTCATTGTTTAGCTGTCCAGCTAAACTTTACTGTTTTGGTTCACTCTCATTGCTCTCATATCATGATTTTCGGGCCGCAGCAGGCAGCGGATTTCTGTGGAAAAAGTCCTAAAAAACCTTCTGTACACTACCTGCTCACTGTGCTCGGCACCAAACAGCAGACAGACACAGCTGGCAACTAGCTGGTGAACATAGTGGAGCATTAAGCAGCCAAACAGCCATTTATTTCCCTCAGGAGTTGGTGGAGACCAAAAACAGAGCTACTAAGAGAGAGTGAATATGGGAGATTCACAACTGGCCAGAGAAACAACTACAAATGAGTGCTAATGTTGCTCCTTGACTTCTGGATGAGTGGATAAGCAACTAATGCTAATGCCAATAACTTCGCCATATCAACTTACAATAAAATGTGATGATATGTCAATGTGTGGTTCACAAGTTGCATCCAAGTGGCCAAAAAAAAACAACAGTTCAGGTTTCATAAAAGTAGCAACCACAGAAGGAAAATACTCCATTACAATTTGTCCTGCATTCTAAATGATACTACAGAAGTATTGGCAATGCAGCACATAAAGTAGGCCTATTAAAAATGAAATTAGCCAAGTCATTATGTGAGGGTTTGTGATGAGCTGTGGGCTCTAAACTACCTTCCAAACTGCATAACCGACATAGTACGCAGGGGGCTTTGTACTGTGGCCTGGAGTCCTTCAGTGGCCCTGTGAATATTTAATGCTAGTTCTTTGTATTTTACTGCTTTGCATCGGTTGTGTATTCCCAACACGTTCTCATTTGGTTGGGCTTAAAACTACCACGTTTATACAGTGAAAATGAAACTGAACGTTGTGAACACGGGGCACAAACGAACAGCTGATGGTAACGTGAAAGTGAAACTTAAAACACAGGCACAAACAGTGGTTTCCTGGATGAAAGCCGTGTGTTTGTTGGACCCATCCATCTCTCCTCCCCTCCCCTTCGCTCTTTAATCTAGTCTACATCACAGCAGTCATTCCCAGCGCACTTTCTTGGAGCGTTCACCATTGCCGTGAATGGGTTTACATATAGCAAATGGAAAGCCCAGTGCGTTTCATACTGGTGCTAAAGGGTGCCTTGTGCAGCGGTATCACACGCCAACGGCCGTGACAAAGCATCAGTATTTGATGCCCTGGGGAATGAGAACAGGCTGGTATTCCCTGATCTCTGTAATGTATGCAAACTCTGAGATCTCCGTATAATGCCTTTCTATGTAATGTGTATGTCTACATGCCATGCTGTTTTTCACCCTTTTTTCTGTGTTTGTTTCTTTCCATCCTTTAGGGTCTGTGATCTGCTCATATCTATCTGTGCTGTGTGTTTCGAATTATGTATTTTGTTCATGAAAATTCAATAAAATATTGCTTTAACAAAGTTGGCAGACTTGTGAGAAGCCGATTAAAGGAAAAGTTTGACACTTTTGTAGTTTTTTAGGAAAAAAGTACAACATTTTTTTCTGGAATAAAAGTATAAAGTAGCATAAAATGGAAATACTCAAGTACAGTACAGTACATGAGTAAAAATACTTTCACCACTGACTGGCTTCTTTCTTTCTGCAAAAAAAAGAATTTAGAAATGATGGCAAGATAGAGATATAGATAGATATGGGCTGATATGAACTGCTGGTTCTGAGACTCTCAACCCAAATCATAATGCACAGCCAAAATTCCCTGTTACATCATCCATCTCCAATCCCTTCCTCCTCCTCCTCCTCGTTCTTTCCCTCTGCCATCCTCCTCTTTCTCTCTTATCTCTGCTGGCCCCGTCTCTTGGGGGTCGTTCGTTTTTGTCATAATCACCTTGGAGATTGGGGACCGGTGCCCATGGCAGAGCTGAGCTGAGCTGAGCGGAGGAGAGGAGGAAAGAGGATGAGAGAGAGAGAGAGTGGGGGGAGTGTTGAGATGAGCAGTGGAGGACAGTCTTGCGGGGGGGATGACGGCTTGTCTGGCTCAGCCCCGGCTAATGTGAGGGGACAGCCTTGGCTTTGCCTTAACCACACTTGCGCCGTCGATGCCAGGCAGAGAGGGGAGGAGAGAATAGACGGATGAAACGCTCTCCTTTTCAGCGCTGCCTTTCTCCCGCCCGCACTGACTGCATTCGGAGGCGCGTGGGGCCCCAATGTCACACCCTGTAGGTGTTTAAGCTGCTTACTTACACCAACAAGAGACGGAGATGAGGCAATAGAAGACAGGGAGACAGAAAGGGAGAAGGAGCTGCAGAGAGGATGAGAGAGGGAGAATGGGAGAGAGTAAGTAGAGGATGGGGGCGGAGGTCACGCTTGTAGGAGGTTGTAATGTGTAAGTATCCCAGTTTGACTGTCTTCGCACCAAGTGAGGGTTGTTTTACGTGGGGGAATATTCATCACTCATTATGTCGGTGCAGTTTTGAGTGTCTGTCATGCATCTGAGCGTGACAATGATACCGCATTGACAAACTGGAAGAGTCATCAGGACGATAAAGTCTTTTCCTCCGGCCCCACCCAGCTGACTCCTCTTCTCTCTGAGTTTCCCAGATTGTTACACTCTTTCAGGAGGAGATGCTGACTGGGAAGGCGTGGGATGCACCAGTCAGTCATCGGGAGGGGGAGCTGGGGGTAGATGTGTGTTTAAAAAAAAAAATCCTATCTTGCTGTCATGTGTGTTCAGGCCTGTGTTTGTCTCACTGAGGTGTGAGGGGGTGATGGTGACGCATGTTGGGAGGGGGGTTCAGCATGGGGGCAGGGAGTGATAAGGCCGGACACAAGAAAGGCTTTTGTTGGGATCATTTGGGGCTACTATGTAAGAATAGACCCTCACATACAAGGGAAGGGTCAGAAGGTGACGGCCGGACAAAGACGATTCACACCGACACACATGTTCGACATTGTGCTCTCGCTCTTTTTCACCGCGAGCTGCTCTCGCTGTTTTAACTTGTATTTCTGTCCTCTCAGCAGCCTCCTTGTTGATGCATGCTGGGTAGGTTCTCAGACACTCCCTCCTCAGGTCACTGGCTCTCTGTTTGTCCTAGCCCTCCTTTCCCTTCAACCCTCCGCCGCCCACCCTACCCTCCAACTCCTCTCTGCCTCTCCTCTTCGCCTGACCAGTTCCTCTAATTTGGTTTCTAATTTTTTTTTCCCTGTACCTCATCTCCTCTCCCTTCAGCTATGTGGGGGTAAAGTACAGCCCCTCCCCTTGGCTGTGTTTGTGTTTGCTCTCTGTATATATTTGCACCGTGCATTTGTGTGTGTGTGTGTGTGTGTGTGTACCGCTTCTATGTAAATCTCCAAAGGTACTCAAGGTTTGTAGCTGTGCGGTCCTTCTTCAAAATGATGATTTAACACCAGTGGCCTTTGGGAAAACAAGCCCCACGTCCGACTCTCGGTTAACATCGGAGAAACATGTGGGCTGATGTCATGAGTACACACACACACACTGACACACACAGTAAAGGAAAAAAAAAAGGCTAGCAGATCAGACAAATGTGTTAAATGTGAGCCGCAAGTCAGACTGTAGTCCTATTTTGTTATACATCTGAGGCCGACTGATTTTTCAGACATCAACCTGACAATGTGTGTGTGTGTGTGTGTGAGCGCGTGTGTGTGTGTGTGTGTATGTATGTGTGTGTGTGTGTGTGTTTGTGCTGGAGGGAGAGGTAGAAATTGAGCGCAGCATGGTGGTTGAGCTTACAGTAAATGGAGACATTTAGGAAAGCAGTAGATAGACAGACACAAACACACAGATCAAAGAGGTTTGAGCATTACAGTACACTGGGGAACAAAAGGAATAGAGAGAGAGAGAGAGAGACTCAGAAAGAGAGAGAGAGAGGATGTGAGCGAAGGTGAATAGAAACCCCAATCAATACACCATCCAAGAACAGCTTGAGCCAGCGAAGGAGCAGAGAAACTGAAAGAGGGAGATAGAGAGAGAGAGAGAGAGAGAGAGAGAGAGAGAGAGAGAGAGAGAGAGAGAGAGAGAGAGAGAGAGAGAGAGAGAGAGAGAGAGAGAGAGAGAGAGAGAGAGAGAGAGAGAGAGGAAAAGTGGGTCAAATAGAGACGAAAGGGTGAGTGTTTGTACGGAGGAGACGGAGAGAAAGTGATAGAACAAGAGCGGGGTCAGTAGAGAGAGGAAAGAGCGTGAACGAGGGAGTCACGAGCTCCTGACCCCTGATGACCCCTCAGCCAGGAGTGTCCAAGGAGCTCAGGGCAGTGGAGGAGGGGATGAGAAGGAGGAAGGTCTTGGGGGAGGTTTGGAGATGATATTGATGTAGCAAAGAGACGGTGGGGGGTGGGAGGGGGGGGGGAGAGAAGTGAGGGTCAAAGGGGATGGGGGTCAGCCAACCATCCAAGGACAGTAACGAAGCCTTTTCTCTTCTCTCCATAACCAAACCGTCAAATTGAACTCACCTTGATACTCACATCTGTCTCTCGCACCTGTTCACCTCTTTAACCGCTCTGATAACTGACTTGTCATTTGGCTGGATAACGTGCCCTTTTCTCATCGAGAACACCATTTGAGGAGAAATCATTCACTGTTAACTGTAAGGAACAAAGTGGCTGCCACTTTATAGTCTTGTCTGATTGTCCAGAGAGACTCAAATTAGCCCACAATGCAACATAACATGTGGTGAGTAATTAGAAGGTTAGTAGTCATTAATCAAGTGCCAACAATCATCGTCCACTGTTAAGGCTGCATTTCCAACCAGCCAACTGCCCCGGAGCCCCATAAATAACTGCAAGGCCCCACCAAAAGCTCCAGGCTTGCTGTGTCAACCAGAGAGCTAATTCTGCATGTTTTAATATCTAACCACGTGGCCCAGTCTTGCAGAGGATACTGGTGCCCGTTTGGCACAAGAACCACACAGTAAATCTGAGAGTGGGAGGAACGGAGGGTTGATAGACGCCCTCTCACCAGGTTAATCTGTCCTGATGTCAGTAGGCCTTTTTCATGGAAGACAATTTGAAATGTCCCAGTAGGAAAAACACAGGTGTAAATAATAGAATTAATGATGGCTGAATTCCATTTAGCTGCTTTCAGGGTCCTGGTATTGTGCATGCTGGCTCACTGTCACACCGTAACGGCTTACTGAGACGCTTAAATAGAGCAGTCATCGTTAATGTTAACACCAAAATGTCTCTGTGGCAGTGTTTGATATTGTGTTTTTTTTATTTTGCCAAATGGCACACTGTATTAATCTGCTGGAAACTACGTCAGAACTGAATCACCTTGAAGCATGGTGCTGCACCTACAGGTTCTTCTTCTTTTTTGCATCAAATTTAGAAACTAATCTTGATGTTTTGTTCAGTCTGAAACACAGAGGCAAAGACCAGACAGGGAAGTATACCTCTGCTACCACAGCTACCACAGACTTTTACTCTGCATCTGGAACAACATGTTTGGTGCCTTCAAATAGGGTCGTGTGTACCATGTTCATGAGAAGAGTGCATATGAACGCCCCCCTCTTGTGGTATTCACTACCTCGTAAGTGGAAAGTTTCTGAAAGCTCAGAGTTCACGAGTCAGACATGGCGGAGGCCATAGAAGTTAATTTTTCGGTGCATAATAAGTGAATATATTGTAATTTTAGTCATATATTGTAATTCTTCGTAATTGTATAATATGTCTGAGGAAAATGTTGATATTCCCAGAGGCCTCATCTCTGTCCTCTGTCATTATGTCTTTGCATTTCCTGCATTATGTTACCCACTTGCTGGCTTGCTAAACTGTTAGCCTCTATGGCTTCTAGACGTTGAAAGTAACGTTAATATTGCCGACGTAACCACTTGAACACCAAGCATTGTGTACACACGACTTCCCATGTTGTAAACACAAACTCATGAGTTTCATTTTAAGGCACCATCATTTACCTTTTAATTGCCATTCTGTTGCTAGGGCAACAGCTTTGGTCCGAGTTTACTTCCTGTCAGCTACTGCATTAACAAACATAGCAACAGGAAATACAAAGCGCCCCATTAAGACTGTTTGTTGCCAAGTTTGAAAAGGTCTATACATAGTGGTAGACAATCATGGAATACATGAGCCAGATTTTTCTTTTACACAGTAAATCCACCAGAAAAAAGATTATGTTAAAAGAAATCCATTGGATTGCTTTGGATCTGGCTCTAACAACAAGATCCAGATCTAGGAAGGATTCATTTTAATGTCTAAGTGAAGAGAACTCAGCGATAGTTGTCTGGTGAATACAAGACAGTACTGGTCATGGCATAACATATATTGAAGATAAGATGCCTGTACTTAGATAGGTCTACTTATGGGTTTTGTAAATACATGTATAGAGTCTTACAGACTTTTCTTTTTTCCCTATTGATTAAATTAAATTTTAATATTGTTTGTACTTCATCCTATCATCCTACATTATTCAGTTGTTTAGCTTGGGCCCCGAACTTTACATTTTCTTGTAATGGCTAAATGAATACAGGCCTATGTGTCCATTTCTTAGTCTCTCTTACCTTTATATGGTCCTCTTTACATACAGTATAGACATCTTTACATGTACATACTGTATATAATCATCCAGTCCACGTATATCCATTCAGTATTTATTTCTTTGCCTTATTTGTATTGTTTACAACTTACAGAACACTTGACTTGTAAATACACATTTTATTTCATTTTTATTTTTGTCATTGGTGCTTTTTATATATATTTATGTAATATTTATACACCTATTTTTTCACTACTTATGTACAGTCCTGTCTATTCCTTACCTTTATATCCAGCTTTGTTCTCCTTGTTCCTTGCTGTTATTTCTATTTATTTGTAAGTACATTGACAGAGATGCATATATCCGGAATCAAATTCCTTGTATGTACTTGACAAATAAATCAGATTCAGATTTTACCTGGATTATGGAGACATCTGACATATAGTCATTATGGTGTGTGTGTCTATATGTAAGATATCTTTAATAAGTGAGGAGAACTGTCACCATCTATTGTACACAATAAAGTCTGTGTGAAGATAATTTTTTGTAAATTAGTTACTTTATTGACTTAAATATCACAATGCATCATACTTCTACATGATCAAATTAAAACACAAGGTCCAAACATTATTCCATGTACAATACAATTCTGCCAAAACATAAATAAAATGACTAAACAACACAGTCATGTTCCTTCAGGCAACATAACCAAGACTCTCCTGTCTGTTCTTATGAATAATTAATTATTTCAGCTAAGCTCAAATTTGACTCAGATCTTGTGAGTCTGAGGACCTCATATAGTACATGTGTTTCTAGTTCCACTACAGTGAGCGGGGTAAAAGTCGAGGGATGGCTTTAGCAGGCCAACGCTACACACAGAATATTCTTAAACATAGAATTACTCATATACCGTTTAGAGAATACTAACTGAGTGAATGCTCAGATGTGCATTCACACACTTAGTGTCTCTCTCAAGTAAAATCAATACATATTGCAGGAGTATTTCTGTGGAAATGTTTAGCTTAATGATCACGAGCAACATTCCTCCCGCTGTTGCTCTTCACGTTATACCTCCATCCTCTCTCCCACACCCTCAATTTCGTCTCTCTCTCTCTCCCTCTTTCCATCTCTACTCTCATCCCTCCTTGCTTTCTCTCTCTCTCTCTCTCTCTCACACACACATACACACTCTCCCTTTCTTCTGCCTCCTCACAGTCCAGATGGCCTAGCTGCCCCCACACTCACTCCCCCACATACACTCACTCCATGCACTCCACCCCACTCCTCATCTCCCCTACGGGAACAGCACTCCCTTTAGAGGAGTAGACCTCATCTCCCCCTCCGAAACACCACCACCACTGTGCTCACACACACATTCACAATGTATACACCCCCCCTACACACACACACAGACACACACTCTTCAACACATCTCTACTGTCCCTCCACAGACCACAGGCTTATATACGCCCACTCACACACACACTGACGCAGAAGATCTCGTTCACAATTCTCCTCTTCTGCAGCACAATGTCTGATGAGAGCGTAGTAGGAATGCTGGTACTGTAGGTGTGATATATAGCACAGTGAGCCAGAGCATTGCTGCTCTTCACATTTTTTTTTGTGCTTTGTTTTATCCTTCTGATTCAATCACATAAAAAAAGATCATTTTTATCTCTTCTGATAATGTCGGAATATATATCTGCTCACCGACACCTTTCAGTGGTGACTCAGCTGTTGCTAAGCAAAGACAGGATCTTTACAATGTCTTTGAGTGAGATGCACGTGGTTGATGACATGATGAGAAACTAGCGTTGGGAGAACTGCCAAGAAACCTATCACGAGTGCAAACCTACCTGCGACGACTACGCACGACGGCTCAAACGCAAACATGCCTACGTACACTGGCGTTGACTTCTCTTTATAATTAGCTAGCGGGGAGGTCAAAACTGAGAGATTGTTGTCAGGGCAAAGAAGAGGATCAGAGCAGAGAGAGGTGTGACTACCACGGTGAGGGAAGAGGACTATTGTTGGAGTGTGTGCTTGTGTTGATTGGCCGGGGAATAAAGGAGAAAGAGGGGAGAGTTGGTGTATGAGCATGAGTGTATTCTAGGGCTTGGTGTGTGGTGGTGGTGGTGTGAGGGGGTGTAGGCATGGGGAGGAGGGTGTGGTTAACGGTTATAGCGCTCACAGGAAGCCGTGAGGCAGGGAAAAGGGAAGTGAACCACCCCCACACTGTTCCAAGGCCGCGGCGGCGCTCTCCTCGGGGCTGGAACTAACTGACCTCAGCTCACAGCTCCCACCACACCTTTTAACCCTCGAAAATACACACAGAAGATATTCAAGTTTTTTTTTATTATTTAACTTTTATTTCAGACACCCATAAGACCATATCAGTATAAAATGAATCAAATAAATACAACACAACGACAACAAGGTCACTTTGCGTAGGCTCAGTTAAGGCCATTATGATTACATTCTGTTGAATCAATTGATCGACACATACATTTGTACAGTACATACAATTCCTCAACACAGCCTGAAAGGTGGGAACATTACTAGTAACAAACATATGGCTTGCACTTGTCCATCTTGGGGGCTTGAGCAAGATTCTGAATGCATCATTAAATGCAACCTGAAGGTTATACATTGTTGCTATACTATAACTGCACCACAAGTGGGCTGTATAGAGTGGAGTACTGTATAGGCTCTAAAGAGGGCTGTTTTTATCATCTGTACGTTATTTACGTGCCAGCATATTGGCTTGTGCACATCATCGTCATCCCATAGATCATTCCTGATGATGTGACCCAGCTATCTTACTTTGTTCACCACATTTAACGCTTGGTCTGCCATTAAGAATGAATGAAAATTTTGCTTCTGATGCTACTTGGTTTTAGCAACATAATAACACTCTTTTTAGAGTTAAATTAAAGGACATACTGCACACCACAACCTGAGCACTATAAGGAGACAGGATGACTAAGTCATCAGTGTACAGCAGATGGGTAATAAGACTATCTATCCACCACCATTCATCCAGTCCTATATTATTTTAACTTTTAAGAAAGAGAACAGGTGAAAGTATTCCACCATTGGGCACTTGGAAGGGTGCCGATATACTCTTACCCGATCTAGCTGACATGGTTTGATGCGAATACCAAGAATGCAAGATCCTTATCAAATATGAACATGAGCCATGTGAGCCAACATGAATATATATACAGTATATACAAAATACAAATATTTGTGGGTTTATGAATAGCTATATGGGTATGTACTGTATATGTGTATGTATGAACCTATGTGTATGTTTATATGTCTATACAAATGTATATGTATAACTGATACGGAAATGTATGTGTATATATATACGCCGGTATCCATGGTATATGTAGATTAATCTTATGTTCAAACTTGAATACCTCATCCAACCTAGTTGTTATATCTCTTCCCCCTCCCCCTTTTTTCTTTATCTTTTTCATCCAATTTTTTTCTATTTTTTTAAATGTAAAAAGAAATAAAAATAGTAATGAATAGTAAAATGAAAATTATTTTTTTTAATTTTTTTATAATTTCTAGTGCTGATGTGGTTTTTTTTGTGTGTACATCTGGTTTTGTCTCTTTGTTCGTTTCTAAGCTCATTACCTAAAAGTTTTTTTATAAACTTTTGTAAGTATGAACTGTAAATTGAATAAAAAATAAAGTATATAAAAACTTATATATATATATATAGCCTACTGTTCCTGAATGCAGGAAGATTTAGGGCCATGGGCTGAGGCCTGAGACAGGCTGCTGTCTGCAGCTTTGGCTCTGAGAGGCCAACGTTCGCGTAGATTTGCACATGCGTAGTCGGTTGTCACACAGAGACAGAGCATCTTTAGTTATTGAGCATCTTTAGTTACAGAGCATCTTTAGTTATAGAGCATCTTTAGTTATAGAGCATCTTTAGTTACAGAGCATCTTTAGTTACAGAGCATCTTTAGTTATAGAGCATCTTTAGTTATAGAGCATCTTTAGTTATAGAGCATCTTTAGTTACAGAGCATCTTTAGTTATAGAGCATCTTTAGTTATAGAGCATCTTTAGTTACAGAGCATCTTTAGTTACAGAGCATCTTTAGTTATAGAGCATCTTTAGTTATAGAGCATCTTTAGTTACAGAGCATCTTTAGTCATTGAGCTCTACAACTAAAGATGCTCTATATTATAGAGCATCTTTAGTTACAGAGCATCTTTAGTTACAGAGCATCTTTAGTTATTGAGCATCTTTAGTTACAGAGCATCTTTAGTTATTGAGCATCTTTAGTTACAGAGCATCTTTAATCATAGAGCATCTTTAGTTATAGAGCATCTTTAGTTATTAAGCATCTTCAATCATAGAGCATCTTTAGTTATTAAGCATCTTTAGTCATTGAGCATCTTTAGTTATACAGCATCTTTAGTTATAGAGCATCTTTACTTATAGAGCATCTTTAGTTATATAGAGCATCTTTAGTTGTAGAGCATCTTTAGTTATAGAGCATCTTTGATGGACCCTGCCTCTTGTCACGTGACATCCCTCCCTCGCGCTCAGGTGCTGTTGAATACTGTCCTCCCCGTCGACACGTGTTTCCACCTCGCTAAACCTTGTCCCTAACATAGACTGTTGACGTGTCTCCACTTCCTCCCACTGATTTATGAATAATGAGACCTTATAGTTGTTATAATTCGATATAATGCGATATAGCACCTGGCTCTGTGCCACTGCGGCGCAACTTTACGCAGCAGAGTCGCACCTGGCGGAACCCGAACAATTTACCAAGAGCTCTGCAGAAGCATGAGCTATCCACAGCCCATGTCCACTCTCAGTATCACCTTGAAAACCTCCAGCAAGAGTCGCATTAACACGACCCTGGGTGAGCAGCAGCACAGGCTCCACATCAGCTGCACAATGCAAAGGTAAATAGAGAAATATAAAAAAAAAAACATACAAGCAGCATCCTTTGTTGCAGTGGAAGTGAATGAGACCAGAGATATCAAATAAGTCTCAAATATCAGTGGTGTTGAGATAACAGCCCCAGTTAGGTGAGATGATGACAAATTGAAGAGCCTGTCCAGATATATATACATTGAATTGATTAGTCTGATTTGGTGGGATTATTAAACTGTTCATAAACAGTCCCAAGGAATGACGCCAGTACAGCTGCTTACTTCTTTGACAGACTGTGATGTGCAGGAGACTGCACCCGAGGCCACATAACTTATGAAGCTGGCCTTCTACATGCATGCAGAGAGGACCTTTTCAGTGTTGAAGTGCATAAAGAGGTACAACATTAACAGAATGAAACAGAACAGACTTTCTGTCCTTGGCTCTTTCCTTTGAAAATGAGAGACTTATTAAACTGAGGAATCCAACTAACAAGGAGGACTTCTAGAAAAAAGTCATTGACATCTTTGTCCAGAGGGAAAAACGCGTGGACTTCATCTACAAAGTGCCTCCTTTTAAAATTAATATAATAGGGCTGTACCAAACGTTGACATTGAATTATTATTATTAATAACTTAGAAACATTTTGTGCAATACACCCTCTACCTTCTCTCTCTTTCTCACACACACACACACACACACACACACACACACACACACACACACACACACACACACAGACACACAGCTGTAATTATCTCAGTCCAAAAGTCAGAATTTATTGAAAAAAGATAGATAGCTTAATCATGTCCAATTTTTTTTTTTTATCTCTTAGGAAATATTCTGCTTCAATCCATATCTGTTGGCATTTAGCCTTTCAAAAACATAATTTTCACTGCGGTCAAAAACTCTTTGCTGCGGTCTAGCAGCAATCTAACAGCACCATAAATTACACATATACATAACCACAATACCACAAAATCATATTTTTCCCATTTGTTTATAAATTATGACAACAGACATTCGAAAACCCCAATAAAAGCTTCGAATGTAATAAAAAAAAGACATCTGGTACAGCCCTATTAACCCTTTTATTGGCTTTGTGTATGTTGCCTGATGTTTGGCTATTGGTGCGCTGACACCAAGATGTCTCTCTCTGTTTTCTTTAACCTGGTGCGCCGTCACCAGGCGCTCATTGTGTGGTTATCAGCGCGCTTTTGTGCATTTTGTAGGAGGTAGTTAGTTCATCTTTATTGACAGACTCAAAGTCCATTACAAATGCATACAACACAACAACAATACCTACATTAAAAGACAGTTATACCAATGTTTCCACAGGGGTGACTGGTATCGTACAACACAATAACAAGGGTTTGACAGTAGCATGATGATGGCGTCCTGTGAATCACTCAGCCGACAGATACATTTCTACATCAGATTTCTCAATAGAGCCTGGAAAGTGTTGACTCCTGCATTACAGAACAACTCACTTGCACTACGCCACTTGTTTTTTTTTTTATTAATATTTGCATGCAGTCATTGTAGGCCACCTGGAGCTTATGCGCGCTCGCCTTTTTAAACTTGGCCCACAAGGGGGCAGTATAGCGAGGAGTGCAATATGCTGTGAATAAACTGGTTTCTACTGGTGCGCTGACACCATGCTCTCTTTCTCACTTTTTCTCTTTTTCTCTCTCTAGGCGTTTATTGTGTTGTATGTATGCCTAACTAATGTAATCTATATTTAAGACTATATTTTTTTCTGCGTAATGTAAACGTATCCATATGCCACATTGATAGGTCACTGCCTGCCCAGGCAAAGATTTCGCAGAACGTTACTACTGTAGTCTACACGTCTTTCCCAAAAGTCTCTCCATTGCCTCCAACTCATAGAAAAAATGGTGCAGCTCGGTTCTTAACTGGTTCCAAAAAATTTGACCATATTACACCTATTTTAGTGGCTACCCGTGTCTTTTACTATCGCTTTTTCAAATGTGCTGAATCGGTGCCCCATTTTAAATCATTCCTGAAAACACACTTGTATAAAGCTGCTTTTAATTCTTGATTCAGATTTTTATATTTTTTATTTTTTAAAACTTTTTTTTTAGTTTTGTCTGTCTGTTTTTAATTTATTTTATTGTTTTTACATTCATATTTGCAATTGCCCCTGCAATACTTGCTTTGATACAAATCGCTTTTCCCCTTGTCTTTCAATGCTTTGCTCTGTTTTATGTACATCACTTTGTATCTATGTTTTAGAAAAGATTATTAAATATTTATTGTGATAGATGAACTATCTAAAGCTATTTTTAGATTTCAAGATATTGATTTTCATACTGTGGCAAAAGCCACAGTGCCTGGAAGGTAGAAAATCTGTTTAAAAAAATAAATGTAAAATTTAAATGTGTAAGATTTGTAGGGAATGGGCTAAAATATGCATGTTTCTTTAAATTATAAAATCCTCAAAAAACATCTACAGTAAGCGCTCTTAAAGCAACGACAAATGATCTGATAATGTGTTTTTTTTTTACTTATAATAAACCAGCAATAATTTGACAGAGATGATGAAATTGAAGCACCTTTCTTTTTCTTCCGTGACATAAGCTGACCTGAACTTCCTCTCTGAGCCTCAGACTGTGCGCTGTATGCCAGCCGCCTTGGCTCACACTTGGCCACCACGATCTGGCTTTTCAGTCCACGCACATGTTCATTCAACTCATTCATTCGGAGCCAACTGACCCCAGGCGACATGGCTCCAAAACCCTCCAACCCCCGGTCGGCTGACTCACAAACAGAACGCTGTGGGCCAACAAAGGTTAAAGCTAGGGGAGCTAGCGTGAAAAGACACACACGTGCACACACTGTTGCAATAATTCAAACATTTATTATTAATTGAGACAAATAGAGTAAAACATGAAGACAGATAACCATATGATAAAAGTCAGTGTGTGATATGATATAAGAGTCAGTGTTCACCGATGTGACCCTGGTCATCCTGGTTGCACATTATGTTACCGTGGTGACCGGGTTTAATCTCTCCACAGAGAGCTGAATCCCAATCTGACCCTTAACCCCGATGAAAGAAAGGTCACCGGGGTCACACACTCCTCTGGTCCATTTTTTTTACACAACCATTTTCCTCTGAAAGGGTGTTTGGAAAATCAGTTTTCATGGGCAACAGAAAACTGAATACGTTTAATTGTAAAACGGTTGTCCTAATACGATTACTGCAAACCAGACTAAAGGTAATCTGATTCGGTGGCGGTAAGGAAACAAAAATAACAAAGATTGCAACACTTCATTGTCTTGACTGTTGTCAAAACGACACCTGAAAGCCAATGTCGTACAATGCCGCAACAGCTTACATCCTGTTAGCTTTTAAGAATACATCACTATTTACACCCTCTCTAAAAAATCACGAGATGCCTCATTTATAATCCTTGAAAAAATGTCTGCTGGACAAAAAAAGACAAATGTGTCAGAGATGCCAAAGTGTATTGAGAGGTTACATCTATTTTACTCATCTTTTTTCATCATTAACTGTATGATTTTTTTGTGTCTGAATATGGGTCATACGTACAAATACTAAGAAATAATAAAGGGCTTTCTTATCTTTTATAGAAAGTTGCGGGTTAGAACTGGAAACTATGTCGTATTAATTTAAAACAACTTTGGACAGATTTAATTGGATATATCAAGGCTCCTCTATTTCATTTTCACTTCATTTTATACCTGTGATTTTTAGATTGAATTATATATTAATCTCAGTGCGAGGCCAGAATGTAAAAAGATCCTGCATTATATTCTCCTGAAAGGGAGAGCACATGCTTCTGTACAGTACAGATCTCACCAGAAATACGTTTTTCAAAGCACATTTTCAAAAACGTCTTTCCCCGGGGGTTGAATGTTGTTTTGTTCAATTTCCTTGTAAAGATTATTTTCACCGAATTTTTTATTTTAATTAACAGTTAAAAAAACAAGGAAACAAAAAATGAGATGTAACAAGCGATGAATCTTTCAGGTTGACAAAGCTGAGCAAACAGAGAAGTCTAAAAGTCGTCTTTCAGACAAAAGAAGGAAACTGAAGTGCTACATCGATTACAAGATTAGAGATGCATCTGAAAGTATTATCTTTGGATCGTTTTACGAAAAAGGGTTAAACAATTGTGTCCCTGAAATTATCCAAATACAATTATAATTATTCTATAAATAATTATTTAATTTTATTTAATTTAATTTTATTATATCATCTTATCTTTTTTTTTATGTATCATAGATTTTATACCCTTATATTTTATGCAAGATTATTTATTACATTTTAAATTACAGTTGTGTTACAAACTGGCAACAAAAAAAAAAATCTGATAAACTCTGATTCTAGGATTTGGGCCACCTACTGTATAATCTACACAAGGAAATGATTTATGCCGTGATTCCTGTTGCACACATAAAACATCTAGAAACAAGTGAACAGTACCAAATAAAATATAAAAGTACTGTAGGTGCCCATTTAAAATACTAGCTGTGCGATTTTATTTAAAAAGTTCCATAGAATTTGTCCAAATGAGATAATAAAGTAAGTATAAGGAGTATAATATCATGCAGCCTGCCTTTACCTACATGCCCCGTATACAAGTATCAATATACTTTCAATATCATATTTAAGTATATGAATTCACTGACTTTGTTATCCTGTACCTTGTAATATTTTGGGCATATGAACAATATGATTATTAACAGAAAAGGGTCTCAGCAGAACTGATTAATGGTTTTATACTTAGATGTGATCAAACAGCAGTCTCAGCGTGGGTAAATACATCATTATCAAAAATAGCGCTTTGTCTCAGTGGTTTAAAATCACATTTTAGCTGTGGCAGCGTGTGTGCCAGTTGTTACGATGTGAAAGCAGCATGTGAGGTGACCTTCAACAAGTCTATTTTCTATAATTTTCAGTAATGAAGTAACCATTCTTCAGGACATTGAAATAAAATCATTGAATGGGTTATTCAGGTGATTTAGCTTGGAGATGAAAATCTAAATTACCAAAGTAATTTCCACAAGCAGCAGCAGCAGCCTCTGCTCTCTGGTTAGTGTGCACACTGCTCCCTCTACTGGTGAACAGGCAGCGTTATGTTGGAGAAGTTTAACTGTTGCTCTCTGAATCTCAACATTAAAACTGTGAGGACAAAAGACCCTGTCGAAGGTCATTTATGCTGAATATTGCCATTTACAATAAGTGGAATGACTTTCTTTTACTCCATTGTGCTGGTGTGCAATATTCAACTTAATTCAATATATTAGAGAAGAGCCAGAAATGTGTATTTTAACTATAAAGTTAGGCAAATTTTAGCCATGAAAGGAAATATTCATAAATTACACAATTGATGAAATATGAAAAAAAACTATAAAGATAAGATAAACCTTGCTTTCTGAATAGGAAAACATATTCCAGCGCAGTCCAGGCAGGATTTTTTTCCCCCACCTCTCGTAATCTGCTGAGGTGAGTTGGCTTTTCATGGGCTGACGAACCTGAGATTGAGCCTGAAATCACCATTCTCAGGTTGGACAGTCCTAGAAAGAACCACTCAAGAGTTAAAGCTGTTCATGCTGCTCCATGAGCCTCATCAGCACACTGAGCGCAACTCCTTTGACAAAAACAAAATCACTTGATTAACAAGATGTAATAGTATTCGGGCTGTCAAAGTTGACGAGATGATACCGCATTAATGCAACGTTCACGCTAAATGCGGTACCTGTGAGGGGTTTCTGGACAATATTTGTCATTGTTTTGTGATAATTGATTTCCAATAACAAATATATACATATATCTTGATAAGAGTATTAAATACTTGACACATCTCCCTTTAAGGTACATTTTGAACAGATAAATTGAGGATAATTGTGGTCTGTTTACACATCTGAAAATGATGCGCTGGTGGGTGTTACTGTTTTCTGCATAATAAAAATGTTCAGATGCACAAAGGTCCTCTTTGTGGCCATATGGAAGAGAGAGATAGTATAATAAGATAATACTGTTGGTGACACTATGTTGGCCGCTGCATTACCTAAATGTATCTGCTCATTTATTTGTTATTAAACAAATAAAATGATAGACTAAAATAATCCAGCATCCATAATGTAACATAATTTTAGGGCTGCAACTAACGATTCTTTTCATTGTCGATTATTTTCTCGATTCATTGATTAGTTGTTTGGTCTATAAAATGTCAGAAAATGGTGGAAAATGTCGATCAGTAATTTCCAAAGCCCAAGATGACGTCCTCAAATGTCTTGTTTTGTCCACAAGTCAAAGATATTTAGTTTCCTGTCATAGAGGAGTAAAGAAACCAGAAAATATTCACATTTGAGAAGCTGGAATCAGAAATGTTTTACTTTTTTGTCCTTAAAAAATTACTCAAATCGATTATCAAAATAGTTGCCGATTAATTAAGTAGTTGAAAACTAATTGATTAATTGTTGCAGCTCTGCATCATTTAGATGGTAAGTTAGGATTTTGGCGCCAGAAACAAAATTCATCCAAAAAAAGCCATCGATTTTGGTAACAATCGTGATTTTTGTTCATTCTGGGGATATAATGTCACTTCCTCCTGTAAAAACTAGATATTTATACTTATAGGAGGATACAGATGCTGTTCCCATTGTAAAATATCATATCTAATTTCAATAAAACAGAAGTTTTAATCTAATGATTAACTCCAATAGCCACAATTAAATGCATTTAATCAACATTTCTGGCTCATATGTGTGCAAATGTTCTCATTCAGAAAACTCAGAGCACAATATATAAGAAGTTTAACACCACACACATATGTCTCTCTGTTGGTAGCTAACCTGCACTGAAACCACTCAGAGAGCAATTAAACACTCCAGTGCAGCCTAATGCACAAACTGCATCTCATAATAAAAACATCTAAATCACCCGGGCCTGACTTTATGAGGATGGTCCAGTCTCTTAGAAATGTTACTCTTGTGATAAACTATGCAGATGGAGAGCTCACACACACACACACACAGAGAAAGAGAAAGAGGGAGAGAGAAAGGCAAAGACAATACTTTACCCTCTTCAACAGACTAATCCAAACCCTCTTCACATGATTCAGAAATACTTCACCGTCTGAATTATTCATCCTCAACTATCTGCACTGTGCTGCGTTGGCCTGCTCACACCATCGCTTCCACATTTACAATCCAGACACACTCACCCGCCAGATAGCACAATAACCAGACAAAATAACAACCATAAATACATAGTTACTTTCCATGTTTCCTCCCTTTCATCTCGCAGCAATCATTACAATAATGTGAGGATTGTGGCAAGTTTGTGAAGTCTCTAAGAGCTTTCAAAAGTCTCCTCTGCATTACTTCTTACCCACAACACGGCAGGCAGACCCTCTGACTCCTCAGACCCAGCCGAGGCAGACAGGGGAAACAATCTTCATCATTGTAAAGTCGAGACCAAAAGAAGGCACACAGGAAGAGAGCAGAGCGACCTGGAGCCAAAGCTAGTGACATGAGGATGAAAAAGAAACACAGGTCGCTGAGTCGGTTAGAAAAAGGCCACTCCTGCTGTCTTTACTAGGCTGTGACCTCATCGTGCTCTGTACTACCAATGGGGATGCAACTCACACGCACACAGCACCTTCCTGTTTGTCAGTGCTGGTGGTAAACTTTCCACTGACATCTCAATTCAAAGGACCAATATGAACTTTTCATGCATTTTGACATTAAGAAATAAAACACATCTGCATTGAGTTGAAATGTTTTTTAAGACAAATGTCATCATGTGATGGAAGATAGAAGGCGTGTGTGTGTGTGTGTGTGTGTGTGTGTACAACATTTTGTGACTTATAGATGAATAGCAGGTGAACTTTTCAATTTGTTGCAAATTGAATCCAATTTAACACATTAAATATCATTTTAATCAAAAGTCCGACTTTTTAAATGTTGCGGGAAAAAAATCAAAGCTTTCAAATGTATACGACAGCTGCGTATTTAACTCTGGATAAACTAGAGCAGCACAAGGATAAAAAACGCCGCTGCCGAGCTTCCTGATATTCTTAGCTCTTGCACGTCTTTTGACTGTCCTCCTCACGCCCCCTCCCTCTAAAAAAGAAAGAAAAAAAGATGCCTCTTGTGGGTCAATATATCTGCCTAATAGGCTGCCGGTTCGTAATTGTCCATCAGCCTCATCAAATGTGTGTCAATCATACTTTACCGTGGCTGCCGTCTTGACAGCTGTCAAGAGTGATAATTATGGAAAGTGATGGAAGATATCAAGGTTGCTTTCCATGAGAAGAGGACAACCACAATATCCTTCCTGTTCATTTTCAAAGTGTAGGTTTCTGTGGTGAAATGGTTGATAAAGGAAAAAAGTGTGCAGGTAATGGTGACGAGTTTATGTTAGGCTATAGAGGTGTGTTTTTTAATAACCCTAGAATAAGACATGGCCTTTAACTGGAGTGAGCTAACTCAACACTACAATTCACATTTGACATAAATGAAATAACACACTGTGAGCTCAACTGTGCTTTTATTAAACATATAAAAAAACATGCAGCAGCAGTGGTAAACACAAAACAGCACGCAGTCAAACACTGAGGCTGCAAACACAATTGGTTCAGAGTGACTCGCTAACAGTTGTATTCAGTGGTACACACATACCGCACAGTAGCAGGCGACTAAATGGAAACAGTAGTGCTTGTAGCTAATGTGGCTACAAGTTGCATTTTCAACATGTTTAATTTCATGTTTTTTTCTTCACTTTAATATTGTACATTTTGGGGGTTTTTTCCTCCAAAAATGTAAAAATATGTTACAAATGATCCATTACAATCTGTGTAATTATAATTAAGTGTGAACTTGTTGAAGAAAACATCCTATTACTGAAAATAAATAATGATATCAAACAACATTCCTCTCCTTCTGATGTCTCTAGTTCATACAACCGTTATGGATGAACATTGTGGAGTGCAATCTGGCAAACATTTTTTCTAAAAAGAACAAGGCAATATTTATTTAATAGGCACAAACTTTAACAGATTGATCCCGCTCATTTCAATACTGATACCAAGTAAAAAGATCAGGCACGAGCAGGGCTTTATGAACACCACACTTTCTGACATGTAGATGTTCTGAGTTCATATGCATCCCCTTTTTCTAAACGATCGCATCTATTGCATGAAAAAACGGAGGCATAAATCAGGACGTGGCAGACTGAAATAAACACTTAATCTGTGTTTGTTAAATGCAGATGACCCATTTTCAGAGCAGCAAAAAAAGATGCATGACTTGCCTGCTGACTGGTCAGGTCTATCCATAGCAAAAAATATGTAAATGAAGATCATGCTGCATAAATATACACCACAAGTGCATACTCTTAGCTGTATAGTGAAAAACGGTTTTCAGCACCCGTTTCAACTGGTTAGGTCAGCATCCACAGAAAGGAAAAGGGTGAGCCAGAGAGCTAAAAAAAAAAAAGACAGATACACCCACACATTTTCCGATTGAATGGTCCTTCAGAAAGTGCTCATGGCGATGGAAGTTGAGCAACACGAGTTCATGTTCCGATTTTACTTTTGTGAAAGTTGTGAGGAAGGTATGCGGTAAAAAATAAACCCAAAAGCTTGATGTCTTTTTTTCTTTTTACGGCACGTGCAAATTCACATTCACTTGTGTCGTCCACAGTACACGGTTTAAGGCTAGATATATCTTTTCAAAGCAACATGCCTTCAAATTTCAGATTGCCACAATTTAAATTAAACAAAATATTTAAACTTAATAACAGACTGTACATGTAAAAAATATTTCATACTTCATACTTCATAACGCAACTTTCCACAACAGCATTTTCTTTCTTATAAAATAATAAAATTTCAACAAAGTGACGGCACATTAGCAATGTTTTCTCCCCGTTTTCAGTTGATTTCTCAGGGCACCCTGTTTGGCCCTTGAAGGACGCACGTTACAGTCCGACAGACGCAATGATTACAGTATGTCCTCCTGTTGTCCTCCGAGGGGGCAGCGCCCAGAATCACCCAATAAGCTTGTGCACTGCCAATAATTCAATCATAAACTGGGCTCAAACATCTCTTCGTCGCTCCAGTCAGGGGGTGCATCTGTTCCAAAGTATCGATCCCCGAAGTTTCCTACAAGGACAAAAAAACATCAGCATCAGTTAAAACTGAAGAATAGTAAACATAATGTATAGATCATAGGGGTGGGAATCATCAGAGGCCCCATGATACCATATTATTGCAATTTTAAACATTTTTTTCAATATGCTATGATATGATATGAGTATATCGATAACATATACTGTGATTTATTACTTTTTTCAACTGCAAATTAAGCAGTTTGTCAACATCTGTTTTATCTAATGAGATACAGTTTTCACTCTGTTCATCTCAGAGTTTTCATTCATATATCTTGAGGTCAGAGGTCGAGGGACTCCTTTTAAAAATGGCCATGACAGTTTTTCCTCCCCAAAATTTTGCGTAACTTTGGAGCGTTATTTAGTTCCCTTCCCGACAAGCTAACATGACATGATACTAATCGATTCTTTAGGTGCAGTTTCATATGATACCAGTATCTTCACTCTACACTGAGCCCGTTAAAACCTCTGAAAGACAGAATAGCGTCCAGGTCCGCTGGCCGGCTGTTGGATTGTTAAGAAGGTAATATTTGATATAATAAAAGATCGATGCTCATCATCCATGTATCGATACAATATTGCCAGGCAGAATATTGCGATACTATGCTGTATTGATCGTTTCCCCCACTCCTAATAGATTGCACACGCCATGTGGAGAAAAAAAAAAAAAATGCAATAAAAGGCACATCTTATTTTCACCATTACTTACCAATGCCAGGTATGATGTGGAAGAGGTCGTTGACCTCCTTGTCAACAGCTGTGGTGATGATTTTGACCTGTGGGAACGCGTAGGCCACTGAGTGGACTCCCATTTCTGCCATTAGCAAAGACACCAGTAGGATCTTGTCCTCCTGAACGTCATGGTCCTGGAAAATGAAAACACACACGTGAAAAAAGGTTACATGAGGAATGCGATTTAATGCAGGCTAAGGATGTCACAAGAAAACCGATACTTCGGTACCAAGTCGATGCAAAAAATTCTGAAAACGTGAGGACAAGAGCTAGTTAATGTTAGCTGTTAGCTCCGTGCAGGACTGTGCTGCTTACAGGCTGCTAACTGACTCAGCTAACGTTAACTAGCTCTCGTCCTGCCGACTTCAATATGGGAGGTACCATTGATTTACATTATGATGCGTTCAGGTTCAGGCATTCAGTAAAAATTAGTGATGGGCGAAGGTGATTGTGATGTGTTCGAATGTAATCTTGTAAAATGTAGTTTTTGGTTAGAAACCTGAATAAATAGGAGATGTTTTCACAGCAATAGATATTGGGAGCATCTTGGTAGCTCACCCGGTAGAGCGGGTGTCCCATGTACCAAGGCTGAGTCCTTATCTGTTGAATCTATGGATGCTAATTTTGAAAAAAAATTTAACCGATAACTGACCCTCGTTAACCGATTATTAACTGTTAAGCGACAAGATGAGTGCGTCGCATGCAGCAGTGTGCCAGCTGCTGTGTAGGAGCACAACAGACAACTGAGTCCCCAGTTCACCCGTCCGGGAGAGTTACTGTAGCAGCCACGGTGCTGCGTGTAGTGTCGCAGACACATGCAGCCGCTTTCCCAGTAACTCTCCACCACACCGTTTAGTTTAGTTTAGCAGGTTGTCACTCTGTGTCTGCCCGGCGTAACGATCCTCTGTTTGCCCGGTGTAACGATAACGAGTGTCTGATAAACCGTGTGTGTGTGTGTGGCGGCGGTGAGTATGGGGTTGTTGGTGGCGTTATAGCTGTGATAGCAGTAGCAGTGTGTGTAGAGTTTATTTGTCGGTGAATAAATCCTCAGCTCAAGCGAGCTCAAGACGGGAGCCAACTTCCTGTATCTTGCAATGCCGGTTCAGACTCTCTTAAGGTGGGCTGTTAAGGTGGTCCATCTTTTTTTGTCCTTTAAGTGACGAGCCGCTCCTCTGAGTATTTCTCAGCTTTTTAATGAATTATTCATATTTCTTTTAACCGTTTAACCGATAGCGTTAATCGGTTACAATTCTTAATGTCGGTTAACAGTTAAATATTAACATCCCTAGTTGAATCCTTGACCAGTTTAACTTCCTAACAAAAACCAGTATGCAAACGGTAATAAAGGAGTGTATGTTGAAGTAGATGGGATTTATTGTTTACTTTTGTTTTTTACCATGGTATTGAATTGGTTTCAAGAATCGTGGAATTTCACTGGCATTGGTATTGACTACTACATTCCTGGTATTGTGACATCTCTAATGCAGGTTACGTGGACTCGTGAACAATCAGGCACACCCACCAGTAGGACTCGAACAGCCATCATGGCAGCAGCTCCAGTGGACACCGTACAGTCCATCAGGATCACATGATCTTCACTGATGTCTCTCGGTAGACGCAGGTAATGAAGCTGAAAATGTTTAAAGACAGGATGTGGGTCAATACCAACATGTAATATACATGACAAGTACCATCCTGTAGCTATGTCGTGGGTGGCATTATACAGAAATCCCCCAACTCGACAATTTCCTAGAAAGGACATGTAGATGAGCAAAAAGGAACTCATTGTGAGATATTATTATGTATTTATAAGCACATATTTATTTGAAAGTTTCCATATTTAAAAGGACATTAAAGGTATTTATAGGACAATTATGGCAAAATGTTTTACAAATCTGTACCTCTGGTTCTCCTGTGTCCTGGTTGGTCTGGATGAGGATCTTGCCGATGCGAACGTCTTTGCAGACGGCTCTCAGAGCGGGCTCCATGGTCTCCCCGGCTCGCAGGATAGACACGCCTGTGATCTAAAGAAAAACAACACCCCCGCAAAAAAAAAAAATCAAACGGAGGTTAATTGCATCAGTTTAGGTAGAGACAAAACTCTTCTGAATGGCCTTTAAAATAAAAAAAAGACGGCAGGAAGTAAATGGAGTTCACTCACCCTCTTCCCGTGGAAACTCCTGCCTTCATAATCCTCTCCCTGGGGAGTCTGGACTGTGTGGGCCTGAGATAATATGAAAAATCATAACAGTGTGAGTACTGTGCTGATCACAGTGCTATACTGTACTATAGGAGTCAATCATTTCCTTTTTTCAAATTTCAGTCACGTTTGTTTAATGCAAACCTGTAACTTATGGTTAAGGTATGGAAACTTTCCATTGTGGTAACTCAATAAGTTTCCATGCTCTTGCCGCTGCTCGCTATGTGTATGTCTATCTGATTCTCTTTTTATCAAATACAAGCACTTACTCTTTTTCCATTCATCTTTATCTTTCCCCATTTCAGGGCCACATAATGCCCTGTGTCTCACTCTGCTGCTGTGTCTTGTCTTTTTATCCATGCTCTCTCTCTCTCTCTACTACACGTGTCTCCATCTATGCCCAGGTATCTAATGGTTCAGAGTCAATGTCCTACCTAATGCAAAGGATTACAGAACCTTCATGCAGTCCTATGAATTAATTAACAGTGCATCTCAGTTTTTGGCACCTGCGAAGGCAGGAAGGAGAGCGCTCGCTCGATCAACAGGCGCATCAACCTCTTGGAGTAGAAGATGAACTCGTCGCGGCTGGTTTCCTTGTTTCTAAATGTGGTGATTAGGAAAAGAAAGATACATTTTTAATGATGGTAGCAGCTGAACACCACACTGTTTTTGTTTTTTTTGTTATTGGAAACAGACGTAGCTGTTAATGTGGGATTCTCAGCTCGTACCTGATGATGGTGTGCATGCCCCTGACCTGGGGTGTATTCTCCAGAACACTGAGGGTCTGGGGGAGTGGTTGGGCCTGGTGTGCAGAAGCCAGCGCTGCCCTGTAACCACGGCAACAAATAGCAGAGCGGGGGTGGTGCGGGGTGAGAGGAGCGGAAAGAGGGAAGACGGACAGATGCATGAATACAACACACATTAAATAAGAATGCAATTAACAGTATGTGCAGGTTCACACACAAGCGTGCGCACACGCCCTGTATGCACATTCAGAAAACACACACACACACACAGACGTGTAAGTACATGCAGAAACGTAAATACAACATTAAATAATTGTTCAGTAGTAGTTAAGTTGATAATGGTAGTGTGCAACCGCTGTAATAGGATTGCATGGGAAAAAGGCAGATGCACAAAATTGCAAAGCACACAGTGGCAGTGTTTTGAGTATTTCAGTGGAAAATTACGACAGCGCAGAGACCATGATGATGGAAAATACGCTAAAACTGACCCGCTTCACGTGATATATATATTAGGGGTGGGAAAAAAAATCGATTCACATATCGTGATTTTTTTTTTAATGATTCTGAAATTGATTTTTTAATGCCAGAATTGATATTTTATAGTAACGTGACGTCATATCCGTTCTGTATCCGTCAACCAAAACAAACTACAATGAGCCAAAACGACAAAGCAGAAAACGGCGGAGGGTCTGCATGGACCCGCACCTTCACATTTTAAATCCAACGTGGTAAACACTACACATACAGTAAAGTATGGAAACACTTTGGGGTTCACACATTGTCAGGAAAAGCAGAGCTAGACAACATGGCTAAAGCTTCATGCTAACTCTGTCATGGACAGGAAACGTTATCGTATTGTGGTGACGTGCGGTCAAGCCAGCCGTCACCCTCATCTCTGTAGTCAAATCAGCCGACGCTACGACTGTAGAGCACCCATATACTGATAGTTATGTTAAATGCATTCAAACGGCCCCAATGGAGCTGACCATGGATGTATAAAGAGAACGGAGCTAACGGGGAGAGCGAGAGACGGACTTGGCGAAGTTAGCGGAAGTATTCATGTGTGACTACGTCCGTTTTTCAAAATAAGGTGTAAACAAACTGTATATATAAAATACATACTGTATATGGAAATAAGATTGATTGGATTATATTCACCAGAAATAAAAAAATTTGTTCCATGTCCCTTATAAATTAAAAAGAAAATACCACTAATTTGTGAGGGAAAAGTCTTTCGTTCTTTCATTTTTGGGTTGCTGGAAACTTTTTTTATTATAAATAATGCCTGAAAATGACTGATATATTTGATTCAGGACAGTAAAATCAAACATTTTAATGTATTCATTTAGATATTTTATTTTTTATTTTATTTGTTTTATATTAAAAGTCCCTAGAAGTGTATGATTTAACTTTTTCCCATGGTCTAGTGTTAAAAAAGTTAACAAAAATTGCAATAAATCGTAATATCGAATCACAATACTTGTAGAATCGCAATACTTAAAAATCTCAATACATATTGAATCGGCATCCAAGTATCGGGATAGTATCAAATCAGGAGATAGGTGTATCGTCCCTAATATATATATATATATATATATTTATGGATTTTAAATAAATGCATGATGGTTATTTTCCATGATACGTCTCTACTACTTGTAATAATTCCCTAGGACTCCACACAGTAACATTAGGTTTATTAAATATCTAGTTAGCCTGTAGCCTCAGGTCTACCCAGGGCTCTAGAGGATCAGACACACTGTTGCAAATACTCAGTGATGCAGTCACTCCAGTATCCACAATGTCACTGAGATACACATTAACCAGATGCAAAGAAAAGAAGAAATCATAGCAAATCTGCTCACATATCCCAGCGAAGTTTCCTCTATAGGGAGAGTTTTTTTTCGACGAAACACAACAACAATCACAAACAGACGGGGACACAAAAAGGACGAAAAACAACAGATAAGAGGAGGAAAAAAATGAGAAAGAGACACAACATCAGGTGGATGAAGAGATGAAGGGATTATCGCACACAGTGAAAAGTGTGACAGCCGAGACTTGGAAATGTCAAACGTCTCGGAAATGCGCTTACCGCCGAGGTAGTCTGCCATTTAAAGTAAAAATAGTATTACATGGTTATCAATTAGTGTATCATGATTTAGGGAAGAAATGAAGTAACAGGCCATGCTGTAAAAGATCTCTACAGATACTGGGGTAAAAGAGAGAAGTTTTTTTTAATATATATTTTTTTTATATCTACACACGTGCATCCATTGTATGTACGCGTGGGAGGTGCACAAGCTATCGTGCGGCTGTCACTCTTTCACCGTGTAGATCAGTAGAGGTTGGTATTTCAGCTCACAGGCCCCAGCACATCCTGTGTCTAAAGACAGGCACCAAGCTCATTTCCTGTCTCTCTCTCTGTCTCTGATGCTGTGGCCGACATTCAATGGAAAAACTCAGCAGCGCTTTGTAGTAGGGTATTGGAAACTTTCTCTGTGGCTGAGAGGTATGTGATAGTCAACAATAGCTGTAGCAAGAGCTTCCTCTCTCTCGCTTTTTCTGTTATAGTCACTCTCTCTCCTGTTCTCGCTGAAAGGAGGGGTCAGTGACTCGACTCATTGGTGTATTTTTAGACACAGAAGGCAGGAAGAGTGCAAGTTGTCATTTCTCTACAAGATAGAGAAAAAGGAAAACCAACGTCTTTACACTAAATGCTGGCTGCACCACACCACGATCAAACTTTTGATCGTTTGAGCGGCTTTCATGCTGTTTTTAATATTTATTCCATGCTGGTGTGGACTACAATATTTTGGCCCAGTCTCACACTCTTATGATTGATCATTTAATAGCTATTATTTGCTCTACATATACAACAGTGCCGCCTGGTGATGTGCCACGGCAGCCAGCATATCGGTAGAAGGTAGAGATTGGTTTTGCTGGCCTCTTTATATCTCTCTCTCTCCCGGTAAGAAACTGGAGCAGTCGGGGGAATTGGACAGATGGTGAGGAGAGAATGATAGACAGGATAAAGGCCACTCTACCTGACGCTGAGCTCGCGCTGTGAGCCATGGAGGGATTTGGGGTGGAGAGGGAGTGGGGGGGGGGGAGAGGGTGAGAAAGCAGTCCATCAGTGGCGTGTGTGCGTTAATGTGTGTGTGTATGGTGGGGAGAAAACAAAGCATTGTGGCACAAAGTGCTCCCTACGAGCAAAAATGTGCCTCTGGTGACAATTAGTGCATGTTGCACAACAAATAAGTCCAAACAGCAGCACACACTCTAGTTCAGTATTGAAACGCTCATTCTCAGTTATATTATTGTGTGTCAGGATTTAATTATTCCACAATAATAAATGATATGTGACATTTTCAATTCACCCGAAAATGTACGCTAAATCGAAAAAAAAATGTTTTGAAATTAGTTTGATATGGATGAATATCAACCAGGGATTAATAGTGTTAATGCAAATGTTATTAAAAAAAATATGTTCAAACAGGAGCTGCAAATGTCTGGAGACTCTTAATTAATCTGAATATTTCTTCTGTTGATTTGTGTTGGCCAACCCCTCATTACAGCACGTTTACCATTCACCTAACTCTGTCCTCAATGCATATTTAAAGGGTTATATTCACATTTATATAAACCTGTAGGGCATCCTAACTTAAAGGAATATTCCACCCACAAAATGATCATTTGTATATCAATTACTCACCCTGTGTTACTGTGAATTCTTGAAGAAAACATTGTTTTTCTCGCATGCCTTCACGCTGAACAAGGAAATCCAAAAATGGAGAAAATTCCATATAAACAGTCTCACGCTTGCACAGGTGCGCTACTTGTGCGTGCAAGTGCTATTTATGTGGACGTTTTTTTTCTTAAAAAATTACTCAAACCAATAAATCGATCATCAAAATAATTGGTGATTAATTTAATAGTTGACAACTAATGGATTAACGGTTGCAGCTCTACTCCGTTCACCATCGAGGCATGTGAGAAAAACAAAAGTTTTCTTCAAGTGCTGAAGGTAACACAGGGTGAGTAATTGATATACAAATGATCATTTTGGGGGTAAAATAATCCTTTAAGACGGAGAAGCAGAGATGTAGAAATGTAATCAATTACCAAAGTAAAAATAATATCTAATAAAATCGTATCTTTGTGTTCACACTTAGTGAAACGAGCCCAGAGCAATCATGCTCATTCATCCTCCCATACAATCATTTTCTGTCCACTAGAGGGAGCGATGAAACTTGTAATCACTGACAAACAGATTTAAGGGTTGCTGGTTGCGGCTACACCCTTACTGAGTGCCGATCATTCCAACAGGATGCTAAAAATGCTTTCAGTTCTAACATTCTCTCTGTGAGAGTGTGTGTGTGTGTAGGTCTGTTAGTGTGACCTCTCTTACCTCCTCCAGCTGACTGTGGACATGCTGCACGATCAAATCGATGGCCACCATGTTGCAACCGCCTGACGGGACGACATACAGAAAACAAAGTGGTGTGATGTTAACTTGGAATAATGGGAGTTCAAAAAAGAAAGTGACTTATTTAGTTTAACAGCATCAAAATGCAAGAAAATGTGACTAAATTCAAAAACACAACGCCACCTTTTTATATTACTAGTGTCGTAGTAGTAGTGACCTGTATACTGTGAATGTAAATATGTGTGTTTGTGGAGTGTGCACGCACCACGTGGCACCACAATATCAGCCAGGCGCATGGTGGGTTCAATGTACTGCTCAAACGCTGGCTTGACAAACTTGTTGTACTGTTTGATGACGCCCTCGATGTCTCGGCCCCGATCTAAAATGTCCCTCCTCAACCGACGCACCAGCCGGATGTCAGAGTCGGTGTCCACAAAGATCTTCATGTCCAGCAGCTGTCAGGAGAACATGAAACAAGATGTTTAGCTGAACATGAAGCTTTGTATCACACATTCAAAGATGACATGAAAAAAAAAAAAGCAAGCTAAATATACCGTCTTCATTCTATTTTTAGCTTCTTTGTGGTATTTTAGGTCAAACTCTAGGAGCATCATTTAGCTTACAGTTGTGTCTCATGATATTTGAATTATCATTAACTTTGATTTAATTAATTTGCTTGACATTGATATTTCCGTTTCTTGGCATTCAGTGTGAAATGCTCAGACAAAAAATGTGTCTTGAAATGAGTCTGATATGGATGAAAGCAAAAATGAACCCGGATGAGGACAACTCAGCTGTTGAAACGCTGTTTTCTTTTTAAATAAATTATCACATTGGAGCTGCAAGTGCGCAGTGACTCTTAATTAATCTTTATAATTTATTCCGTTTTATTTTTGTCAGCCTCATTACAACAGGTGTGTGTTTAACCTACTTCTGTCCTGAAAGTAAGATTAAAGGGCCGTCGTGTTTTTAATTACATAAATTGCAGTTATATTCATAAGTACAGTATCTTATTGAACAGATGGACTTGTAGATGAAACATTTTTCAACTCATAATTATTATCTCCAATATGTATAATCACTCTGTTATCAATAAACCTTTAACTGCATCTGAAAACATTAACTTTGTTGCATTTGTGTATTAAAATACAGATAAAAGATAAATCCATTAAATACTGTAAGTGACATTTTACAGTTTAAAAATAAATGCATTGGTGCCCTCTAGTGGAAAAATGATGTCACTTCAAACACATCTTGCAATTTCTTGGCACTTATCAGCCGACATATATGCAGACATAAATATATCTGTAATATCAGCCAGCCTACATATCCGTTCCAATCCAGTGTTTTTGAATTTGTTTACATTTTAATCCTGGTTTAAAACACTTGATGAGCTTGTTTTTGCACAGATACAAATAAATGTGACACCAGGACTGACCAGCTGAACAAGTTAATAAGCTTGCCCTTACCTGCAAGAGCTTTTTATCTGCGAAGGACATGATTCCCTCAAAGATGATAACACTGGCTCCATACACGGTTTTCTGTGGTGGACACACGTGCATGTATTATTACAGTACAATGTACAAACAGGCAACAATCCTCCTGATCAATCCTAATCTTGCCACTGATGAGAGAATGTCTAAATGTAGTTGATGAACATGAAAGTATGAAAACAAGAAATCACAATAATGGCTTGTCAGTGACCATCTGGAGGAGCAGATTTGCAGTGTGACTCTGAACCTCTGGCGAGGGAGATTAAAAACCTCTTATGGTTATGGAGAAACTCGGATTATAACTCTGGTGCGATTACTCATTAACTCGCAAAGTGCACTGCCATGTTGGGTGTTGGATGTGTGCATTCATCCTTACCCAGTCCTTCTGTCTCCCGTGAGTTGTAAAGTCATAAACAGGGATCTTCACGCTCTTGCCCTGTTTGAGTTTGCGCAGGGTGTGTGTCAGCAAATCAAAGTCAAAGGCGTCGGGGTGGTCGAAGTTGTAGTCGTTGCTGGCAGCCAGAGTCTGCTGATCTGGGGACAGGACCTGAGGATCGCAACAATGCTGGAATTACTTTACAGCAAAGACAACACAAAATCATTTCCTGAGCGAAATATTTCATCTCTCTTATGGCGCATTCACACCAAAAACGAAGCAAACTTGTACACGGCGCGATTACATACAAAGTCAATGCAAAGAGGTAAATAAATGCAAATTTGCGCCAGGTGATGCAAATGGTGCGAATGATGTGACGCAAACACATAAACTTTGCGTCAATCGTTATTCACACAAATTTAAATTTTTTAACTGGAGCGAGAAATCAGCCTGTCACGAAAGCCTATCAGCATTGAGATGCTGTAGCCACTGAAGTCTTGAAATTGATGAATCAGAGGTGGAGGAGAAACTTATTGTGGCTGTTTGCAGGCACCCAGAGCTACGATTGTACCTCATATTTGTACAGAGACCGGACAAAACTCCTCAAAACTGTTTATAAATGCATGTGTGTATAAACCACAAACTGTCTATGGTATAAACAACAACGTCACTGCCATATTTATGCCTAGATGACGTTATGCTGAGTGTTGATGGAGCAGCAACAATGTTAGCATAGCCTGGCACTGATTGATCCGAACTCCATTCAGAAAACAAGCATTTTAAAAGTTGTTTGCTTGTCGTCTTGCGGACAGCCCTGACAAAGCATGAATTCAGACCTTACAAATCAACATTATTAAGTAGTTATTTTGGCATCAATTCGATCCGTTCATTGCATTTAAATCACAGCAAAATCTGTTTATTTTGGGTTCATACCACAGTAGCGACATGTGGCTTGCTAGATACAGTCAGTGCAATGGCACTGTATGTGAATACAGCTGCCGCTGGGTGATGTTATGAACCCAGACAACACGGCGTTTAGTTTTCCAAAATATCTGGGACTTCCATGACATGTACGAAGCAGCAACAGTGGTTATTTCTTCCATGGTTGATGGTGGAAATGGCAGAAAGAAAAGTTGTTGTTGTATGGAGACAAGCTCCTTCTCCTCTCTGGAACGTCTAGAGTGAGTGACACGAATGAACACAAATGATCCCAGCGGCACAACTCGGGCGAGTAAAGTCAGGCGAAAATTTGCTCTTTGTGTGAACACAACATTCCTTTCTGGCTTTTGCTAAGACGCACATTGCATTTGCATATCAAGATAAAAAAAAAAAAAGACTGATAACAAATTTGACACAAATACATTCAAATAAAAAAACAAGCACGCTCAAATACTGGTTTACCAATTCATTTACAAACGCTTGTGCAAAAACACTTAGACACAGATCGCTGTTCAAGAGCAGTTGAAGTTAGGGGACCTAAATTTAGGACGACATCATGCGCCACTGTGACGTCTGAACCAGGTGGTGTGTGTGTCTATGTGTGTGTGTGTCTGTGTGTGTGTGCGCGCCCTTAGGGTGGTTGAGCATAAAAACCCAGACCTTGTATTTGGCAGTTTCAGGACAGCAACACCCCCTTCTCAAGGGAACTGATTTACACACTTAATATGATAAACTGGTGTTACAGGCTCTCTGGGGGCCGTGACCAAACATGAGGAATCCGCAACAGAAGAACAGCAGATTATGAATTTGGAAAGACATAAATTCTACGCGAAATGTTTCGGATGCCGACCTCGGGTGTTGCAGTTTGCAGACTGGCCCTTGCTGAGGGCGACAGTTCCACAGTTCCACTGGCCACTGGTAAATCCCTCCCACTCTGCACAGCCTGAACCGCTGCTGTCAGATTGTGACAGGATTACATAACCGGAGAGTGGGTGGAGGTGCAGAGGGGCAAGAATGATGGCTCTTGCTTGATTGCTCTCCACCACTATTTTTTTTTCTCTCCCCCAACACTACTGTGCTTCTCTTTTGACTCATCCGCCCTCTAATATTTTATCCTTTCTGTCTCCTTTCTCTCCAGTCACTGAGGCAAACCTGTTCTCTTCTTGTGCACCCAGTCTCACTCTTTCCCTTCCTTCAGGCCACTGGGGGGGTTAGCAGCCATACAAAAACAGAGATGACGTACTGACATAAGTGATTTATTGGACTTATCTGATGTTAAGATTTTAATCAATTTTAATTAAGAGCCTGAAAGCATTTGGATGTGATGTGAGGACATGAACAAACGTGTCAGGTACACTGTATTTTAAGTAATAATAGGCATCCAGTATCTTAACCATGCGTTACAACATTCATAAACAGCTGCGCGGCTGCATACATATGGACACACATACTATCAATACATACCACACATACTGCACACACATGCCCACCTTGTAAAAAGAGTCCATTGAGAGGAGCACAACCCATGGAACATCTAGAGCTTCAATGATCTTCCTGGCTACGGTCGTCTTTCCTGAAGCGCTGCCGCCACACAGACCTGTGACCGAATATTGACATAGAGACGTTAAGTAATTTTAAAATACCTTTGCTTGGTGGGAACGTACTGCACAAGCACTAGCTTGACAGGGCGCCCTATTATGTGCCCGTTGAGATGGTTTTAGGCTATTACTGTACCTTCATGTAGCGAGGCAGACAGAACCAGATACCAGAGCTTTCTTGGTAAGGTAAACATCCTAATAACGGGTGGAGGGAGCGAAGCAGCAGAGCCGTCTCTAACTCACTAAGTTGAAATGTCAAATGAATGAGCTTGTCAATACACATTAGAAGTAGATAAGGTCATCGCTTATTTCTGCAAAAGACACTTCTTATCTGCTTATATTGCTGTCAATCAATTCATAATTATATTTAATAATATTTAATCACGATTAATTGCATGATTGTCCATAGTTAATCGTGATTAATTGCAAATTAATCACACATTTTTATCAAAATATACATTAAAGTGAGATTTGTCAAGTATTTAATACTATTATCAACATGGGAGTGGACAAATATGCTTGCTTTGTGCAAATGTATGTATATATTTATTATTGGAAATCAATTAACAACACAAAACAATGACAAATATTGTCCGGAAACCCTCACAGGTACTGCATTTAGCATAGAAAATATGCTCAAATCATAACATGGCAAACTGCAGCCCAACAGGCAACAACAGCTGTCAGTGTGTCAGTGTGCTGACTTGACTATGACTTGCCCCCAAACTGCATGTGATTATCATAAAGTGGGCATGTCTGTAAAGGGGAGACTCGTGGGTACCCATAGAACCCATTTTCAAATTAGTGGCGTTAAAACAAATTTGCGTTATCATTGCGTTAACTTTGACAGCCCTACTTTCTTTCCAACACAGAAATATTCCTGTGTCAAACAGACCTTTAAGTTCAAAAGTGTTACAGTAAGGTACTCTTTAGATTTAGACTTTGGGCTCAGTTCTTGATCTAGTCTAGGGCTTCAGTTTTGAGAACTCGTATTGGCACTATGTGTTTATATTTATTCTGATGTATGACATTGTATACAAACATACTACATCCTGTTTACATTCAGTTTTCCCATCTGAAATACTGTCTTCCACAAAATTACAAATTTACATTACTATTTTATATTTACTTATGTTTATATGTCTATATTTTAACTGCACTATTTTATGCCTTATATTATCATTTCGCTTTTACTTTCACTTGTGTGATTTCCCCTTGTATATATACATATTAAATGAACATCGTTGAAGGAACCTGAAACCAAAGATGTTCATTGCCAATGACTACTTTGCTGGAATTTACAAATGAAAAAAATAAAGAACCTTGAACTCTAAATGAAGCAAAGCCATAAAAGGAAAGAAAACATCAGTGTTGTTGCATTGTGGCTTGTATATCTTTTGAGTGTCCTACCGATGACGAAGGCCTCTTTGGACTGGGCTCCGTGCTCGTTGTACCAGGGCGGTCGGCCAGCGGTGTAGATGGTTCTTTTGTTGGTGCGTAGGAGAGGAGGCTCGGACTTGCACTGACTGGTGGTCCTCTTCCTGGGTGAAAGGCCTGTGCTTACCGAGGGGAGAAGCCGGTCCAGTGATCCATCGCCGCCTCCACTGTAAAGCAACAAACACACAACAAAGACATCACTGTTGTTGGTGTATATTTTATAGAACTGGACAAATTACTGGTTTTGAATACAACTCTATAACTCTTAAAAAGGAGCAATTTCATGCCTGTTTTTTGTTTTTTTGTCCCGGGCATACATAAGCTAAATCATCGTCATTATAAGCGATTGCATCTTATTAAATGCTATACACAGCTTTAAGTTACAGCATTTTTAAGAGAAGCTCCTTCCTGTAACAAAACAAACGGGGTAACTGTGGGATAGTAATGCAGATGGACTTCACAGTGACCCAGTTTACTGATAGCAAACGAGACTGAGCTAGTGTTGTGTGTTGCCTCCTGTCGCAGGTTAATGTTTAGTTTTTACATCTTCAACGGGGAGCTTTGTTCACTCTTGAACAGTAGAACTGCTTCAGGTACTAAAGTACACTATGTTAACTCAATGGAAACATGTTGACTCGACATCTTCATGACTACAGTCCTCCGATCAGTTGTGCAACCGAATACAAGGAGGGTGTTACCAGTGACTAAGGCCATTGCAATGATGTGTTTTGACAGATAACAGGATAAAAAGGTCCTCATAAACAAATGACAAGAAGCTCATTCAAAACAGGTATGAGACTCTCATGGGTGTGTATTTGCATGAACTATTGAAACCTGACACGTTTGTCAATCACATCTTCTATGCAACACAATCGCAATACTGATGAATTTCCACTAAGAGAACATTTATGTAATACCTATTGCAAGTATCTTGTGTTTCAACACCAAAAAAAATTGCATCTACAGACTTTTGTAACGGTATCTGACTGCAATATAGTTAGTAATTGCTCCATCCAGAGAACACAAGTTTAATTTTGTGACATTACAAGGGAAAAGTAAAGAAGAATGAGCAGTAACATTCAGTTAATTAAGATTCAAAGCAGAGAACGACACTCATACAAAGAACTGGTCCAACCCGTTGCTGAGTAACCCGTCTAGTACTCTACTTCTCCTCTCATGAAGTCTGCGGTGCATTTTCTAAACAAAATATTATAGCCTGAAGATTTGACTACTTGGACATCATCGGCGAAGCATCACATTTAATTCACTGATGCCAAATAGTAAACCGCACAATATCACCAAGAAGCATTGCCAAAACAAATGCTGTCTTAGCTGTTTTCCAAACGCAAGTTTCTTTGAGTGACAAGTCTAATAGCAACACTTACTGCAGTATTCGAGACATCCACACTTCACCCAGTGAGGATTGTAAAAAGCCAGACGCCATAACTGTAGTGAGCTGTGTTCCCACTGCACCTCTGTCTATTTCTCTGTTATTCAGTAAACTCCACATATTTATAGAGACCATACACCTCCCTATGTGGAGTGTCAAGAGGTCAGATGTGAAGCAAACAAGAAAGAGCAAAGATTTTTCTTATCACATCAGGGTCACCTGAGCTTGGATGGAGCCAGGGAGCGAGTTATAACTGAGAGAACACATAGAAGCATGAGCCGGCATGGCACACGTAACTTGGGTTATCAGTTGAAGCCAAACCAGGGTGCCATATAAGATTAGCCTAGTTGACTGTGCTGAATCATACCCTTGTGAAGTGGCTACAGTCACAGCACTCAGTACTCATAAACATAACATACACTCGTCTAGGAATGTGAAAAGAAAAGGTTGTCAAGAGGTCTCAGTGCAGGCAAGAAGAGTACACATGGGGACCACCTCAGCCTCAAAGGTCAGCAGCGGTCAATGATACTAGTAGCAGTAAATAAGGCAGAGGCAAACACTGCATGTTGCTTCTTTTTCCCTCCTTAGAAAATAGGATTCTTGGCTCTGCGGAGGATCTTTACAAAGATGGATTAAAGGCAACACATGGCATTAATTTGACAAGACCCAACCACAAATCTACGGCGCATGACTACAAATTCTCAGTTCTCAATGTAACAAATTACAAATGTTTTCCAATGTTGCTACAGATATATACTGTATGATTATATTACATATTCCTGAAAGTATAAAATAATTAAATATGTTCATTCTAAATTAACTATTCTGTTGTTTGCGTCTGACAAAACTCCTCACACACCTAAAACAAAACTTTTTCATTACAATTTGAATCTTTCATTTGTGTTTACAGAACTGTGTAAAATGACAACGTGATATGATCGTATCATCGCAATATTCCAATAAAACACAAAAGCAACTATTACAGTCACTCACGCCAAATGTATGTTGCTAAGAGGCGGATGCAAACTTTCCCAAAGCATGTCCACTAAAACCTGAAGGCTACATCAAAGTGAGCTATAGAGAGTGCAGTTGTCTCTCCTGTTTATCCACTTTTTGAAAAGACTTAAACCTCTCACAGGGTGGAAGAGCAAAAACACAAAAATTGTTAGTACAGGAAAAGAAAAAAGAAAAAAACAAAAACTTTCAAGAAGTAAATAAATAAATAAAATGCACTTACCTGCCATCAGATCTTAGAGTCCAACAACCAGATATTCTAGCTCCTGAGTATGATGGTAGAGAGTTCATAACTGGAGAAAAGTATACACTGTGTGTACTCCGCAAGTTGTGTTTTAATCCTAAATTACTTCCAACAGGTATACTCAGTATATATGCACACTCCCGCAACAATAAAGCACTTAACAGCACTGCCCTCTGGTACAACACATCCAGAGGTACAGTAGAGGGTGGGTAATATAGAGGGGAGTCGGATTAGATGAGAAACGAAACTTTGAGCATCTGTTTAGCTTTCTGTTTCTTCCATTCAGTGGAGCAATAGAGGGAGAGAGAATGCACTGCAGCCTGGTAGAGAGAGAGAACGCACTCTAAGTGTGAAACTACAGCACAGCTTTTCCCTCCTCTTTCACTCGCTCTCCACTCCTCCCCTCAGTCGTCCGGCCAACAAATGTAAGAGGATAACCTACCCTACAGATTATGTTCATTAGGGGGTATTAATAGCAGCAGGTTAGAGCCAGACCTTCCCACTCCTGGCACACACACACACACACACACACACACATACATACATACATACATAAACACACACACATGCCAAGCTTGGGTCATCTGTTTCTGATAGTCAGTGTCGCAATATGTGGCTGGAGCTGAAAGAGGAACCAGAAGAGAGCGATAGAGACACCGATAAACAAACTGGGAAAAAAAGGAATAACTGGGAAAAAACTGCTCCCTCCTCCGCTTCAGGCTGTGTTCGGGAAGAGAGGGAGGGAGAGAGAAAGACGGGAAGGGCAGAGAGGAGGCAATGTGTTTTCCCCCTGCGGGGACTGGCTATGTCTCCATGAGCCGTACACCAGAGTCTGGAGACGTCAACACGACAGCAAACACACACACACACACACAAACACACAAACACACACAAACACACGCACACACGCACACACGCACACACACACACACACACACACACACACACACACACACAGTGGAGTGTGTGTATAAACAGCATGATGAAACCCAACACTACCTCTACTGCTCTATCAGCTGACAGAGGAACAACCCTAGGCAATGCACACAACACATAAACACACATGCACACACTCCTCCCGGTCCACGACTTGCACAGACAAACAAATCATTATTCTCAGAGATCAGAGGAGACAGACTAGGCTAATTGTTTCCCAGTGCAGCAAAAAAACAAACCCCAAGAACGGCGCAGCAGGCCACCGCTCACGAACCGCATCGCTTAGAGAAGCTACTTTTAAACTAACATTTAAAGCATATTTGGACTTCACAAGACCTCATTTTGGTTTACTTCCTCGTTAAAACCACAGGGGTGGAGGGGGAGAGGACAAACAGGGCTTCAGTGTTTTGCTCTAATCTTCACTATGGTTTTGGGACTGTCGCTGTTGCTTTAAACTGCAGCCAGGAGACAGCTGCAAAGCAAGAAAGCCACATCGAAACAAGAAGCCTGAACTGGTTGCTATGCCAAATATTCAGCCGTCTCTCCATGGCTACAGATACACTCAGGAAGGGTCATTGGTCCGAGCTGAAATGACATTTACTAATATATAGGGCTGTCAATCAATTCAAATATTTAATCGCCATTAATCGCATGATTGCCCATAGTTAATCACGATTAATCACAAATTAATCGCACATTTTTATCTGTTCAAAATGTACCTTAAAGGGAGATTTCAAGTATTTAATACTCTTATCAACATGGGAGTGGGCAAATATTCTTGCTTTATGCATATGAATGTATATATTTATTATTGTAAATCAATTAACAACACTAAACAATGACAAATATTGTCCAGAAACCCTCACAGGTACTGCATTTAGCATAAACAAATATGCTCACATCATAACATACCAAACTCAAGCCCAACAGGCAACAACAGCTGTCAGTGTGTCAGGGTGCTGACTCGACTATGACTTGCTCTAAACTGCATGTGATTATCATAAAGTGGGCGTGACGGTAAAGAGGAGAATCGTGGGTACCCATAGAACCCATTTTCATTCACATATCTTGAGGTCAGAGGTCAAGGGAACCCTTTGAAAATGGCTATGACAGTTTTTCCTCACCAAAACTTTGTGGAAGTTTGGAGTATTTAACCTCCTTCACGACAAGCTAGTATGACATCCATTACCAATGGATTCCTGAGGTTTTCTAGTTTCATACGAGGCCAGTATCTTCACTCTAGCTTTAAAACTCTGCAATCGCAAGCTGCATTAATGCGTTAAAGAAATTAGTGGCGTTAAAACAAATTTGCATTAACATATTGTTATCGCTTTAAATTTCACAGCCCTACTAATATTGTCAAGTACAGTGAGAGAAATGTAATACAATGTGGAACAAATCCATTTGTGTCTCATTTCTTAAAAGAAAAAGAGGGCATAAAGATACAAGATAGTTCAACGTGATCCAAATTCCAAGTATTCTTGTCTATTTTTTTAAACTAGGACAGAGTTATGCAAGTAGATATACTGTACATAGGGTGAACAAAATAACTACTCATAACCGTGCAGCTAAATAAAATCTTTGCAAAGCTTGTAATGTTTAATTTCTTTTGATTCATTCTGTAACTTTTTTGAGGCTACATTTTGTGGTTCTTTTGAGTTGGATTACATAATATTCACCCCCTTAAGGCGGCTGTCTGTAAGTTGTGTTCACATATTTCTGCGAATTTCACATCATCAAAATCACCCCCCAAGCTCCTGTGTTAACTCACAGCTCCACACCTGAATACCTCTTTGCAGCAATATTGTAGTGATGTGTCGGTCACGAACGAGCTGGCTCAAAGAGCCGGCTCTTTTAAGTGAACGATGGGAGCCGGCTCCCATCTGAGAGCCGTTTTTTTTTTTTTTATTAATTCAAGGCAGAATGATAGGACGATCTTCTCTGTGCCACGTGCACTCCATGCACGGACTGTGACTGAATGTTGTGTTAATGACGTCCGTGCAACCTATCAGGTGATGACAGACAAGGATCATACCATCAAGCAGGGTAGGGCGGAGGTGCGGCGCGTTGACGGTCTACAGGTACAGAGCAGGAGGAAGAGGAGGAGAGAAAGAGAGAGAGTGCGGTGCGCGAATAGCAGACAAGATGAGTGACAGTCGGAAACGAAGCAGCATGTAAAATATGGTATTCAGGAAATTATAAGGTTTAGTATAATTATATTGAATAATTTAAGTGATATATGCCCAAACATACTAATCAAAAATCAAAACAGCGCATGAATTATAAGACAGTGAAAACGAAGAACCGTTTCTTCTTGGTGAGCTGAGCCAAACGATCTGGCTCACTACAAAGAGCCGTAGTTCCCATCACTACAATATTGATGCCAACAAGGCTTTGCCATGTTAAACTGAATCATGTGAGTATAACTTTAATGCTTGTGAAACCGGTTCAGTGAGTATACCCAAACAAGGAAGAAGCCTTCAGTGGATAGACCAGTGCAGCAACTCCCTCTTGTGGCTCAGTAAGGTTAACTAAGTTCAAGGCTGGTTTTTACTGTAGGTGGTCACACACACAGAGAGAGAGATGACTAACTGGGTCAGTATTACAGTATGACATCATCTATATTCACCTACAGTATTAGTCACCTAAATGAAATGTCATCATTATTCCTGTAGCCTTATATCTCTCCCTGAGAGGAGGACAATGTGTTTGTCAGTATTGTACTCATGCTGCAGTGCCAGCAGAAAACACCATGCCATGCTTCTCCTCTCTATACCCAATACATCTTTTACTGCTTTATTCAGACTATGAATCTCTCTCTATTTACACCCACCACACCTTTATGTTAGCATACTTGAGCTGAGGTTAATCTATTGTTAATGGTTTTAAGAGGATGATAATGAAGTTATGCCAGCAGGGCACCTCGTGCTATGTGACTGTGTTAGAAGAAAGAGTGGACAAAACGACGGATTGAAAGCACATTGCGTTAATATGACATGTGTAATAAACTAATAGTTAGGCTGTAACTACCTGGCTGCCTTTACAGCCACGTGTTAACTAGTTGTATGTATATATAAGGTAACAGATGTTGTATGAAGGCTCACAGTGTGACAGGTTCGTGTTTCCGGTAAAGATGCTGGCAGTGAATTATGGTTTTTTTATAGAGAGAAGTAAGGCCAAAAACATCGTTTTATGTAGTCAATGGTTTCCAAAAAAAACATCCAAGATGTGTTTGAAAAACCCGTTTTACCTGATGGACACAGGGGCAGCTTTCTCTTCGTTCTCCATCTTTGGGAGCCTTTCTTCCCTGCTAACGGCAGACATCAGCTAGCTTACTCTGCTCTGTCTGTTGACAATCAGGTGGGAAGCTAGCGTTTACTGTGCCGAGGCATCATGGGGCTTGTAGGCGTAACGCGTTTCACCGCTAGCGTCACCCCCCGCAGATGGACTTCAAGCCCCAGAATGCATCTGTGCCGTTCTTTCTTTCTATATACAGTCAGCAGCGTGTTACTGTATCATTATCGCACAGTGCCTTATTTCACAAAGCTGGCAGAAGGAGAGGTTCAACCCCCATATGGGTTCAACAGGACACCACGTCTGAGATCTTGGATATGAATACTAACTTTTATTATCTTATTATTATTCTATTACATAGATATATTACTTTATTACATAGATAGATAGATATGGATCTATCTAAATAAAGATAGATACATCCATATCTATCTATAGATGGATAGATAGATAGATATGAATCTATCTAAATATGGATAGATACATCCATATCTATCTATAGATGGATAGATAGATAGATATGAATCTATCTAAATATGGATAGATAAATCCATATCTAAATATAGATAGATAGATATGGATCTATCTATATATGGATAGATCCATATCTATAGATAGATAGATAGATAGATAGATAGATAGATATTAATCTATCTAAATATGGATAGATAGATCCATATCTAAATATCTATGGATCTATCTATATATAGATAGATATATCTTTCTATATATAGATATATCCATCTTTCTATATAAAGATGGATATATATTTCTATATATAGAAAGATATATCTATATCTATCTATCTACCTATCTATCTATGTAATAAAATAATATGTCTATGTAATAGAATAATAATAAAATGATAAAAGTTAATATCTATCTATCTCTATGGATATAGATATATCCATATTTAGATAGATCCACATCTATCTATCTATTTATAGATATGGATGTATCTATCTATCTATCTATTACAATTCTGAATCGTAATAACTCCTACATTAGAATGATACCGGCCAGCATGACATTGTGAAATACCTCACACACTCTTAGCTGGGAAACCCCTTCTGTAACTATGAAAGACAAAATATTTATTTACATAATTGCGTTTTAGCAAAAAGCTTTTTCCACATTTGACAGTTTGGCATGTCATAGCAGGAACACCACAGGTGTTATTGAATCAATGATAGCTCCCTTCCATTTAGGTGTGTCAGCATGCACAAAAAACTGGCTCCCTGAAACTGGCCCCAAGGAGTACTGCTTTTATTAATCTTATTAGACACACCCGTGTTTGACAAGCCAAAAAGTCCACTGGGAGAAAAGTCTATCACATTAACAGCTTTCAAAACTTACTTAAAAGTAGACACAGTCGACACAGTTTTAGTCAACAAACTTTTATTAATTAGTTGAGGGATACTAATGCACAGGTAATACAACAAGTTTGGGAGAAAAATTGTAACAGTTCAGACTCAAAGGAGGTGTTGATGCCTCCCATGTTAGGTACTATACAGCTTAATTTCAGATATGGAAATCTTTAATACACCATTAGTCTCATTTCACCTGTTACCTATATATCATAACCAGTTATGAGCTACAACATCATCTCTTAAAACTCTCAACAGTTTCATCCCTATGGCCCCGACGACAGAGGCGGACGCCATTTCCTGCTTTTGAAGTAGGTAGCATACAAAACGAACCACTGTTGTCCAAATAAAAAGGGTAAAATTCTCAGGCTGTCTAAGGGGATTTCTCTAAGGATTAACCTCGGTTTTGGAAATAACATTGCTGACAAAGGGAAGACGCTTGAGCCTGCTGTTTCCCCCAGGTACAAAAGTCACACCACACACAGTCAGGGTAACTAGAAAGCTCCAACAACACTCCTATTTCAAGCCTATTTCATGGTATAGTAAGTGCACTAAATACAGAAACAAACACACATACATATGCCTCATTGTCCCATATTGAATAGATAATAATAAAGGACCCTCTCAATGTGTTTGTCATCGTGTACTGAAAAAGCTCAATTTATGTGCATCATCAAAATGGATAAAATAACAGTGTATGCCGACACATAGGCCTACAATGTTCTGTGTGGTCTACAAATTTTTTCAACCTTTTTTTTTCAATTTCATAATGTGTAAAAAGCATTTTCAAAGCAAAACAAATAAAAGTAGGGGGAGTGAAAAAAAAAGCCATACAATTTTTCGAGAAGACACGTCAATATCAAAATATCAGCAAGCCAACAAAACCAGCTAAATATGGTGTATTGCTGTACTCTCTAAACATCGTTGCAGTTAGCTCACACTGCGGGATAAGATATGTGTTTTCCACATCGTAGGAAGACAGATAGTAAAGGGTGTGATAAAATATAAAATACCCACTGTTAAAAGCAGTGCCTAACTATCATATTGCAACACCAAAGCTTGTCAGGTAAACACGGTCAATGTGACGTTATTAATGAAACGAGTAACAAGCAGCTGATGAACTGATTCTGTGCCACAGCATAACACTCAACGAAAAGTGTTACCATTTCTGACATCCAGTCTTTACAAAGGTGCTAACTGTTTTGTACACACACACGCACGCACGCACGCACGCACACACACACACACACACACAAGGTCTGGACAACTCATATATTGAAAAAGGTCCGAGGACCGATCAGTGCTTGTCTAACTTATCCCCTCCGTCAGTCGAACCTGGATAGAAGATAAAGGTCCATCCTGCTAACAGAGACAGACACATGCATAATCACCCCCACCTGAATAAGCTCCATCAGTTGATTAATAATGGAGGAATTCAGCTCTAATCTTTGCTTTACAATATATAAAAGGTCACGGCGTAGGGATGACACCACCTGGGACACATATATTTCAAATTCAATGTTTCTTGAAAATGTTCTGCTGACATCAGTGCTCGATTTTAAACGATGACATTGACATTTTAATGGTGCAAAATTCAGAAGACTTGCCAGCAAGGAGAAAAAATGGCAGGATGGATTAGTGGACTTACTGAGTTCAGGTCCTTAAGGTCGAGTGGCAAGTTAAGCACCCTTATTATCTCACCAGAATATCCCAACTTTATCCAAAGCTATATCAGATTGCTATATATGGGTAATACACACAAGAGAATATAAAATAGATTTATCGTTTTTTTTATATGCAAGCAAGTCATTATTTTTATGGACATATACTCCAGATATAAATCAAATATTTATGGAGTTTTCATTTGCTCAAATCGTTAATATAACTGTGGATTCAAGTATTTACTTTAAACATGTTAAAGTGAAAATATTCTCTGATTGCACACATTTTAGATTTGAAAAGTTATTTAATAATTATTATTTTTTAATCTGAAGCTATACTAACTTTAAGTGGTGGTAGAGCAGCCTTAAAATTCAACAAGACCTGTTATGGCTTTGTGTGGCGAGTCATCATTACATGGTCTTATTACACGGCTTTGTTCAATACTCGATTCTGATTGGTCAATCACAGCGTTCTACGATCTGTTATTTCCTTATAACAGACCGTTGCTATGTATAGCAGACCGTTGCTATGGACGCAGTTCTGATGTCGGACTCTGGCGGACCATTTTTGTGTCAAATTATTGATTTCTAAGTAAGTAGCCGTGTAATAAGCGGGATAATGTACAGCTAGCGGGTCATTGTTGTGAAATAAACCCCCTCAGGGCGATGCAGGACCCTGACGCAAAATGACCGGCTCGCTGTCCATTATCCCTTACAATGTTGGATTACAGATACTATATAGAAATAGTTAACCATGCTGCTTATTACCCATGTAAATTTAATCTCTCTCTAGTTTAAATTTTTCATCAGAGTAAAATATTCCCGCTCCTGTGCCCGACGGCCACTAGGTGAGGTTGAGTACTCCTGGAGTGCAAAAATACAAGAGGGGAGCGAGAGGGGTTAAGGGTTAAAGTGCAAGGCAATAACTTTGAGCATCCAGGAATTAATTCATATACATTATCATAAGTGAATCTTCATTTGCAATTTTTTCTGTTTTAATAAAAGATTATTTCCCTCAACCTCTCTATAAAACATATTTTTTATTCTCTCCTCAGCTCTTTGATTCAAGCTAAAGCAGGAGCCAAAACATGGCCTCCTTTAAAATGGTGTCACATCATTTGATTGTGCTGCAATGGTGCAACAAGCTTCACACAAAAATTCATCCCTCTGTCCAACGTTTAGCTTTGCCAGTCCTATTTTAGACAGAATGCTTCAAGTTTTTTTTTTTAAATCAATTAAACAATGCCATATTAAGTATTAACTTATAACTTACAGATGGAAATCTCAAACAATCACTTTTTTGGGTTATTCTGCTTATTACCTTCAGTGTAAAAGAACCGTGGAAATAATCTTTTGACACTTAATTATGGTCGTCAAAGCAGATACCTTTCATCGTCATGTGATGCAGATAAAATAAAAACAAATGTCACTGAAGTGATAGCAAAACAGAGTGGAATATGATAAACAACTGACCAACATTTTAGCTTATATGACATTTGCTTACTTGAAACATGAAAAGTAAAAAAAAAAAAAAAAAATCAAGTTCAAAACAACATTGCACTACAGCACACACTGCAAAAAATTCTGACTGCCCGTGATCCAATTGGACGTGTCAGGCTTTAAAATGACAGATGGCATCATTGCTTTGAGTATATAGATATATAGATATAGATATTGTTTATGTACACAGTACAGTATATCTGTGGAAAACAAATGTGAAAACACTAGCTATCATTAAATGACTTCACCATGCTAATAGAATATCCTTTTTAAAGCCTCTCAAACACAACATGAATATTGTAGAGAGGATTACTCTGTATTAGTTTGGAATACTACCTCTGTTTAGAAAATGTCAGGATTTTATCTTTGATTACTACTGAGCTGTGAGTACAGAAACTGAAATGTGTGCCTTAAAAAGGAGACAAAGGTGGAATGGAGAAATTAAACACTGCTGTTACGTGAGTATTGTTTATAACAGTAGACACATTAACTCTGGGATTTCAGTCTGTACTAAATGTTTTACTTCTTAAGGGTTGATTTAACTTTCTTCTCAGTGCCAAGTCCTCGTGGAGTTGAAAGGGTCTTTTAGCTTCCTGGCACAACATTTACAGTAAGCATCCTCTCTGGCTCCTGGTCGACACAAGCAGAGCTACTCTGACAGCGACGGCCTCTAGGGTTTGCTTCGTCTGGCGGTGGAGGGGATGGGCTGTCTGTTTTGGCCTGAATTAGCGCTGTCCGTTGGGTCAGGGATCAGGGTGGGGGACTGTGAAGGGGTCACGTCAGGGGTTGAGTTTTGAGTAGTGGATGGTGTTTCAGTTTTTGTTTGGAGGGGAGCGTCCACAGGGGGGCGCTCTTTGGGCTTGCGGCCCCTCTTCTTACCAGGGGTGGCGCCGTTCCTCACCTCGGCTTTGATCCCATTGTTCTCCGGCGCTTTACTCTTTGTGCTGGAGGCCACTTGACTGGCTGCTGCACGAAACCAGTTCTAAGGCGATAAAACACACTGTCAGGAGCATGAATATAACTGTAAAACGTTTCTACTGTAATTAGTGGGGCAAACCACCGTGACTGAATACAGTAATATGGACCCCTTGAAGTCCCATAAGATAGTAATCATTTACGTTTTTAACCACTGACTGTATTTAAGAAGTGGACGTAGTCACCGTTACGTCACCATTGGTGTGTGGAATATGGTTTTGAAGCGTTTTGAAGCCTTGATTTTGGCCATTGCCATCTTGTTTTTTTGCAACCAGAAGTGACACGAGATTTCATGTTACAACTAACTTTCATGAACTGAAAACACACTGTGAAAAGGTTAAAGTTGTAAGACAAAAACACAGACAACTCCCAGACCGGACAACGCCATGGTAGCGACCTGTCAATCACAAGGTAATAATAATAATAATAATAATAAATTGGACTTATATAGCGCCTTTCAGAAACCCAAGGACGCTTTACAAAGGGGGCACACAAAATCATACTAATAAATAACACAGAGGAGAAACTATAGCTAAGTAATTAAAAGAGTGATGTGTAGGAAGAGTCAGCTGAGATCAAAGGCCTTGATGAACAGGTAGCCACGCCCTAAAGCATACCCTGCTTTATCGTCTCTTTTACTCTTAATGGGACCATCATTTACTAAATGAACATCATGCTGTATTGAGGAAGATTTGAAACTAGCGATTGAGACCATAAACTCATATTCACAATGTTTACTGAGGTAATAAATCAAGTGAGAAGTAGGCTCATTTTCTCATAGACTTCTATACAAATCAGACTTGTATTTGCAACCAGAGGAGTCGCCCCCTGCTGGCTGTTAGAAAGAATGCAAGTTTCCACATTGGCTTCACTTTTCAGAACCGGAGGTAGCCCACTGGTTTTAACCTTGTGGGACCGAGCTTTTATATTGTGGGAATAAGCTGTTATTTTGTGGCAACAAAATGCATTTATCAACCAAACAAATTGTTGTGTTACTCATATTTGAGGGGACATGCTCAGTATGAAGATCTGTATAAATGTGTTCCCACGAGTTAAGCACTTGTTTGCACAACACAGGCATAACACCTTGTTATCACAAGATCTACATACCAACTTCTGCGACTCAGCGGGTTTTTACTGCATGTTAACAGAAATAAAAATGCTGCTGCCTAGGAGAGAGTACTTTAAGTAGTACTAAATAATATAGAGGTTTGGGAAGTTCTCACTGAGACTGACCCACCTGTGAGTGTGTCTTGCTGATGTGGTACTTCACACCGCTCTCTGAGCTAAACTCCTTCTGACAGATCAGACAAGTGTACTTTCCCAGTTCTCCACCACCCTGCAACACACACGCACACAGAATATATATACATGTTATTCAGCTCAAACAATGTCTATAGCAACACATGCCAGGTGAATCTGCAGCCATTATCATTAACACCACCACGTCACCTGTTACACACCAGATTACAGTCTGTAGGCATAATTTTCAACTGATATTTTTCAACATATTTTTTCCCCAAATCAGGTTAGAACAGTCTGTAACTTCCGTTATGACTCTTCTAAATAACTCATATTTAGAATATACACATGTTGCAATTTTTTTAATAGGATTTTATCTTTAAAATGCCTTTTTTGCAGTTCATATTTATTGTGGTGCTGTATTCAGTGATACAAGTAGGATGCAGAGGCAAAGCACTTTACAAACACACTTTAGACTGATTAAACAAAAAAAAATAGAAGTTATGATGAGACTAAGCATATTCTTATTACTCCCTTTACTAGAGTATCTACAGAGACAAATGTAATCAGGTTGGTGGCTTGGCTCCAAGTGAGTGTTTATACCTGGCTGCAGTTGGCAAAGTGGGCTTTTAGTCCTGATACGCTGGAATAGACCGCTTCACAGTTCTGAGACAAAACAGAAATAAACCAGACGTGAACAAACTCAGTCAATCCATCTTCCTGTGAAATCAACAGCCTAGTTATTATAAACATAGTGCTCAATATTAAGACAAATCTCTGAATCAATGCTTTGTTTATTTAAAATATGGAAAGTCATTTTCTCTACATGGTGACACATTAGACTTGTCAGTGTTCTTACTTCATTGGTGCAGCAGATGAAGCCCTTCTCCTTGACTTGGTTCTTCCAGGTCTCTAATAGTTCTTGGCTGAAGTTGGGGAGGCCAGGACGGGTGTAGTTTAACTACACACAGAAGAGGACATTTATATGATTATGTATATCAGTGGAAGTGTTACAATTGAAAAGTATGTGTATGAAAAGAGTGACAGGGGGGCATATTTATCTGCTGTCTTTTTTACTACTTAACACCTGCTGTGTCTTTGTGGAACCTGTTCGTGGAAATATTGGCTTTGATGCGTGGCAGTGTGTAACCCTGTTTGTGCTACTGTGTGTCGATAGTCAAGCTGGTCTCATACACCGTTCATAGCTATACCTACGAAAAGTAATGCACTGTAATTCGTATATATCCCACAAAATGAATTTGTGTGTAATTCATGTAATCTTGAACCAGGAAGTATAAAGAGTGGTGAACGGTAACTTACGTACTTAGTAACACCACTTCCGGAGATAATTTAAATCAAATTGCGATCTTTTCCTAAACCTAACTAAGTGGTTTTATTGCCTAACCCTAAGGACGTTGTTTCCTGTGAAGACGGAAGTTTATTTTGAAAAGACTGTATTTATGTAACGAGCGGAAATTGACACATGTTGCTGGACATTTGTAGGAAAATGAATGAAAAAGGAAAAATAACTTTTTCTTAAGACATCATACGAACCGTTGTATGAGAATATGTTGCGATAGTTGTGGAGATGTCTTCTTGCAGTACACATTGCTGCCCTATGTCCGTACTTGTACATATGTGTGAGGTGAGTATGCTTACATCTATGTCTACTATGTTCATTTCTACAGTAAAGTGGATCACGTGCGCTTAAAGTGTCCACTCTCTGTCCTCACCCTCTTGCTATCGGGCACCAGGTCGTCCTTGATGCGGCGCTTGGTGCCCCAGTCTTTGGCCAGCTCGTCCTCCGCTATCTCCTGCAGGTGGAACACTGCCACCTGAGCTGACCGGCGCCTCACTCTGCCGCTGGGGGTCCGTTCAAAGTCGTCCCCCTGGCTCACATTCTGCGTTGGTTTCACTTTGACTCGCTCACTCTCCTTTTCCTTTTCCTTTTCCCTGTCCTTGTCCCTGGCTTCTCGTTCCTTCTCCTTCGGCTGGCCGGATGGTGCTTTCTCCTGCCAATCCTTCTTCTCCGGCTGGCTTTGCTCCTTCTTGCCTAATGATGGAGACTCCTCAGAGGCCACCTGGGGGAGCAGTGGGACACTTCTTTGAGTGGAAAATGTTTGTAAACTTTGGCTAGTTAATAAAGTAATATCTAATACAAAATGCTTATTAACAGTGGGAAACAGAAAAAGGCCTGTCTCCTGTAATAATGACTGTCTTCCAAAACGATCTTACCCTCTCTTTGCCGGTGTTGTTGTTGGTGTCGGTGATAATGTCTTTGTTGTTGTTGTTGTTGGTGGCGGTGGTGGCTGTCATGGTGGTGGTGGTGATAGTCGGGGAGTGTTCGGTACGCACATGGTAGTCTCTGCCAGCCTTGGAGCGGTAGCTTTTCCCACAGTGCTGGCACAGAAACACAGGCTTCTCAACGTCAGAGAACTCTCCTCCACAACGTTTCTGGTGGTACTGGTAGCCCATCAGGCTGGAAAAGTGGGCTGAACAGCCCTGTACGTACGTGTGTGTGTTTGCACACATAATGTTTGTGTGATCAAGTGAGGCCAGTGACAGAAATGAGACAGAATGAAAACACACATTAAGCAAGAAACTGGGTAACGACATCTAGGGTTAATGGAGTAATACTACTGCAATTGGTCAATAGTTTGTGGTTACTGTTGAAAAGACGGCGAAAACAGAAGGAAACTGCTCATTTTTTAGTGTGAGGACATGTCACAGTAGAGAGTCTGTTTTTTTGCAGCTCTTTGTCTTCCTCTCTCTGCCTTTTGCACTCTAGTGTGAGTAATGGGAAGCAGAGTGTTGATGTGGTTTTGGGCAACATGTCAAGAACAAGGCATAAAGGAAAAAGGAGGGAGAGAGGTAAGAGGAGGCAGTCACAAAAAGAAGAGCCTGAGGAAAAGGGAGTAACAAAATCGAAACTGGCAGATGAGGAGAGGGGAAAATGTGACACGAAAGGCAGAAAAGTTGGATAAATGGGATTGAAGGGCACAAGAATGCGAGAGTAGCAAAGAGTGAGAGAAAGGAAAAGAGAAAGGGACACGGGAAGAAAAACGGAGCGCATACCTCACTAGGACACTTGATTTGTCCCATCTGTTTGAGCACTCGGCGCAGCCTTTCTCTCTCCTCGTGCTTGTCGCCCGTCTGGCCTTCGCTCCCCGAGGGCTGAGGGGGGAACAAACACAGCGTCACATAAGCGTGTCCCACCACAACACCTCCCCCCTCCCTCCTGACTTTAAAAAAAATGGCGATGAAAATGTGTTTTCCATCTCGGGTGTTCACACTGTGCCAGGATCATTAAACGGTTTCATGGTGAGGCTGTTACTCAAGGCATGTTTATGACAGCTGTCAAACCCGTGTTTTCACTCTCGAGTGTTGGCTGGTGCCAAACCCCAGCCAAGAACAGAACAACAGATGGCATGGCTGCCAGGGAGACGAAAGCAGGAGAGGACTGGACAGAGTCTGGACTTACTGGGGAGTCCCAGTGGAGCAAACTTCATGTGTTTTCTCAAGTGTTAACACACAGAGAACGGAAATGACTGAGACACAACCTTGGCTTTCTGGAAAGGTAAGAAGGAGATGAGATACCGCCAGAGTATTTCACTACTTCAGGTAAATAAAGATCAAGCCTGTAGGGAAGAGACCAGCTCAGTCATTGATTTACACTGGCAGGAGAAGAAACCATAAAACTACATCAGCATGTCTTCTTAATGCTTCGATCAGAGACAGAGAGCAAAAGAGCAAGCATGGGAGCAAGAGGAGTGAGAGAAGAGGCAGCAGCATCACAGCAGCAGCAGCAACATCAAGGTCAAACTCAGTAGGCGACCCCTGTCCTTCTGTCAGCCCTCTCTGTTTTCCCACACTGCACTAGGGCTTCGCCATGTGACCACACTGACAATACACTGGACCCAGGGTTAGTGCAAACGCCAAATCAAATCAAACTTCATAGCTCTGCTTATACAAGACTGAAGTACAAACTGCTTCACATAGAAATGATAGAAACAAACAATAGATTCAACACAAATAGTACACCAGCAACATTAACAAGCAATAAAACTAATAACAAAAGTAGTAGAAAAAGGAGCAAAATCTATATTTTGTTTTGCATATACCAATATATAAACACACCTATATAAAGTAGGGCCCCCATCTGTCGTTTTGGTCATACAGGGACTAAGATTTATTTCGTCGATTAGTCGATTTTTATGCATTTTATGACTTATTTCTAAGAAACATATGAGCTCATCTCTGGTAAACACAACATTTAAAGTGGTGTTTGTGTGTGATTCTTCTTTCACAGATCAGTCAATTAAATCAACTAATTGATTAGTCGACAAAATCGTATGAGTGTTAGTCGACTAAGAATTTCTCTTTAATATAAAGATATTGTACCAGCTGATTGGAACACTGGAAAATACAACATCTCAGTGTATTTATAGGAACAACACCTCTGCATACAGTATATAATGTGTCCTCAGATGACCGAGCGAGTCAGCACTTGCTGTGTGCTGTGGCCACAAAAAAACACCTCACAAAAGCCTCCATATGCCAACAAAAAACTCTTTTGTCCTGTCAAAGACAAACTGTCTGCTTGATACATTTCAATGCAGTTAAAAGCATATAATTTATATAGGAATACATAAAATGTCCTCAATGCCCCACTTGCACGTATACATGAGCCCAAACACATTACAACAATATATAACATAAACAACAATAAATAGCATGATTGGTAGGGGTGGGAATCACCAGAGGCCCAACGATACAATATTATCACGATACTTAAGTCACGATACGATCTTATTGCGATTGTTTACATTTTGCGATATGCTGAGTATTACGATTAGTTATATTGTGATATATTGCGATTTATCACCTTTTTTCAACTGCAAATTATGCAGTTTGTTAACATCTGTTTCATCTAATAAGATACAGTTTTCACTCTGTTCATTTCAGAGTTTTTATTCACATATCTTGAGGTCAGAGGTCAAGGGATTCCTTTGAAAATAGCCATGCCAGTTTTTCCTCGCCAAACTTTATTTGTGTGTTATTTAACGCTCTTCCCAAAGCTAATATGTTAGCTCAGTGTCGTAAATGGTACCAATGGATTTCTCAGGTTTTCTAGTTTCATATGACACCAAAGTCTCCACTCTAGCTTTAAGACTGAGCCCGCTACAACCTCTGAAAGACAGAATAGCGTCCGTTGGATTGTTAAGAGGTTAATAGTTTATATAATAAAAGATCGATACTTGTCGTTCGTGTATCAATACAATATTGACACACAAAATATCGCGATACTATGCTGTATCAATTTTCTCCCCCACTGCTAATGATTGGTACCGTTGACTAGATATACAGACATCATAGTAGAAGTACTTACTGCACAACAAAGTAAAACTTTCTACCTAAAAGCTAAGGGGGGTAAGGCTACGTCTGAAGATTCTGTGATTCTGATTCCCTCTCATCTTTGATTTTTTTAAATTTACTGCTTTTTAAAGTTTTCTTGTCGGTAGAAATGAGAAAAAAAACGAGTATGACACAAGTCAAACCTGCAAATGATGAAAGCCTTCTTTAATCAGCAGCTACTTGAGTCTGGAGCACAAATCACAGACGGCACAGCTTGTCAAAAAAGTTTTAATCATCTAATCTGAATATTGTTGCAGAAAAGTTAAGTGGTTTGTTGAGGAAGAGTACCTGGTGAAACCTTTTTTACACACACATAATATTGTATTTTGCTCTGCTGGACTGGAATGCCGCCAATAAGGTCAAAGCACAAACGGGTCCAGACTGAAGACAAATGGCGGTATCAAACAGTTTAACTTGGCTGACACAGATGGCGCAGTCATCCATCAACACCATTAAACTGATGCATGTGCGCATATATCATATATACTACTGGAAAGTGAGCTGACACAATAACACTCACGCTACAAGGTTTGGTACACGTACATTCATTAATCTTTCATGATACTTTTTGAAACAGGCGGTGTTGAATTATTTAGCAAACTTCATAGCAGTACCATTGCTCTAATGCAGGAGTGTCATGATAATATCTTAATGAAGCTCTCTGCTGTCAGAGTTAAGACAGCTGCAGGAAGAAATGTGAGCACTTCAAGGACAAGAATACCAATCACCATCACTACTTCAAATGTATGATCGTTTACAAGATCAGATTTTTAGAGACGGGCATACTAGCAGCTGACAATGAATATGCAACAGATAAAATGTAATAGAACTCATGGGAAAGACATGTTTTTTTTCGACTGTGGATGCATAGCTATATGGGTAGATATGTACATGCAGGACACCCCTCATCAAACACAGTGAAAGCTGACACTAGTAGTAGTGTACGGTGGATTTCCATACATAAATAGAGTCACAAGTGTAAGTCTGGCCGCCTCTTGAATGAGTGTAGTCGGTCGGTGCTTTGGTGTGGTGTCTAATATCTAACTAGCCTGTTCATTGGGTCAGTGTGACTGTGGTGAAACATTAGATCTCCGAGTCCCCAAAGCATCCTCATCTGGACTACTGAGTGATGGATTAGGGGGCAAAGATCAGTTAAAAAGAAAGTCAGAGAGTTTTAGCAGTCTGGTCCGGTGTACGAGCTCAAGCCGGTTTGATTTTATGCAAACCGGCTGAACCGGCAATTGTCATTATGACACATTCTGTCAAATTAAAAAGTAGCCTACGTCCGCAACCGGTGCTGACGGCGTCATGGCGCTAAATCCAGCTTGTATTGCATTAGTAACTAGAATGGCACTCGGAGAGCGCAGTCCTCCGCCAAAGTGCCTGACAGAAGTGAAAAACAGATCACAGCTCACAGCTGTTGGTACCGTGACGTGGTCGGCTTATTATTAACACGGTGTGTTTCCGTGTAACGTATCGGCGGATGCTTCTCTCATTCAGCAGCCTTGTTATGTCTGTATAACGTTACACTACGTTGTCTCTCATCCCGTCATCTACCGCTTTTTTCTTTCTGACCGCGGACGGCCAGCAGCTCTCAGTCTCGCCACACATCCACACACGTATCTCTCTGCTCTCAGAAGGAGGACGAAGGTGGGGTCCCGCGTCATCAACGCGTCATCAACGCGTCATCAGTTACACTGGGCATGTGTTATACCCTGTGGTCTTAATGCTCAGGCTGATCAGAATTCTTAAAAAAATTCCTGAATCTGGATCATGATCCGGATCGCCACCAAAATCGAATTGATTGTTCAGTATTTTATTTTTGGAATTAATATAGTTTTAGTTTACTATAATAACCCTGGGTGGGATGGGGGAAGATGCACACGGCCCAAGTTTTGTTTGTTTACTTAAAAGTTCATGTGTTTTTTTGGGTGACCAGACGTGGCATTGTTAGTCTAAAAAAAAACGAAATCTGCGCCAATTTGTCAACATTTTGGATTTGAAGCTGACGGAAAAGGCGAGGCAATGTATAACGTGGTGCCGCTTCACTCTCGACTTCTTCTTATTTAGTGTTTATTGGCGGTTGGCAAACCAGCTTAGAGGTGCATTACGGTGCATGGCGTTTCGGAGAATACTGCAAAGAACAACGCGTTGAGCATAAACGCCTTTGTGCGTGCTCGTTATGCGCACGCCATCTGTGGAGGTCCGCGCCACAGTGCCTCGCGGAGGCATAAACAAAGCTTCAGTCACATTATGTTCCACTCGGTAACGGCTGCTGAGTCAATTGCGACACCTAGTGGTAACAATTGGTATACTTGTCAAGTTTGGTGTTTGGCTTGACATCAAACTTGCTTGAAAATGTTCACACCGGCCCAACCCTATCAGAGAGTAGCACTTTTTGTTTAAAAGCAAGCTTTAGGATTTACAAGATCATACGTGTGCATGTTTGGAGTTACCTTGGTGCTGTGTTCAGCCATGGTGTGGTAGTTGAGGCCGGCCTTGGACCTGAATTGTTTGTGGCACTGCTGGCACTTCAGGGCATCCTGGAGCTGCAGGGGTAGGAGGCCAAAGAGAGGATCAAATAACACTTCAATGAAAGGAAACTAACAGGTAACCCACTATTGCTGGCTGTGCTCTTTATTGGACCTATCAATACAGCAACATTTCACCTGTAACCTAATAGAGTTTGTTATTAGTGCGCAATTTTGGTCAAAACAAAGGACAAAGGCCACATCAAGTAACTCTGGTAGCCAGAAAAGCCAATTTGACACAAAGTGTTCCTTTTTGTAGATCACTCTCCTCGCCTCAGTATTGATTCGGAGACAGAGGTGTTTTGATGGTGAGTGACCCAGTGGTAATGTGGTGATTCTGTCATTGCTTTATGGCAGACTGTCACTTTAATAGAGTCACACGGGCCACTGGGCCAAGGAGCCATTAAAATGGCTGTAGGAACAAGTCTCTCCGAAGGCCTGGAGGCTACTGCGCCACTCCAACTGCTTTGTCCTCACTATAATGTACTTGGATGAACTTCTTCCATGCTTCACCCCTTCCCTGTTTATTACTGCTATTGACCACAATTGAGTGCAGTGCAAACAAACCACAGAAGAGTGCACAGTGTCCTTTCCCCTGATCCATTTCAACTGATATTATCGGAGCAGATGAGTGAAGGATATTACACGAGGAAACTGGTTGAGATTACTGTACTGAGATACTGCCTGGTGTTATTTCTACAGCCTTCCAATCAATATCATTACTGTAAAGGCTCCCTAGACTCGGCACAATGGAGTCCTCAGGGAGAGGTATCTAATAACGTTGCAGTCAAAGTTATAATCCAATGTGGAAATTACAGCTCTGGGTTGAGAGAGCTTTATTTCATACTCAAGAGAGAAAAAAACATGTTTATAACAAGAGTGGTTCACAGAAGTTATGACAATAAGTAAACTAGTTTTTGTTGATATAATATGTGGATTGTTTCCACTGAGGCGTTGTGCAAATTGGCTGCTGTAAATCTCCCTTCAGATTAACACATTGTGTGCATTGCATAGTGTCACACATTAAGACTTCTTTACAACTGCACTGCGTACCCACAGCATTCAGCAGGTATTACATGATGGTTTGATATTAATGACATTCATGTCTTATTAAAATTGTTAGCAGGCAGACCCCTCCAGAAGCGAATTCAGGGAAAGTAAGCTGGTATTGTGGCATTTATCTTGGAGTAGTATTAACTAGTATTAACTAAAAACATTTTTTATCAGAAGTTGATGGACAGCTGTATCGCCCACTGACCTTCTGGCAAATCTCCATGTGCTTCTTGAGGCCGTGGATTGTTTTCCTGGTGACGATGGAACAGGTGGGACACACCACTTCACCTCGCTCGTGGATCGCTCGCTGCCATTGGGTGTCGGCACCTTAGAAACATGTGTAAAGAGTGTCAGATAGCAATCAGATATTCCTGGAACGTTGTCCTTATGGGTATAACATTTCCATTTGTTTACTTAGTATTCATGTTTCCTCACCTTACAGTTTAATTCTGTAAAGTGATAATGTGTAGTGATGTAAAATAATCCCTGATGGGGTGATTCCCGAACCCCGACTCTAAAAACAGATTCTTGATTATCTGGAAGGGGCTTATTTTGTAATCATAGCTATATCGGTCATTTACATAACGTGTTAATAATTTGACAAAATGATGTGTTCATATTTTTTTGTCATAAGCTTAATTGTTTTCAGGCTATCACTGTTTGGCATAAGGTGTCAGCATTTGAACCATAAACTCAACCACGGCGTCCAGCAGGTATTACACGTCGAACTTTGGGTAAGGGTTGGGCATCAAACCACAATACTTTGGGAAAAAACACCAAACTGGTTCCATTGCACCAAGTATTGAAACGGTCTGGTACCAAAAGTTGGTGGAATGCTTTGTGTCATGTCTTGTTAAGTTATTCTGTGGACGAATAGCACCATAGTGCTGTAACAATTAGTCGATTAATCAATTAGCTGATTGGCAGAAAACAATTTACAACAATTTTGATGACAAAAGTTATAATTTAAGTGATTTAAATTGCCAAACATTCATTAATTAGTCCCAATTCCTAAATGTGAGGATTTGTTGCTGTTCTCAGTTCTATATAGTTGTTATTGCATGTCTTTGTGGTTTGAACTGTTGGTTAGACAAAACAACTATAATCTGAAGACCTCACACTAGGCTCTATGAAGTCGTGAGGGTCATTTTTCACTTTTGTCTGACATTTTACATACTAAATGATTGATAGATTGCCAAAATAATCATGGGGTTGTAGCCCTAAATCACTATTTTGTGTTTATCATGTATCTTATTTAGGCCTTAGAAAAGGAAGGCAACATGACATCATTCATAATTGATGGAAGTTGTGCTTTTGTAGAGGTGAACACTGGGTTTTGTAGAGAAATGACATGAAATTATCATATTTGCACTGGTATGCTTTCACTGGTAACGTTTCCGAATGATACCAAGATCTAGAGCTCTATTTTTCTATGTGGGAATTTACTAATTTAAAAAAAAATTATCTAGATGTTCACCAGAACTGGTTGTAGCTGGATCTTTCTTGGAGGATTGACTTGAAGTGGGTCTTCTCTGGGGCTCCTCACTGAACCCACTCCCCTCTGATCTCTTTGCACGGCCCGCTTTCAGCTTCTCCTCCACCTTAGTCATACCTACAACACACACACAGACACACGGCCGTGGTAGTAATTAATACTCCTATTAAACATATTCAAGGTAAAGTGAGAGATGCAAGCAGAGCGGGGCAGATGGAGGACAATGCTGAACAAGAGAAATGCTAATAAAAGGAAAGCTGATACAAGAAAAAAAAAATCAAAAAGAGGTAGAGAAAAGGAGGTTGTTTTGAGTTATACTGAATCAGTGACGGCAGATTGGAAGAGAGCAAGAGAGAGCAGTGAGTCCTGCTACCTGGATGGATTGTTTGATAAGTGATGATAAGTAGTTTACAGCCCTGTGTATGCTATATGAGTCATGAGGCATTTTCAGCATATGAATGAGACAGAAAGTAAGGGAGATACTGTAAAAGCTGTGCGTATGTGATGTGTGATTGTTGTGTGAGTCACTGATTCATTTAGTCGGGTATGAAACAGGGTATTAGCTCTGTTAAAAGACCAGCACCATTGATCCGCAGCAGTAGGGTGCATTCGCAATCACTCACAGAGCCAATCACACAATGTTGTAAAGTTCTTTTGAACGAGCCAAAGACCCACAATCCTCATAGCTTTCTTCAAGCAGTGGTTCATATGTCCTCCTATAGTTTCCATTATTCAGTGAATCATCAAGCTGTGGCCTGCTGCATTGTCAGTAATCAATGATGAATCAGCCAGTTCATAGTAACAATCTCTTTTTCGCAATTTTTTTTTTTTTCACTTATTAATATTCCGCCCACAGGAAATTACCGCATTGGGCTGTTTGGTTGTAAAAGGACCAGTGTTTAGGAGATGGAAGAGATGGAAAATAATATTCATAACTATGTTTTCATTAGTGTATAATCACCTGAAACTAAGAATCGTTGTGTTTTCGTTAGCTTAGAATGAGCCCTTCATATCTACATATGGAGTGGGTCCTCTTCATGGGGTCCGCAATGTTTCTACGGTAGCCCAGAACAGACAAACCAAACACTGGCCACCGTAGTACAGAGGTGAAGTCCCTCCCCTGCCGGTGGGCCACTAAGGGACCTTATTTTGGAAAAAATGTGAACGGTAATCAACGGCAAGAGACAAATATTTTTTTTGATCCCGTTTGGATTGCGCCATGAATCAAACATATGATGTTTGTCAATTTAAAACATAATTTTGCAAGTCAAGAAAGTCTCAGTTTGTTTTAAAACTGTTGTAAGTATCAGACTGTGAAAACACGTAATTAGAAAGACTACACACCCAAAAGTTTCGTTAAGTTACGTCTCTCTCGCTGAAGCTACGATGCCTGTGTGTTTCGTACTGGGATGTACTCACACGAGAAACGGGTCTCGCTCGTTCTTTAGCTTCACGGCTGATAAAAAGATCAGGAGTCGCTGGATAAAACACATCAGGTAAGATAATGTTTAATTTGCACGTAGAACATAGCTAAGTTAGCTAGCTAGCTGGTGTTGGTGACGTATGTTGTGCAAGACGAGAGATGTAGTTCACTGAGCGGTTTCACACAAAACTAAATGATACTACGTCCAACTGCGACTTTCTTGACTTGCCCAAATCTGTAAATTGACCAACATCATACTGTATGTGTGATTCATGGCGCAATTTAAACGGGATCAAAAAATATTTGTCTGTCACTGTCGACTACCGTCGGCCTACGTATTTTTTCCAAAATAAGGTCCCATGGGGTCCACCGGAAGGGGAGTGACTTCACCTCTCTATTCTCCGACATGCTTGGAAAGGGAGGGGTATTCAGTTGGTTGCAATCTGCAACCTCACCGCTAGATGCCACTAAATCCTACACACTGTACCATTAAGTGTTCATTTAAAAAAAAAAAAAAACATAATTTGCTGTCAACAACAGGGTGAAGTGAGAGAGTGTTTTTGGTATTTACCTTTCAATCCAAACGTTCCCGATATAGACGGCTGCTCTCCAGTGAATTTCTTAGGTGTTTTCTGCTTCCGTCCTGGCTCAACAGAAAAACACAGAGCAAAGAACGGTCAAACACGTACATGCATCTAATGAGAACACGCGGTCCATCACAAAAGATACGTTGTAATCTTACTGTGCCTCATTCGCTCCGGGTCTTCGTCAGGGAAAGAAGGGGGAAGGCTGTCCCCATCACTTTCACTGCCCTCCGCATCAGATGACGTGCTCTGGGACTCCTGGGACTGAGGTTGGGCTGGCTGGGACGGCTGAATCTGCTGTGAAGGCTGGCTGTGCTGTTTCCTCTCGCTCTTCTGGTGGGCCAGCTCGCCGTTCTGAGATGGCGTGGACACCTCGTGGATCTTTTTCACTTTGAAGAACACTGGCGAGGGGGGACTGTTCTCCATGGGCCTGAATTCACAGACCGAGGGAGGACAGTTTTGGGCAGTCAGCATTATGACGTTACTAACACCATTATGTGGGTCAGTGTGGGTGGGAATTTGAGCTCTAAATCCCAGTCACCTTTTCTTGGTGTTGGACTTGACGGGGGTCTTTTGAAGCTTAGGCTGCTCGTCCTTGGGCTCCATGCTAACCCTGTCTGGGTGGTTCCACAGCTTGTGCTTCTGCAGGCGCACCTTTGTGGCAAACACTGCCTCACAGTAGGGACAGCCATGACTCAGCTTCTCGGCTACGGTGGCCTGGTACAAACACAGACATGAGGAGAGGGGATTTAGAGTGAGCTCCCTCCCTACGCAAAACAAAATGACAGTGGGTAGCTGTTACTGGCAGCATTCAGTTGACTAATCACAAGTTCTTGAAACAGCCATGTATGGTCAATAATCACTAAATATGTGAGCTGTGAGCGTTATAAATAATCTGTAAGTTTTGATGCTTTTCTTCAATATCTTGATCCACTGTTAAAGACTACTCTGAAGCATGAAGTAGAAATAGCCGCATAACAGGAAAGAACGGAGGTTAGTGACTCACCCCCTGGCAGCGTTGATAGTGGTACTTGACGCCATAGATGCTGGGAAACTCTAACCAGCAGCCTGAACACGGACACTTAACCCTGGAGCGGCGCTTAAACTCTTCCTTCCATTGTACTATCATATGGGCCTGCTCAGGGGTGAGGAAGAGAGAGTTCAACACATGCAAGGATTATCGCTATACTGTACTCTTGTATCGTGCATATTCATGGGGATCTGCCTACTCTGTGCAGGGAAAAAATGAAGCCCACTTCAAACACCCACTCAGTTCAAAGAGAGATACTCACAGGGATGCTTCTCAGTTCCTGCACTTCTGCTTTAGGGCGACCTTTCCTCTTCCCCTCTGCTGGCTCATCACACACCGGACCTGGTATAATGAGAGAGAGAACCATTTCTGAGTAAGCACGGAGTGCTGCAAGAACTTCATATTCATGGCAAAGAAATATTAATTAATTAAATCCTTATATTAGCACCTCAAGATATGTTTTTGACATTTTACGGAGCTACACAAATACACAAACTTGAGCACAGGACCTTTTTCAAACCTCCAAAATCCCTGAATCCACATATTCAAACTAAATATGGACATGAACTAGGGCGGTCAATAAAATATATAAAAATATAATAATTAAATATTGAATTGCGATAATTGTATTATTGTCCATAGCTCATTGTGATTAATCACAAATGAATGGCACAGTTTTTATCTATTCAAAATGTAGTATTTAATACTCTTATCAACATGGGAGAGGGCAAATATGCTTACTTTATGCAAATGTATGTATATATTTATTATTGGAAATCAATTAACAACACAAAACAATGACAAATATTGTCCAGAAACCCTCACAGGTACTGCATTTAGCATAAAACAATATGCTCCAATCATAACATGGCAAACTGCAGCCCAACAGGCAACAACAGCTGTCAGTGTGTCAGTGTGCTGACTTGACTATGACTTGCCCCAAACTGTATGTGATTATCATAAAGTGGGCATGTCTGTAAAGGGGAGACTCGTGGGTACCCATAGAACCCATTTTCATTCACATATCTTGAGGTCAGAGGTCAAGGGACCCCTTTGAAAATGGCCATGACAGTTTTTTTTGCCAAAATTTAGCGTAAGTTTGAAGCGTTATTTAGCCTCATGGTTTGTACCAATGGATTCCTTAGGTTTTCTTGTTTTATATGATGCCAGTATCTTCACTCTAGCTTTAAAACTAAGCCCGCTACAATCTAAAAATTGCAAGTTGCGTTAATGTGTTAAAGAAAATTAGTGGTGTTAAAATGAATTTGCGTAACTCGTTATTATCGTGTTAACTTTGACAGCCTTACAATCTTTATATTAGCACCTCTAGATATGTTGTTGACATTTTACGGAGCTACAAAAATACCCAACTTCAGTAAAGTACCTGTTTCAAACCTCCAAAATCCTTCAATCCACTCACATAATTCAAACTAAATATCAACATGAAAGCATATGACGATGAAGATGGTAGTTATGATTGTCAGATAAACAGAGGAAGAGAGAGTGCATGTGTGAATATGTGTGTGTGGGAGAGAGAAGGAGAGAGGGCATTGTGGGTAAAGGCCTTCTGTTGAGCCAAATAGATCAGCTATAAATCGCTAGCGCCTGTGTGAACCTTCTGACACAGCACACAGCAGACCGACTGCCTCAGCTCTCTCTCTCTCTCTCTCTCTGCTCCCCATTGCTCCCTCCCTCCATCTCTCATACTGCTGCTTCCCTCTTTTCTCACCTCCCGTCTAGCTTTCTCACTTTTCCTTCCTTTCCCTCCACACACACCCTTCCCCATCTTTCTCCATGCGAACTTTGTATGAGGACAGGCGGTGCACTGGCTCATTACTGCTCTCTCCTCTGCTACAATTAGACCTCTGCACTATCAGCCCTGCACTCTATTTCCTCTGCTACTTGAGAGAGGGATGGAGCTGAGGATGAGTGTATGCATGTGGAAGAAGAGGAAGAGGGAGGGGGTGACAAAGGGAGGAGAGGAGAGGAGAGGATGCTGAGGGAGAGAGGAGAGAATTGCAGAGGCAGATGACTTCTTCCACTGACCAAGCAGAATACTGAATGACAGTAGGTAGGAGCTGAGGCTGTACTCTTCAGAGTGATATATCTTTACATGTGCTCTCAGCTCCCCCTGCATTGATCTGGCAAGACCGGATAGCGGCAGCAGAAACAAGGCAAGCAGGAGACAAGAGGTGCTGCTGCTCAGGCCTATTCAGTCATATCAGATCTAGAAAAATGTCAAAGGGAAACCACTTGAAGTACAGATGATAGTGTTTTGAAGTGGAATGCAGCAGTGGTCTTGCATTGACTACCGTTTTAATCGGTTTCACTTCCCCATGCCGAGGAACATGACAACATGTCTGCCAACTGCTTTCTTCTCCCGCAGACTCATTGACAAGCAGCGACAGGATGCACACATGCCTGGTGCAGCTCATTTGTGGCAAACTGGATCAGAGCACTCTGTGTGCCTTACCAGGATTATAAACATGGTTGGAGGATTTTTCATCAAATAAATGAACTGCCGTCTAATGCAAAAACAGCTCATGGCAGCAAAAGGATAGCCTTCGACCCAAAAAACATCTCTGTGTCAGTGATGTTAATGTGTATAAAAACACAATCCAGGCCTAACCTGCCATGACGTCCCCTTCTCCCTTTTTCCCACTGTTTTATTACACAGTATCAACTTTCCCTTTTTTGCTACGGAAGCCCTGAGAGGCAAGCGAGACATTTTTTTCCTTAGTGATCCATTTTCTAAGTGTAATCTAAATTATTTTCTCTCCCGTGTTTATGAATTAAGAACAGGTGGAATTTTTTTTTTGCTAGGATAATCTTTCTTAAGTTCCTTTTTTCGTCTGTGAAACTGTTTTTTTAGGCCGATTTTTCTATGTTACTTTTTTTTTCCTGTTTCAAAACAAGTGAATTTTTTTTAGTCTAATTTTTCTACGTTCTTTTTTTTTTTCTTTGCCTCCTAGGTAGAAGAAAAAAAAAATATAGGCTGAATTTTTCACTCGTTTTTCTTAAGAGGCAAAAAAAAGTCTTACCAGTATTTACCAGTTTCACAGACAAAAAAAGGGACTTAGAAAGATTATCCTGGCAAAAAAATGTTCCACCTGTTCTTAAGTCATAAACACAGAAGAGAAAATAATTTAGATCAGACTTAGAAAATGTATCACCAGAAAAAAAAAATCTTGCTTGCCTTTCAGGGCTTCTGTACTTTCCCCCTCATTTATCTTCTATTTGTTTCTCACTCAAACGCAGGCTGACGGATTATATGCAATCTTTTACTTCAGACTCACAATAATAAGGTAGAAAGAAAATAAGGCGCGGCAGAATAAGATTGAATGAGAAGTAGCACAGCGTCCCTGGCTGTGTTTGGGAATAGTTCATGACACGAGGTGCAAACACACATGCGTAAAAAGCGCACAAAGAAGTACACAAAACCATTACCAGTGTGTGTGTGAGTGCGTTGTGTGTGCATAGATATGAGTGTATTAATATTCTCCAGGCGACAGGGCATTTCTCTATTAGCTGTCTGGGTAGCAGCTGGGGAGGTGATGCAGTCGGCGGTGCAGCTCTTGTGATGAGGAGGAAATTGAGCATGCATTCTAATTCCTGTCTTAGAAAATAAAGGTCTTGTAAAAAGAAAGGCATAATTAATGAATCCTGCTCTTGGGAAAGATATTTTCTTGTTGCTATGGGAATAAGATCCACTTGTTCCCAGCGAGCAGAACTATTAGGCCTGCATTCAGAGCGCTACAATGCAAATAGGCATGTGCACAAACAAGCCAGGTGCAAACATAACTGCAAAAATTAAATATACAACTGCAGACTTGTCTTTCCTGGTGTGAAATATGCAAACACAATAAAATATGTTCAGCATCTTTTACTTTGCTTTGCTTGCCCGAGTATGAGGTAGGGGTAAGAAAATATCCATACACTTGAGTATGTTGTACGATACTGTATTGATTCAAAACACTGTAACCGGAGTTTTGAAGCTAGAGTCACTTGCATCTTATGAAACTAGAAAACCTAAGGAATCCATTGATCCCAACCATGTCATGCTATCTTGTCACCGAGCTTGCGAAGGAGGCTAAATAACGCTCCAGAGCTACGCTAAATTTGGCGAGGAAAAACTGTCCAACACAATGGGTTAAACTTTGGTGCTAGACATGGACAACATATTTCCTAGGTATGAACAGTTTCATAGATAATTTCCTTATTTATAGTCCAACTGAAATCACATTTAGTCATCCCTTTTTGTAGTAAAGATAAAGTAAACATGTTTTTTTAAATGTATTGTTCAGGAAGAGCAACAGAGGAAGGATCTCTCTTCCAGGACGAACAGACATGCGATAGATGTCATGTACGGGTGGGCGATATGGCCCAAATCTTTTATCACGGTATATGCAATTTTATACCACGGTAACGGTATATATCACGATACAGTAAATTGTTCTGTAAATTCAATTAAGAAATGCTTTAAAATAACCATGCCATTATTCATCACATTTGACTATTTTCTTCTTCTATTTGGAACTTATACAACCATACAAACAAAAACAAATGTCTCACATGAGACAACTCTTAGGTTAAAAACAAAAGACTGAAAACAGTAAAACTAAAATTCTTTAAAAATGGAAGCTTTAACGTTCCTGAGAACAATCATTTCAAGTGATACCAGCCTGACTTCAGTCATTGAAATATAAAAATCACACAAATTTGCATTTTAGAGGTTACCAAAAAGAGAAAAGGACTTGACTTGTCCTGCAGGATTTGCTCATCTTTCATTTAAAAAAAGATGAACACTGGCAAAAACTGGCCTGGCGATTTTTACAGGAGTCCCTTGACCTCTGAACTCAAGATATATGGATGAAAATGGGTTCTATGAGCACCCAAGAGTTTCACCTTTACAGACATGCCCACTTTATGATAATCAAATGCAGGTTGGGGCAAAAACATGTTTTTTGCATGCTGTATACATTTGTTTTTTTGCATATTCTAAATTGGTGTATTTCTGGTGTGTTCTTTATACTATTACAGTTTTCCTCAAATTAAATTAAAAAAAAAAAATCGCAATATATCGCCTTGCTTACAGTATCGGAATATATTGAATCGTTACCCCAGTATATACCCCAGTGATACATATTGTATCCCCAGATTCTTACCAACACACAGCCCTAGTAATGGGTTGCACGCTGTGGCGCTCAGCAATCACAACCATTGTCTTGGTATGAAACAAAGCAGGCCCATTGTGTCAAATCTAAAACCCCGGTTCTCAGGCACAGGCCACGGGGATAAAACAGCTGTTCAACTAATGTCAGAGTGTGACTCGCTCCCAGCTGTCTGCAACTGTTGCTCCGCACTGGTTAACCCTGACAGGCAAGAAGAGAGAAGAGAAGCAGAAAAGAAGGAGAGAAGAAGAGAAGAGAAGAGAAGAGAAGAGAAGAGAAGAGAAGAGAAGAGAAGAGAAGAGAAGACTCGAGTCGGGACCCAGGAGTGCTGGCAGCTGCCTAATGATCTCAAATAACCTCTACGTTCTCCTAGCTACGCCTGCCACTGCTCCCCCTGAGTGCAAGGGTGCACACATTACCCACAAACACACACACACACACACACGGGCGGGCGGGCGCGCACACAGAACAGTCATTTGTTTTCCTCGACAAACACTCACACAGGAGCCTTTGTCTGCATCTGCACAGAAGGGTTTTAGACATACTGTAGTTTAGAGAAAGACAACACACACAAACACCGCTGACACAACTCCATGGAAAGAAGACACAGTATCACTACTTCCTCAATCTCAACAGACAATAGATGGAGAAACTGATACACCTGGACACAGTGAAGGGTAAACACACTGACAGAGTGGAACCAGCCACTTAATGTGTAAACCATCCTGGTTTACAGTGAATACAACCACTCGACCTTACTGCCCTTTTTTACTTTAAAGTGTATCTATTGTGTTTTTACTCTTACTTCTTCACAACTTTCCCCTTCTCTCACACGTTCTCAGTTTAGTGGCCCGTCAGCACTTTCACACACACCTCCTACTACAGTACTTCCTATTTTCCTACGCTATTTTTCATTCTGTACTCTCACACACACCCACAATACAAACTTTCCCATCCGATACGCACCTCTCTTTGACGATGTCCCCATAATTCCCTCCCAGTCGGGCCTGATTCCAGACAGTGAGTAAAAAGAAGAAGAGCGGTGGAGTAGCACCAGAACAGTCTTGTGATCCAGACACTGACTAACTGAAAGAAAACCAGACTCTCTCAGTGAGTCTGGCTCTCACTCTCTGTCTTTGTTTTTCCTCTCTCTCTCTCTCTCTCTCTCTCTCTCTTCCTGCCCTCCCTCTTTCTCTCTCTCTCTCTCTCTCACACTTTTTGTATAGCTGTGCCTCTATGCTAATCTCTTACACAGATATACTTGTTGACAACACACACAAACATGGTTAGACTAATTTGTTATCATATTTTTATGAAAACACTGCAAAATACTTGTTTTGCCATTACACGTCCTCTAATAGTAAAATGAAATCAAGTACACATGGCTTAGTTTTAAGTCTTTACGCGTCTGTGGACAGCTGTGGACATGTACCAGTCGTGCGGACGCACACGCAGTTCCATTCATACTACTATAGGGTTTGCTTCGGCATGGAGCTCACCACATGCGCATTTCCTGATCCACACTCCATTCCAGTTGGTGGTGGTAATGCGCCATAACATTGTTTGCCAACGGCGAGGGCTGTGCAATATGACAAACATCTTCTGTCACGATATAGGTCCTTTCATATCTCCACAACGATATATATCACAATATAGCATGTATTCTGGTAATTCAATAAATAAATAGTTTATATGAAATAACCACATGGTGAAGCCTATTTTTGTATACTCCTGCGTGAATTAAATACTTGACAAATGAAAAGTGATTAAAGTATTTTCTCATTTTAAGAACTTGAGTGCAAAATGAACATTTTAAGTGAAATTATAGAGAAAAAATAAATAAATAAATAAAGGTCCAGCCTATATTGCGAAAGTAACGATATAGAAAAATATATACGATAGACATTTTTTTTATCATTATGACAATGTATATCGTCATATTGACCAGCCCTACCAGCCGCCATCAAAATCAAGAAGAAGAAAATCGCAGAAAGAGAAAATATAATGTGAGACCGCTTAGCGATAATAGGACCAGGAACGGGAAATACAGTACGTTGGTGTGTTGATAGTGGAGAAGCATCATCGAGGAGAAGCATCACCAGTACTTTCAGATGCTGGCCTCATATCGAGCACAAAAAAACACACAGGGCTTCATGGGATGTAGCTGAAAGACTGGCTGTTACTTTGCGCTTTTTAGCTTCAGGATCCTAGGAGGTCATGAGTAAAAACCAAAGACAATCTTCTGGGAAAATGTGAGCTACTTGCATAATATTACTTTCTATGATATTTAGTGGTTCTGTGAATTAGATAATACCATGATGGTTTAAACTTTGAGGCTAGACATAATGGACAACAAATTTCCTAGGTCTGAACAGTCTTTCATAGATATATTTCCTCATCTGAAGGTGTTAAATACAGGATTGGGAGCATTTCTGGGGGGGGCAGCAGTAGCTCAGTCCGTGGGGACTTGGCTTGGGGACCGAAGCGCCTCCTGGGCGCTACCGAGGTGCCCTTGAGCAAGGCACCGACCCCCTAAACCTGCTCCCCCGGCGCTATATAGTAGCTGCCCACTGCTCCTAGTATACTAGGATGGGTTAAATATAGTAGCTAAATTTCACTGTATGCTGTGCTATATACAATGTGTGATAATAAAATTGGATTTACATTTTTACATTTACATTTCTATTGCCTCTCAACGGCTCCCAACATGGCAAAGGCGAGCCACAGCTCGTAGCTAATGATGCTAACAACGCTAAACAGTGCAAACAACGGCGAAAGTGCTGACAGAGCTAACAATGTTTACCTGAGGGGAACCGAAGGGTTTGTGCTACACTTCCCCGTCAGTCGGGACGGCGTTATCAGCTGTAACTGCCATATGAAAGCAGTGCAGAGCGGCAGCCGTGAGCTAGCCAGTGGGGGTATCAAAGTTGTGAATTTTAAAATTCTACATGTGGTTGTTTGATAGATGTATTTGTTTAGGACATAATCTATTCATAGTTCAACTGATTTAAAGGTTTGTACTTCTACTTGATAAGCAGATTTGGAGTGGGAGATGTTCTTACTAAATAAGTAGTAATTAGTGCCCAGTCTAGGAAGTGTGAGGGTCCTAAACAAAAACAATGTTCACTGCCCTCAGCGGTCTGAAGTACTTTATAGGGAATCACTTTGTGTAGAGGCCAGGAATCACCACCACAAAGACCCGTGGTGGGCTCAGTTTACTAGCACCACTAAACCACACTTAAATCAAAGCAAAGAGCTCGGGCTTGAGATTCCTGCTACGTAATCTGGTGACTCACGGCACCTCCACAGCACCTCCACAGCCTCTTCAGACCTGCATTGATTTTACAGCCTTCCTCATCAGCTGCATGCTTCATATTATTGGAAACCTAATCTATCGCCTGATGCCTATCTGGCCCATGGCCAATAGTATGTTTAGTGTCATCCAATCACAACAGCTTTGGATGATATGCGGCCAGTGAATCCCAAGAGGTTGATGCTGACAGGCGAACTGACAGTGAAGCAAATAAAACATTTTTAAATGTAATTAAATCTGAAAAGTATACATGGATCATGGTGAAGGCATGTTGTTGTATACACACAGTGCATAAAGCAGCAGCACCTATGACAAAAGGCACTTGTTTATGCAACAGCACGTATAGTATATACGAGTCAGACAGACAATGCCTGCTCCAGACTGTTTGCAGTGTCCTCCGTATGGACAGTGACTCACCAACTCAATCTCTCCCATTTCCCTGTACTCTTTCTCATCTGCCACCCTCAAGCCTGCCAAATGAAGGTGTGACAACGATGACAAAGGACTCTCCTCAAAACGAGACGCAGCATCAGGCTGAGAAAAGCGGCAGAATTCAATTTCGTCCCAAAACAAACATTCTCCAATCTATAGCTCTTTATCGATTCCATCTTTTGGTATTTCACCAATTTCTGAGACTCGCGAGGCGAGGACTACAAAATATAAGAAATATGAGACGTGAGAGGAGTGAGGATGGGGAGCGGGTGGGAGTAGGGTGAGGAGGGTTGTGAGGATGGAGTGGAAGGTGGCATTGATAGTGCGGCTGCTGCTGATGATACTGACAAATAAGTGAGACAAGAGAAAGATGAGTTCGAGGGAGGATGAAAAGGAAAGGTAGTGACGGTTATGTGTGGAGAATGGGACAACAAACGAGCGAGAGGAAGTGTGAGAAAGCAATAGAGGGAGCAAAAGATTGCTGCTGAGGCAGATATGCATGGTCAGCAGATGGCGTCTGTGGGCCTGAAATGAAGGTCCAGCAGTCAGAGTAGTGGCCTGTCATTTGAGAACACTGGTGTCTGTGCACACACACATGGAAACATGGAAACACAACACAACACATTTAAAGCTGTGGTGGGTAGAAATGGAGCAAATATGATTTAAAAAAGTTATTTTTATAAAACGGTCGCTATATCCTGACAGTAGTGCATGAGACAGGTAGTCTGAAAAAAATCATGTGCCTCTGTGTCCTCCGTGCTCCTAATGGCAACTACAAGATTTCACAGACCGGAGGAAAACAACCAATCAGAGCCGAGCTGGAGCCTTGCCGTCTCTGAGCAGCTGTCAATCACTCGCAAACTCCAATCAAACAGTCAAACTCTTGTGCGGGGTCACAAACTTTGTCATTTTACAGCTAAACAGTACACTACAAGATGTTTCTGAAAACATTTGAGGCAAGAAATAGGCATTACAGTAACAGAATATTTATTCATATTTCATCAGTGCTGCCTAGTTTGACCGTTTGATCGGAGTTTGTGAGTGATTGACAGCTCCATTGAATGAACAGCCAATAGTAACGCTCTTTCTCTGTAATGACCTGTGATTGGCCAAAGTCTCCTGTTACCGGGCTAGATTTTTTAAAGTCTGTGTGAAGCAAAAATAAATATGCACTCTGGGTTTGTCACACCACAGAAAAATGTGTTACTAGCCACCCAGCCAAATTTGAATGATTAAAAAAATCGCCAAGTATATAAAATAAGCTTTCAAAATCATGGAAAAATCAGCAGCATTCTCTGCTCTGAGACGCTGGGGGCATGTCACTGAAGGTGCTGAAACCTGAAACCTCTCTTAACAAATCCATGGCTGAAACCACACGAACAAGCGGGGAAGGTGCAGGACAGGATTCCTCAGTAGTGTTGAGCGAAAAGGGAAGAGCCCAGCGCCGAATCGCTGTCCGACAGGCGGATTGGCGAAATGTGGCGTACGGAAGACCGCTTGCCCGGTGTCGCTCGGGGCCTGAGTCCTTCTGAGGACTTCGTGGACGGTGTGAGGTTGGTAACGGCCCCCGTCGTGCAGTCTGCCCGGGGGATTCAACTCTCTTTTCCTTAGAGGCGGTCGGTTGGCTTGGAAAGGCTCTGGCTTCACGGCCTCGAGCTTTACAGCGCCCCCCACCCAGACCTCGCTTCCGTGGACAAAGTGCTTGCTTTTGTGGTCCTGGTAGTCCCAAAGACATTCGTAGCCCTGGTACTCCATACTCTGACACTTGGTCATTTTCTTTTTTTTTTAAAGACTATTCATTTTTAACAAGTTTACAGAAAAAGAGCTTGAATTCATGACCCTGGATGTATGAGTCTCTACCGACTGAGCTAACCGAGATAACCTTTGATAATTGTCTGGGTTTCTGTTTTGCCTTTCAAAAAGGTTCAGGTTTGTGAGGACGGGTGGAGTTATGTTAAGGATGACTCCAGTATGTCATCGAGCCATGATTTCATCCCCGCCTAAAAAATCCAGAACACAAAACTAGCGAAAAACAGTTTAACGGTCTAACTCCACAATCCAGTACTACAATGTTCACAGCCTTTGCACATGTTTTCAGTAATAATTTTCCAACGTTTATAATGTGTTTAGAAACAAATCTCTGAATTTCCTTTGCACGGCCTTTAAAGTCTGAAAACAGAGCCATGAGGAGGTGCAGGAGTCTACTTTTCTCTCAGAACACTTGAATTACAATATGCTGAAAGGTTATTATGGAATTTCTGCCCAATGATGCGAAAAACATTCTGCCTACTGTGGTTTAACGTTCACACATAGCCACAAGCGTATAAACCTATGCAGACCTTTCTCATACTGATAGAGACAGCGCTTCCCAACTCCCCTTACACACAGCGTGCCCAATGGAAAAAAATTGAGTCCTGGGATCAGGTAAGGTACTGCACCACTCTCCATCAACGGAGGAGGATGGTCACACACAAACACATGCCTAGACTCCACTCACTTATGCTTGCATTAATGTTTGCAGAAAGGAGCCTAATTTCAGGGCTTTTGCCTAAAGCATTTGGCAGAACAGCATTAGTTCTGTCCAAATACTTTCACAGTAGGTTGTTTAACAGTTTAGGCTGCTGGTGGAGAAAAAAAAAGACAAAACTAGGGCTCTAATGAGATGTTAATGTGAAAAAATTTGAGAGCAAGAGAGAAAAGAGAGAGAGAGAGAGACAAAGAGAGAGCAAGTCACCCTCAAGGACCACATCCTTTCCTGCTAGTTGTCTGGTGTGGCAAGGTGACAGCTCAACCGCACCGCTTTAGGAAAGCACACAAACCCGGTTGGCAGCAGTCTTTGTTTCCATGCATAAAATCATAGAGGGATTGCAGGAAACCACTAGTACAAAAAAAACCAGTCCAGCCAGACAGGATTTCTTCATTGTTACATCATGCAAAAAGTTTCCAACAAGGACGTTTATCGATGAGAAGTGATAACAGTCCAAACTTTCCACGGACATGGAGTGAAAAATGAAACACGGCCAGCGGGAAGAGGGCAGATAATGCGGTACCTGGTTATCTGAAGAGCACACTGTGTACAACGGACATAGACTGAGCACTGAAAAACCTCCACAGGGAGCCTAAGATATTGATGTCTTTGTTTCCCCCAAACCGAGACTCACAGTCCCCCTGGGATCGACGAGCTAGCGCCAGGCTCATTATGATTAGCAGTGTAGCATTTCTCCTCATCATTAGCTACAGAAAAGCTCAAGCCAGACACTGACGAGTAATAAGCAAAGGATTTGAAAAGGTTGTTTGAAAAGGTAACGCATTGTTGATGCAGGCGAAGTTGCTGGAAGGAGTCCAATCAGAATCAATGAATATCTTCTCTGCTTTAGCCTTGACTACATCTGAGTGAATCATTACACACGTCAGTTATGGTGTGCTGGTTTGGGAATACAAATCTCGCTGTAACCGAGTGCCTTTTTGAGATAAAAATCCTCATGCATTTCTTATGCTCTGCTTTGTGCCTAAACCAACTCCTACTCTTACACTACTGTAGGTTCTTGCATGTGTTCCAGTCGCCTTGTGTTTCCCCTTAAGGTTGCTGGATGTTCTTAGAGGATCTTCAAACCTCATAACCTCATAATCCCATAAAAGTCCACTGGCAAAGTTACCAACTAAGCCTCTCCAAAGGCAAAGGGAAACCCCTGGTAATGTTCTAGATACCATTTCTTCAGCTACAACATAGTGGAATGTAGATTTATATCTTGTGCAATCAAATAGTGCTGGGAGCTGTCCTTAGCACAGACTTGCACTATCAAAAACACTGATATAATTACTGTACCGGTAGCTCTACTTTAATGAGTCAAAGCAGATCAACTGTGGAGAAAGAAAGCGAAACAGACAAGCCGTCTTAAGTTACCAGAGAAAGTCCCGTAAAGACCAAGACCAAGCTATTACCTGGGAAAGCATCATCTTAACACACACACACATCATCGGCGGTACTCATTAGTGAACCTCAGCCAAGTGTGCTTCTCTCATTTCTAGCCTTCAGTCTCAAAGCGATCCGCGCAGAGCCCACTACCAACTTTGATTGATTTATAAACACCTCTTGTTTATTGAGTAATAAAGTGTAAAAGAATCTATAACACATAACACTCTGAGAGGCTGCAGAGAAAAACCCGTCATTCAAACGCAATGTGTTTTGCTACAATCAATTCTTTAAGAGCAGAACTCAGTCTTCAGCTTGTATACAATAAGGAGAGCATACTGTGAGCCCGTGCTGTACTGCTAACTATCAAAAGATTAAGCTGTCCAATGCTTCCCTGCCCTCTAAGTTCTGTCTTGCAAAAACAGCTTTGTATTACTGTCCACAACATGCACGCACCCACACAGGCATGCAAATCCAGCCTACAGGGCTGAATATTAACATGGAAAGAAAACAAATTGAAGCACCTAGTCTAGTGCTGGTGCTGTGTGTCTGGGAATGAGGGGCTATTTTGTAGCAACCAAAACAACTGGGTCATATTAGAAGAGCTCCACTTTTCCAAGTCTGCCCAACTCTATTAACAAAGTCATGATGATCTGCTGGATATTGGATTGAAACATAATTCCCCAGCCTGGCTCTCTCGTTCCAAAAATCTTCCATCTCCATCCAGATGGCTTAGGGTTTCACTAATGTCAGTGCTTGGCAATGCTTGTTTGTTTGGTATTCTCACTGTAAAAGGCAGTCTGAGGAAAAATGTTGTAGTTTCCAGGCCCTTCTGTGGTGAGAGGGGTAGAATTACATTGAAGCTGGGGAGCCATTGATTCTTAGTAAAATATAACCCATTCAAAAAAGCAACAGAGACTGGTATATGTGTGGTATGTTGATCAAATCCTCAAGAAACAACACTGAAGCTCTGAACAGCCAGCCTAGTGCTGTTATAAGCTACAAAACAAAAGTCCAGCCAGTTGAAAGCCGATGGAATATAAACAAAAATTTGCAACCATCACATATGTGTCAGTGTGTCACATTGTATGCAAACGAGAGCTATTCTTTCAGCCCAAGAGCAAAGCTGGGTCACACAAACAAAAGCGTCCCTAGTTCCCACATTTAAAACAATCTGTGAATAAACGCTGCATAGATCTAAAGTCGCACACAGTTTTCATTTAACGGAGTGCGGCGGCTCGTCACTCACTGTGTTTGTTGTTGTTTTCTGGGCCTTGCGTGCTTCTGACAGGCTCCTGGGGATGTCCATGCTTGGGGGTCCGGCCCCTTGGCAGCCCTGATGAGGACAGCTTCCCTAGCCTGGGGCCACTTGGGCTCTCCATGCCTGCGATAGGGGGATACAAAAACACACAGGAGAGATTGATAGCTGGAGGCGATATCAGGATGCTTTCTGACGCTCATTAATACCGTTCCATGGCTTGTCAAAACATTATTAGCAGAGTCCACTGTGATGATGATACTGTCCCCTTGTTCTACAGTGCACTTTCTTCATGTTGGACTGAAGGTTATCTGAGTGGAGGCAGGCACACACATCATCTGCAGCGGTAATGAGGGTGTGACCTTCCATGTTTCATTTCAAAATCAATATTCTCACTTACACACCAACTCCATGCTCTGCCCATTAGACAAAAGGTGAGTCAAAGGTACTTTCCTGCCCCCTTTCTTTACTATGAAAACAAGTGATGCATCCCTCGATCAGGTCACGAGGTCAGCAGCAAAGTTATTGTGCTTTAAAGGAACAGTGTGTAACATTTCAGGGGATCTATTAGCAGAAATTAAATATTATATTCATTACTATGTTTTTCTTAGAGTTTAATCACCTGAATCGTTGTGTTTTCGTTAGCTTAGAATGAGCCCTTCATATCTACATGGGGAGTGGGTCCTCTTCACGGAGTCCGCCATGATTCTACAGTAGCCCAGAATGGACAAACCAAACACTGACTCTAGAGAGCATTTCACGTTTTTACGTTACCTGAAGGCCACCGTAGTTCTCTGACACGCTTGTGAAACTGTGGTAAAGTGAGCCGTAGAGGGAAAAACCGTGGTACCGCCAGCTGCCGTCTGACTTCCGTTGCTCCTAAAGTTGTGTTATTATGGTAGGTATGACCTCTGAGGGGGACGGACGGCGTTACCGCGGTTTTGCACTCGGCGGCTCACGTTACCGCAGTCTTGAAAAAGGAGAAGTGAGCGGAGGGGTACTCAGTTGGTTGCAATCTGCAACCACTGCTGGATGTCGCCAAATCCTACACACTGTACCTTTAAGTGAGAGCTTATATTCATTTTTTGACTGCTAGATAGATTACACAGCATAGTTCACCAATCCACCATCATCCATAGTAAGCCTTTGTCCCTGTTCAGACCCAGTATTAACATGTGTCCTAAGTGATCGGATCACAAGTGGACAGCTCTAAGTACAGGTGTGAACGCACTCAAGACGCATTGAGGTCGCCTTGAGATTCGATCGCTCAGACCACATTCAGAGGTGGTCTGGGCCACATATGGCCACATTCATTTAGCAGTGTGTACACGAATGTGTCCTGGGCCACATTAAGGACAATCTACTCAACTGACCACCCGCTGGGACAGACAGGCAGACGCGTGCGCTTGCCTCGCAGCATGGTAACGGCTTCTGTGCTCTACTGTATCCTGTTGGTACAACTGTATTTTATTAAAATATATCTTATCTATAGGCTACATATCTACAGACTATCAGACTAGGCACGCAAAGTGCATTATTATCATACTGTCGGAGATATTTCGTGTTTTTGTTCCGGCGCTTTGCACGGAGCTCACACCCGCTCGCCCGTCCACTCGGTAGCTCTCATCCCCAACTCTAATGCTCTGTACCCGCTGTTGCCTTGTACCGAGGACCACCGGTACAATAATCTTATATTTTTATGTCATTAAAATGTACCCATATGCACGAATATGTAGGCTATTACTACTGGCATTCATGTAATATTACGTCACAACGTCTGCTGTATTAGCCGTGTGTTTACTACGTGTTTATTTGCATATAGAGCGGGGAAGTGAGATCAGATCACAAGTGGTCACTCGAGACGCATGTGGAGACGCATTCTAATGCAAGGTGTGAACAGACGTACTTAAAGCTGTCATCTTGTGATTGGATCACTCAGAACGCATGTTAATGCCAGGTCAGAACAGGGCCTATATGTGTCAGTTTGGGGCTGTCTGGCCTGAACCCTCATTCCCTACCAGCATGGGACAGTCTAATAGATGAAGGCTGACAAATCACTAATTATGCTAAGTAGGACTGATTACGATCCAGCATGCTTTCTCTTAGCCCACACTCGTGTCACTCTCCTAATGGATTACAACAGCACACAAAAGGTCATCCGTCGGGGGCCACTCAGTGTCCGTTTACACGCCATGCTGTACATTGAGCGATGACGGCTCATCCGTCACAACGACAATAATGCTCACGGTTTGTTGTAATAAATTTGACTTTAAAAGGGACGGTGAGCACGCTAGTATTTGCACGATGCAAATTGCAGAAATATTGCACCCGCCGACACAAGACGCCTTTCCTGTTCCTGTGCGATGTGTCAGAGTGTGAGCAGATGAGCAAATTAACTTCTTAAAATAAACAGATGTGGTGGTGAGAGATAAAGACACACAGTCTGCTGAATTATCACAATTAATGAAATCACTTTGCTTGTGAGTTTCAATAGTGACATCTGTACTTTTTTGTGCACCGTGCACATTTGTGTTTCCTATGTTACAAATTCCTATATTATTCTTTTAGGAAACAACACTTTCTAGTTTTGCTCTGGCATTTGTTCAGCAAAAAAACAACATTGCAGCTGATGTTTTTTCATAAAAGATTATTTCTCCCAAGTTAAACCACAATCCTACATTACCATACATTTAGCTAGGCACAACAAAAACCTGCCGGTGACACCCACTCACATCTCCCTCACACACAATCTGCTGACAAACCAACCTGCAAAAGAAGTATTTTAGCTATACGCATGTGGCACACTGCCATGCCATGCTGTGTGTGTGTGTGTGTGTCAACTACAACAAGGTTACAGAGTTGATGTGGGTTCCTGTGTGATGTGTCAGAGTGAGAACAGACGAGCAATCTAACTTCTTAAAATAAACAGATGTGGTGACGAGAGATAAAGACACAGTCTGCTGAATTACCACAATTAATGAAATCACCTTGCTTGTGAGTTTCAATAGTGACATCTGTACTTTTTTGTGCACCGTGCACATTTTGTGTTTCCTACCTTTACAAATTCCTATAATATTCTTTAGGAAATAACACTTTCTAGTTTTGCTCTGGCATTTGTTCAGCAAAAAACATAACATTGTAGCTTTTCATAAAAGATTATTTCTCCCAAGTAAAACTAGTCCTTAAATTACCATACATTTAGCTAGACACAACAAAAACCTGCCAGTGACACTGCTGAATTATCACAATTAATGAAATCACTTTGCTCGTGAGTTTCAATAGTGACTGCTGTACTTTTTTGTGCACCGTGCACATTAGTGTTTCCTACATTACAAATTCCTATAATATTCTTTAGGGAAATAACACTTTCTAGTTTCACTCTGGTATTTGTTCAGCAGTGTTTTTAAACATAACATTGCAGCTGGTGTTTTTTTTATAAAAGATTATTTCTCCCAAGTTAAACCACAGTCCTACATTACCATACATTTAGGTAGACACAACAAAAAACCTGCTGATGACACCCACTCTCACATCTCCCTCACACAATCTGCTGACAAACTAACCTGCAAACGAAGTATTTAAGCTATACGCACGTGCCATGCTGTGTGTGTCAACTACAACAATTTTCTGAATTATCACAATTAATGAAATCACTTTGCTTGTGAGTTTCAATAGTGACATCTGTACTTTTCTGTGCACATTTGTGATTCCTATGTTACAAATTGGGGCATTCCTATAATATTCTTTAGGAAATAACACTTTCTAGTTTTGCTCTGGCATTTGTTCAACAAAAAAACATAACATTGCAGCTGGTGTTTTTTTTTATAAAAGATTATTTCTCCCAAGTTAAACCACAGTCCTACATTACCATACATTTAGCTAGACACAACAAAAACCTCCCTCACATACAATCTGCTGACAAACCAACCTGCAAAAGAAGTATTCTAGCTATACGCACGTGGCACACTGCAATGCTCTGTGTGTGTCAACTACAACAAGGTTACAGAGTTGACGTGGTGAAGAAAAAGAAAAAAGAGTGATCCCACTCTCTAGTCACGGCCACACCTACCTGAAGTCGGTCAGTCACCCACCCAGCGCTGAGGGTGCCGGGTGGCCCCGGGTCACCCACGTGAGGTAGGAGTGGGGTCAGCAGACAGGCACCGAAGTGGGCGTTTTTTTTCGCACCAATGTTATGTTACATGGCAAATCCCACCACCACCTGCTGTGCGTCAAGGACCGGTCAGACTGGGCATATGGGAAGCGGCCTGAGAGGAAGCGGACAGCCGTCACACCGTCACACCGTCGTCCAACAACTCCGACGAGGTGGAAGAAAAAACAGAGCAGAAATTAACAATTTTCGTCTTGCACATGAAAAAGAAAATCACCTTATTATTCCCAGTCTCCAAAAAACAGCCCTCCTCTCCTCTCCTCTCCTCTCCTGCATTAATATGTAGGCTATATACAACCACGAGGCACACCACTTCTTCTGCAGCTTTCTCTCCTTATTATAAAAACCACATATATTAGAAATACGCAGGAAAGATAGGTAGCTCCACGACTCCTGGTAGGAAAAAATATTAGAATACAAGGGTTGGTTTATATAGGCAGTGAAGCAAAATGGCGACTTTATTACGAAGGAGGAGTAAAAAAAAAAAAAAAAAATCCTTGCGCTCTGCTCTGTGCTGGAGCTAAAGGGAGGCACACAGAAACATCTATTTAGTGCAGTAATGTCGACGGCGAATAGGAGAAGCACTTTGGAAAAGAAAACGAAGCAGAAACGTTCAAAACAAAGCCGTGCACTCCTCGGTTTCCTTACCTCGGGATTATTTCTCTCTGTTTTTTTTTATACGGATATTATCTCGTCGGCGGCGGCCGTGTACAGTATTACAGTAATGTGTGTTGGGTCATGCGCGTATCCACTCCTCCACCTTTGACAGTTGCAAACTACACAGTCTTGAGGCACAACTTGCAAACTCTCGCGTTATTATTATTAGTATTATCTATATCGAGCACATTATTAATAATAATGAGGGGGTTTTTCTGTCTAAGCTGCAATAATAGCTGCCGGTTCGTGCTGCTTCTCTTCTCGACGTAACTGCGCTCGTTCACTGACGAAAAAAAAAAGGGTCAGGGGCTGAAATTCCTCAAATCAACCTTCGCCAAGTATTTTAATCTAGTTTGCTGCCAAAATGTTCTCCCCCATGCGTCCTGCAGCCTATTGCAGATTTATACTAATATATCATATATAGTCAAGTGTGTGCAGGCATTACCTTACTGTAGGCCAGCCACTCTGCAAGGAATAAACCACTGGAATAACAAAATGTGTTTGTTTTAAAGCTCCACACATCAGCTATATATATGCATTATATAAAACACCTATTTATAATAATCAATCATACAATCCCTAAATTCAAGGTCAATATTAACACCATGTATTAACCCTATTGATGTTAATAGCAGCTCAATAACACACAGGCCTACAACCAATGCAATATTAGCTATATATATATATATATATATATATATATATATAGGCTACTTTATTGATCCCAATTTGGGAAATTCTTGTGTTAAAACAGCAGGGTAACCAGGCAATGTACAGGAATATACATATCAACACTGGACTTTATATCTATAGTATACACAGTATAAAGAATATATTAGAAGAATTAGATGAAATATGAACATAGAATAACAATAAATTTATATTTTACATTTATTAACACGATGTATTAACCCTATTGATGTTAATAGCAGCTCAATAACACACACAGGCCTACAGTCAATGCAATATTGGATTTATAATTGCTGTATATAAGTTGACTACAGGCTATGTGTGTGCAGGTATCACCTTACTGTAGGCCAGGCACTGCAAGGAATAAACCACTGGTATAACAAAATATTTTTTTGTTATGTTGTATAGTCTTAAATTATGCAAAACAAATAAACAAACGAACACATCAGCTATATATATGCTCATGCATTATATAAAACTGATATTTATAATAATCAATCCCAAAATTCAAGGTCAATATTAACACGATGTATTAACCCTATTGATAATAGCAGCTCAATAACACACACAGGCCTACAGTCAATGCAATATTGGATTTATAATTGCTGTGTATAAGTTGACTACAGGCTATGTGCACACTCCTGGCATCCCCCCCCATGTAAGTCAGCTAATAATACATGTTTAACATATGGTGTGTATGAAGCCACATCCTCCCCGTATCACAGCTCATACAGATGAATCATTCATAGCATCATTGCCACCTCACTGGGTTTCAGTAAAAACAACACTCTTCGGTCTTTGATTGGTGCCAGTCGTCATGACCTAATATTTCCTATTAAACCGTCTGAAACCATGATGTAATGGAGCCTATGTATGAATAATGCTCTCAGCATGGCCAGTGGAGGGCAGCAGAGCCTCATTTTTGTAGCTAGATAGATAGATAGATAGATAGATAGATAGATAGATAGATAGATAGATAGGCTACTTTATTGATGCCAATTTGGGAAATTCTTGTGTTACAACAGCAGGTTAGCCAGGCAATGTACAGGAATATATATATCAACACTAGACATTATATCTATAGTATGCACAGTATAAAGAATATATTAGATGAAATATGAACATAGAATAACAATAAATTTACATTTGCAAAGTTTGCAAGTTACAATTTTGTTTTAAAGTGAAATTAAATGAGGTAGTAAACCAATGTGCAAATTCCACATGTGCAAGATTATTAGGTTACACTTAATTTTACAGGTCAGAACATGTCATGGTAATCAGGTGATAATTAGCAAGTAACCTATTTGAAATTTCTTTGGAATTACGGCCAAATTAACCCAATATTTACCTCAAAATGAGGCCCGTAGGCTTGAGAAGCAGCTGTGCGCTGCTCGTCATCGGAGGTGGAAAATAAAAAAGACACTTCTGATCAGGCACAAATCTCCCCGTTGTGTGTCTTATTGTCTACACAAATGTAACCTGGTAGCTAATGTAATGATTCAGGGAGTTTTTTAAAGAAGTTTCAAAGAAGTTATTTGCTAATTAACATCTATTTACCAGCAGACATGGAAATAAAGCATATCAATTAACTTTGTATTCTTTTCACTGGAAAAGTATTAAATTAATTACCAGCTATTTATGAATGCTTATTGGGAAATAGCGGAATATAATTATTAAATAATGTTTATAACATATATATATATATATATATATAATAATAAAAATAAAAAACAAGTCAAGACAACCAAACAAAGTAATTTTTGATACATTTTGAGGTAAATATTGGGGTAATTTGTCAGTAATTCCAAATAAATGTCAAATAATATTTAATATTATTGAATTGAATGGGTATGCTATTTCTTTTGTATACTGTCTTAAAAAAATATCATGCCAGTGATTATCATTTAATATCAATATTAGACTTTATATTAACAAGTTTATTGTTGCAGCTGACAAAAGATTTCAAACTTTTACAGATTTGTAATGTCCAGTCAATGTTTGTCTGCATCGGTCTTCCACTAGGGAGCAGTACTGTCCTGTGATTTATCAAGAGCAGCTCTTAAACCACATAACATGAGCCCCTATAGCATGTTTGACACTTTTAAATGTGTTGTTGATTTCTCACGGCAGTGTCATGTGTGTTACTTTGATCTCAGGAGGCTCGAAGGGATGATCTGCTGGTTGGTGACACGCTGAGCCTTGCGGGTGTTTCACTCTCGGCTGAGTGACAACTGCCATTTTTCCCTGTTAAATCTTTCTTCTGCTCTCTTTAATGGCCGCTAATGAGTATTTCATGCGAGGCCTCGTTTGACCCGTGATTAATTCATTTACCGTGGCAGTGATTTATGTTCCCACTCTTCCTCTGCTGAGCGAGCAAAATGCTTCTTAATGGTTTTTAAAACTGGCCAGGTGGAGTGGTGTGTGCCCTAAGAGGCTCTTGAGGAGTCCATCCAGCAGTCGATTGTGTTATTCATCTTTTGACCTTTAAGTTGAGTGAGCGTACATGCACTTTTTTTTTCATATACTGATTTGCTTTGTAGTGAATATTAACACTTGGGTGCTGGCCAGATAAAATTACAGTCTTCAGCTGTTTGCGCCGCTGAGCAGCTCCACTGGAGCAGCTGCTTAAGGGCTGCTCAACAGTAGCTGATGAGAGAGGACAGAGTGTTTCTCATCATGTTTCAGTGCTGTCAGAGGACTGAGATCCAGCTGATCAAAGCCATGAGCAGATAACGATAAACAAGCTGGATGGAGAGCCTCGGCCGTTTGGCTGTTTTTTAGAGACTGATGACGAAAGACGAGCTTTGAAAAAGAAAAGACGCTTAATAGTAAACAGTAACCAATTAACTGCACCACCCGACCATCTGCTCTGCGGATTTATTCTCTGTCAGGGTTGAGAAGGCCACTGTTCACTGGATCTGTTTATCATACATGTGCCTTGTTATCAACTGGTGAGATGCTTCACGTCTCTCAGTAATTGGATCCCAGTGTGTGTGTGTGTGTGTGTGTGTGTGTGTGTGTGAGCTAGAGACAGAGACCAGGTGTGTGTGTCTCTTTAGTGAAGCAGCACTTTGCATTTACTGAGTTAGAGTCGTGACTCGAATGACAGGTCAGAGCGCAGAAGTTTGAGACACATGACAAATATAATGTGCAATCACTGTTCAGCTTCGGATTAGTTGCACTTTCTCTTTAAACTGTTTTCCTTTCTTTGTTCAACACATTCTTATATGCTGAGTGATGAATGAATGAATGAATTAACGGTGGAATTAATTGATTAAAAGCAGAAAGGAAGGGAGAAAGGAACAAACAAATCAAGCAAACAAACAGCAGAAGGAAGGTGGGATGGAGGGATAAACAAAAGCGAGAGTAAGACGGAGAGAAAGAGGAACAAATATCCACAAGAGCTGCAGTATTTCTTGGATATGGGGCCAGAACAGGAAAACTAAGAAAACTTTGGGGATTTGAGGAGAGGGTCACTGAGGTGAATCACTTTTGTGCCACTTAGATAAAAGCAGTTGGGTTTCTATGTGTGTAAGTGTAAAAAAGAGAAATAAAAACACACAGGGGAAAGGGCAATCTGGTAGTGTTTCTGTATTCTCTCAGTATAGTAAAACAATTTATTTCTAAATTTGTGAATAGTTTTTTTCAACAACTCTACTTAAAGGAACAGTGTGTAACATTTTGGGGGACCTAAAATTAGCCGAAATGGAATATAATATTCACAACTATGTTTTCATTTGTGTATAATCGCCTGAAAACAAGAATTTTCATCAGCTTCAAATTAATCTGTTGCTCCTAAAGTAGTGTTATTATGGTAAGAATGGCCTCTGAGCGAGGTGAACAGCGTTACCACGGTTTTGAACTCGGCGGCTCACGTTACCGCAGTCTTGGAAAGGGAGGAGTGAGTGGAGGGGAACTCAGTTAGTTGCAGTCTGCAACCACACCACTAGTTGTCGCCAAATCCTTCAGACTGTACCTTTAAGTGTGTCCGAGATGTATGGGAAAAAGAAATGAATATTGTTGTGACCGAGAGGGTATGGACGTAAAGTCTTATTACACAAATTTCATCCCTCAGTGTTTCAATGTTGTGACAGATGCAAAACTAAAGAGGGATAACTTGCGTTTATTTTGGGATTGTCCAATGATAGATTTATTTTGGTCTGATATTTTCCCAAAGTACATAAACAATCTATGCTTCCCCACAGAGACTTGGCTATTTTTGCATGAAACAGAGGACACTCTATCACTTCTCTCTTGTGTACAATCAGCTTTGATGGCGGGAACACTGCCAGCCGCGATAAGGACCCGCTCCCTATGTAGATATAAACGGCTCATTCTAAACTAACGAAAACACAACAATGCTTATTTTAGGTGATTATACACTAAAGGAAACATACTTATTAATATTATATTCCATTCCTGCTAATAGATCCCCTGAAATGCTACACACAATGTTAATTTTTTACTTATTTCTGGCTTTTTGACTGCTGCTTTTGTATCAAACATGTCCCTGTGTTTCAGTGTCTGCTGATTGACTATAAACTCAAGAATAAAACAAACAGAAAGAAAACAGTATAGTAATACAATGTGAAAATCAGGACCAGCAGTGAATCTCAATTAGTTTATTCTAAAAAGACAGCTTTCATCATGTTCCATACCATATGTCTTCATATCTGTAAAGCAGATAAATAGGCTTCATTTTTCATTTCAAACAGCTCATCAATCATCGGACAAAGTAACCCAAAAGTGTTCATATTTACAGTTCATCAGGTAATCCAAAAATAATACAGTGTGTTTTCTCCCTTTTAACAGTCAAATACGTACTTTACCCAAAGACTCCCTGTCAGAGGACGGGTGGAGGGGAGGTTTTTGTTTGTTGGAAGTTTATTTATTTATTGAATTTATTTATTCATGTGACTTAAACATCTTCATCATAAATAGCTGTCTGCTGCTGACATCAAAGGTGCTCGCTTGAGTTGCGCCGGTGGAGTCTCGCATCTGTAGCTGTCGTATCATTTTGATTTCTGAGCATTTGAAATCACAGTGTCACACCAGGGACAGGAAGTGGGTAGAACACAACAGAGGCTTCTCCTTTTTCTTAGTGTCTGTGTGCGAGAGATGAAATACAGTATACAGTATAGCACACACAAAGGACTGAAGCTATGAGGCTGGAAAAATACTGCCGCTGTTATAGGCATAATGTTTATTCCCATCAGCAGACACTCATTCTTGCATCATTTATCCAATGCAGCGCTACTCCACTTCACTTTTTATCATTTAAATTATTGCTTTATCAAGCATAGACAGTGATTATCACATTAACTCTGTGTCCTCGGGATCCATTCTATTCATAAAAGACTACTGTTACAGTATACGCAGATTTACAGTGTATGTTATTCTACAAAGCTCATACTGTATATATATATATTTCTAATTTCTCACTGCAGATCAGTCGCAATACAAAAAGACTGATTGTTGGAATGACATTCGGCGTAAAGTGTTATTGTTGATCCTCCAAACCTACGATTCCCAAACTAAAGTCCTGAGAGGAAAACGTGAGTGTGACCTGTGGATGAAGAATTGATCAGGATTGTATTTGGCGTTGGTCAAAACCAGCTCTAATTCCTTGTGAACAGGCTTGATGTTATAGCTTCAAAGGGAGATGGAGATTGACTGGAGGTTTCCTTCACTTTGGATCCAGTAGCCAAAGGGTGGCGCTGCATGTAAATCTAAGTTTACACCATAAAAAGCATCACTGGGCTCAAAGGTTAAGGTTATACAAAACCATGCCAAAGAGTTATTCATGTAATGACCTTAACCAGAAGAGAGAGGGAGGAAAACAACTTGAATCCTGATGGTGCACATGTAAAACCAAAATAAACCCAAGTGTTCTGCTGAAATTGTCTGATCCGAACGAGACAGGAATCCAAAAGGAGATTTTCTGCGTATACCAGTGACAGGCCTACATCATCACTAGGGTTGTGAATCTTACATCTTATCACTATGTTACAGTGGGTTCCCCTGCCTTGAGCGGGGCTTTGTCGCTGCCTCAGTGTCTGAAAACCAGATTGGCCGCGCTGAATGAGAATCCTCCAGACCGCTTGGCGTGTAGTCTATAGGCTCGTCCTCGTCCCCTTTCACTCGCCGATTCTCCGCTCACATATCTGAAGACAGCAGCTCTTCCATGGCTCCTAGAGATGTATTGTGACAGGGGATGAGGGGAAAGGGGGCTGCCAAATGGATCCAGGGATGAGCTAAGAGAAGTTTCCAAAAGAGGCTGCAGAAAGAGGGGAGAGAAGGGGGGGATACATAATTAGGATCCACATGGATAGAAAAAGTAGAGGTTAAAGTGCAGAAATAGTATGCTTGTCAGTGGGCAACTCCGGGGTCAATTCGGAAGTGCCTTAAACCCTCAGTCCCAGGGTCCCAACGTCACGCCGTCATCACGGCTTGCGCTCCAGCCTCCGTTTGGGTCTCATTCACATGAACGGAGGAAGGGAAATAACTCTGGATTCAGCTATTAGTGTGTTTTACAACTTTAAAAACTTAATTTTTGAAATAAGGGCTATTTAGGTGCTCGTACTGGGAAGTTGATTCACCTAAAAAAAAATGATCCGCTTAGTTAGAGACGTCTCTTTCCCAATGTAAGTCTATGGGAAAAAGTCTTTTTGGGCCCAATGTCATTACGTGATGGACACGAAAGTTGCAGTTCCGCCGTTTGGCCACTACGAAAGTTGGGATCGACGACCAGCGCACTTCTTGGGGGCTTGGGGGCGACTCCTCTGGATGCAAAAGAAGTCTGATTGTATAGAAGTCTGTGAGAAAATGACTCTACTTCTCACTTGATTTATTACCTCAGTAAACATTGTAAACATGAGTTTATGGTCTCAATCGCTAGTTTCAAGTCTTCTTCAATACAGCATGATGTTCATTTAGTAAATTATGGTCCAATTTAGAGTCAAACAGACCATAAAGCAGGGGATGCTTTAGGGCGTGGCTACCTTGTGATTGACAGGTCGCTACCACGGCGTTGTCCTGTCTGCGAATTGTCCATGTTTTCGTCAGCTATTGTGTGTTTTCAGTTCATGAAAGTTAATTATAACATTTTGGTCACCTAAAAATGTCTTCGCTGCACCCTCTCATGTCACTTCAAAAAACAAGATGGTGACGGTCAAAGACCAAGATGACAACGACCAAATTGCCAGATACAAGGCTTCAACAGTCCACAAACCAATGGGTAATATCACGGTGACTATGTCCACTACTTATTTACAGTCTTGTCTTTGCATCATGAAGCTGTTGAAACACACCCTGCCTTGAAAACACATCAGTCTCATCTACTTTTCAAAGCACAAGTGTGGGGCTCATAACCTTCCTGAATCTGTATGTGACACCTTACTCCCCCAAACTCTGTTACTGAATAACCAAGTAACCAGTGTGGCTGCCTAGCCTCTCGTCGTGTAACACACTGCACTCAATCACAGAGCCACAACAAGTTCGAGAGTGATGGTTGTGCATGAAGATTGCTGCAATGTCGCTATAGTGTAGGTAGAGAGAAAGACACTGAGATAATGACATACAAACTGTGAGAGGAAAAAACTGATGTTTAAAAATCAGATGCAGAGCTTTTATCTATAAAAAGTGTAAGGTTATAGGACAGGTTTGACACGGCAGAAATAAGGGCTGTGCAATTAATCAAATTTCAATTTCAACAATGATTTTGGCTTTCAACGATTATGAAAACAAGATAATCGTCAAAAAACGATTACTGTGCCGCGACTACCTGGACTGTTCTGTGCGTCAGGGGTCTGTGGCGATGTCAGCAACCCATCCGACCCATCTTGAACCATGGGCCCCGTCTCGTTTACCATGCTTTGTGGGTGTGACTTTTTTGCCGTCATCACCATTTATATCTATACAACTAATGTGTTTATGATTAAATTGTTTACTAGAGCACAAACTTCTTCATAGATCTAGCCTCTTAATTTTGCTCCCAAAGTGCACCAGATTGATGCATTTAACTTTAAAATGTACAAAATGTTCTTCCTAAATGCATAATGTTTCCAAAGTCAATGATTAATCAAATAATCGTGATCTCAATACTGACCGAGATAATCATGATAAGGATTTTTGACATAATCCAGCAGCCCTAGCAGAAACTATGACATTAAGCTAATCGGCATGTAATAAATAGACTTTTTTCCCTCAATGTCATTATCTCTTTTTCGCTGGAAACAACAGATGCGACCAGGTGGTTTCCCTGACAACTAGCCAGTTCACTCAATCCTGAAATGACACCAGGAGTCAGTGAGAAGGCAGACGTTCCTCTCCCAGACTGTTGGCATTTCAGCTCTAAGCCCTCCATATAGCGGAGGAAGACGTGCCACCTGTCTCTCTAGCCACAGACAGATGTAACGCACTGGAGTGAACCTGAACCAGGAAACTCTGGAGAGCAGCAGAAGGATGGAGAGAGAGGCATTGATATGACTAGAGGCTTGCACAGACACAGAGAAAACCGCTTCTCTGATAGAAACCCTTTTTAAATGAGCTCCCGATGGAGTCGCCACAGCCTCGGTGCAGCAGAGGAGGAGAGAGGCGCATAGCAAAGCAGCACTGAGGAGAAAATGACATGTTCCTTCTTTTTCTCTGTCTGTCAGAGTTTCATTCATATTCTAATTCAGAGCTACAGTTCAGCTGGCAGGCACCACACGGAGCGCTGAGTAAAGCTCAGCGACGATGGGTAACATCACAGGAGCGTTTCAGAGCAACAGGGTTACCAGGACAATCTCCCACGGCAACCGAGGCGCTGCTGACAACGTATCTTTTGATTTTGGGTATAGGGGTCACAGGTCGGTCATCCTGTTTCAGCTAATTACCGCACTGAGTCTGAAACATGCAGCAGATGGCTCCACACAAAGGCATACACCGACTTTGATGAAAGTTTGATGCGTTGAGAAGGAAGGAGGGACTGATTATAAAAATATACTAACAACCAGAGGCTGAGAAGAAGAAGGAGGGCAGATCCCCCACTGGGCTCTGATCTGAATCCTCCCTCCCAAAGTTTTCCAGATGTTACAACAAGCCCTGCGTGGTTCCCACTACCCTGAGAGAGCCGCTGTTTGGCTCTGGGCTGTGGAAGACATCATCCCTACTTTTCACAGACTGACTGATATATAACACAGCCTAGCCTGCTGAAAATATATGAAATACTGTAACAAGTGAAGTGTCTGAAGAATACAAGATTCATACACAAACACAGCAAGGGAATGGATTTCACAACCATGAAAGGGTTATGTGCAAGAGGAAACATAAACAACAAATAATGCAATGCAAACTGTAGCAGTGAAGGTTGAAGTGGTGGATGGGCCTATATACTGTATGAACATTTGCATTCAACTTTGATTTGATCTGATTTGAATTTCCTCTCTGCGTGGATTTTTCACTGTTAGTGGCTTTGAGTAAGTTTTGCTGTTTAACCTGAAACTTTGCCCAAAGTTTAAAGTGATCCTGACTCAAACAAATCTATGTTTTGAGTTTAAAACACTCAGCTTCTGTAGACTTTAAGGTGGCTGCAAAAAAAGTTTATAGCTTCTTGAGGTTACAATGGATGCCAAAAGTTCGGAAGTTAAAATGCATCCCAGCACTGATAAATTAAAACTTTTCAAATAAAAATGAATCGCGATGCTCAAGTGAAAGGTGATTGAGTGCAGTAGGAGTTTAACCTTCTTTTTTTAATCAAATTCATTTTTTATTAGCCGAAACTTTACTATTCGCTCTCTATTCCATATGACAAACATGTAAAAATGCAGGCTGTTCTCATACACCGTTCATAGCTATAACTACGAAATGTAATGCAATGTACCTCGTATATATCCCACGAAATCAATTTGTATGTAATCAACATAATCGTGAACCAGGAAGTATAAAGAGCAATAAACACTACATAGGGAGGAGATTAGGGTTGATAGGTGGGTCAAACACCAGACCTTCACCCAGAAGACTGGTGTTCATACCCTGTATGAAACCAGAAGTCAACGCTGATTTATTTTGTCATGGAACTTCCGTACCTAAGTTACGTCGCTTCCGGTGCGGCGTAACTTAACCACGATCTTTGTTTATTTCGAAAAGACTGGAGCGGAAATTGACACTGGACATTCGTAGGAAAATGCATGAAAAATGAGGAATGACTTTTCAATGAAAATACGTTGAAAAATATCACGTCCGAGTCGGTTGAGGAAGAACTTAATTTCAGAGATGATTCAGAGTTTGTGCTCATTTCATAAAAAAATTGTCCTTCCTTTTTGTTGAAACAAAAAGTTTCAGATGCTGTGCTGTGTGTTGCGCAAAACATCAAATTCATAAAAACATGGTTCCATTCATGTATCCTATGGTAGTGGTAAAGCAGAAGCCAGTGAGAAATACCCAGAAGGCAGCGTTCTCAGCAGTGATCTGAAAAATATCTGTAGGAAATGTTTCTGTTCACTGGGGAAGGAAATAAAAGAGGTCATGTGCTCATCAGAGCCTGAGGACACTTAGCTAATTTAACAAAAACACGAACCTTAGAAGTCACTACAGTTAACCCCTTAAGGGGCACTCCAGTGATTTGCACCTCCATTGAGTTTGGGGACTTGTGAGAAACAGATTAAAAAAAGATTGATCATAGTCGGTGCAGCCGAAGCAGAGATTATCTTCCAAAATCGCATACTATGCACTACATACTGAATATGTGTAAGGCAAGGCAAGGCAAGGCAGCTTTATTTGTATAGCACATTTCAACAACAGGGCAATTCAAAGTGCTTTACAGAAACATTCAAGAAATAATTAAAACAGTTATAAAAACATAAAAACATTAAAACATGTACTGTCGTTCAACATACTTTTGTGTGAATAAACAGTAGTGTGTATCTTTTTGGACGCACTGAGCAGTTATTTACGTCGTCATTTCCTGAGAGCCTCTTTGCCGTTTGGAGAGGCGCAACCTTGTAACCCGTGCCAACATCATGTGACCAGAACGATGATTTGTGAGAATCAAAGTCTGAATTAATTTAAAATATATATAACGCCTAGCAAAGTGAAATCTTATACAGTTAAATTGAAGCATTATTGATGTTACAGAGCTGTCCGTCAACGTCTGTTATGAGCGTTGTCGTTACTACCGCATTGCATTGTGGGATATTTATGACCGCATAGTGTTTGCATACCGTAATATTACACCAGAAATAGTATGCAAATTGTCTACTACTGATTTTGTACTAAGGTTTCGGATATAGTAAAAAATCTCACATACGGTTTTGGCGTCCTAAATGGCATGTTAGTGTCGAATTTCGGATACAACCATTGTCTAGAATGGGTCAAGCTCCAAAAATGTCTGGGTCCTACAATTCCCATAATGTAAATCAATAGCATCTACAGTTTGCAATGCAGGTGTTCTGTAACATATTTTTAGTCTCAAGCCTAAATCAAGCCTAAGTCAAGACAACCTCATGTCAGTTATACAACTATTTTGACAGGCTGAATAGTCCTCAGCTCACCTTCATGTATAAAATCGGTGTAGTGCCCCTTTAATACAAATTGAATTCTGTTAAACACTTCTCCTGAATCATTCAATTTACAAATCAAAACATCAGTAAAACATGGAGATCATCTTCAAATAGTCCTTTCTACATTTGACACTGTGAGACACAAAATATCTCTTTCAGTCAGACACATTTTTCATTTTCCTTTTTTGAAGTCATACTCTCCTTTTTTTCCCTTTGGTTATTGTGTGGAGAACAACATTTTCAACAATAATTTGCAACAGAAGTAATGTGATTCTGTGTTAAGTGTGAAATGCTATTACAGTGCTTTGAGCAAGTGAGCCTGCTCCAGACAGATTAGCACGGAGCGGAAAGTGTAGGGCCTGAAAGTGCTATCAGACCAAGCTTTCTATCGCTATCCACGTTCTTTCATTAACCCCTTTACCCGTCTCATTTCTTTATCTCTGTGATCTGCCATTCTCATGCCTTGTATTTTTCTCTATCTGTTCAACATCTCACCTCCAATCATAGCTCTGTGTCCTCTTTTCTCTCCTCTCCGTATGCAAATCTTATCCCTCAGGTGTTCCTGTGCTCTTTTCTATCATTTGTCCTTTTAATTTTGTATCACATATTTTAGTTTCAAAAAGAGAGAGAGAGAGAGAGAGAGAGAGAGAGAGAGCACTTATTGCTTGTAAAGGTTCAAGAAATCACTGAAGAGTGCATTTTACAAAGCTGCTGATGTGCATAATACGAGAGTGTTGTAAGGGTCGTGGTAAATCGTGCTATCACGGCTCAGATCAGAGACAAACTCCCATCACGTTCAAGCTAATTTGTATTTTCATCCTCTTTTCTACAGTTATTGTGAGATCAATATTTAATCTTTGTTGAATTCATTGCAGATGAATCAGACCTGACAGGCGGTATGACACAAGGCCCCACTACTAAATCGCACCAGAATTGTAAATGTATTGAATATTTCAGGGAGAATAGCTGTAAGTGTGTGTTGGGTTGCGTGTGGAGTACAGTGTGAACCAAAACAGCCTGCAGGTGCATTAGCTATACTCTTCGACAAGTAATACTCTTTCTTTCTCGGTTCCAGCCCTCATTATCACCAGTGCTTCTCCACACATATCAACATTTGCTAGTCGAAACATCAGCATTTTTTTTCCCATCCTACCTATATCAGCATCTTTCTTTTTTCTCAACCCCACAGTGTACAAGAGTCTGCAGCCACGCTACTAGCTCTGTGAGGCTGCACTCATGCTCACAAAAACAATGTTAAAGGAACAGTGTGTAACATTTCAGTGTATCTATTAGCAGAAATATAATATAATATTCATAACTATGTGTATGTGTATAATCACCTGAAACTAAGAATTGTTGTGTTTTCGTTAGCTTAGAATGAGTCCTTCATATCTACATAGGGAGCGAGTCCTCTTCACGGAGTCCACCATGTTGCTCCGCCATGTTTCTACGGTAACCCAGAACGGACAAACCAAACACTGGCTCTACAGAGAGCCTTTCGTGTTTTTACGTTACTTGAAGGCCACTATCTAGTTCTCTGACACGCTTGTGAAACTGCGGTAACGTGAGCTGCAGAGTGCAAAACCGTGGTACCGCCAGCCGCCGCCTGACTTCCGTTGCTCCTAAAGTAGTGTGAGTAGTCAGAGTGAGACGAATGGTGATACTACGGTTTTGCACTCGGCTGCTCACGTTACCGCAGTCTTGGAAATGGAGGAGTGAGCGGAGGGGTACTCAGTTGGTTGCAATCTGCAACCACACCACTAGATGCCGCCAAATCCTACACACTGCACCTTTAAGTTGATCCTCTCAGTTTAGCCGGTTCGCTTGCCAACATTTTCTGATTAGCAATAACACAAATAACAGCTGGAGCTGACGGGACTTTCTTTAGTCAAATTTAAACGTTTACCTGATGATGGTGCTGTCATGACAACGTTATTGCAATTCATCATATATGGGGAACATGGATGTCTTTACCAAATTTCCTGGCAATTCCTCCAATTTGTGTTGAGACATTTCGCTCAAAAACACAAATATCAATAGAAGAAATGTAAGGGGCGGGCAAAAGTCAGAATGCTTCATCCTCGGGGGACCATGCACATCTGTACAAATTTTGTGGCAGTCTATCAATAGTTGTGAAGATATTTCAGTCTGGACCAAAGTGGTGGACTGACTGACATTGCCATCCCTGGAGCCACATCGCTGCCAAGTCATACTGCACGAGTTGTTTAGAGAAATTTGATGCCTGAACATGATTTTTGGATGTACCTCGTTCATTTAAGTAGTTTGAAAGTATATGCTATAGCTTGTTGGTTGCATGAAGTTATGCTTTAGATAATGACAGGACAGGTCATTTTATGTTAAACTGTTTTTTTTTTTAATGTGTTTTAGTCCTCACTCAGACCTTTAACACCTCTGCCCTCATCTAGCACCTTATCACCACCTCATCACACTCAGCAGTGAAACAACCCCCATTATCACCCCCTCAGCTGCTTCCCACCACGGCCTACTTTTATCACCTCTGAATACCCTCCAACCCTGTGAACCTCAGGTGTTTTATAAGGCCGCCAAATTAGCTTGCCCTTATAGCTTAGAGTCAGAGCCTGCTGAACTGGCAAATTACATTTGCATTGCTCTATTAATAGAAGTGTCCGACAGCAATTTAATTCTTTCTCCTCACCAGTCAGTTGTATTCTATCTCTCAATTTAATTCAGCTAGTCATAAAAAAAAACAGTTTCCACTAATTGTCTAAGAGGAATGAAGTAAAATGATAAAAGAGGAATAATAAAACTGAGTGAGTTTGGTTATCCTGGTGAGCCACACGCAGCTGGTTTGAGTCTGACTAGGGACCTTCGTCGCACATCATCCCCATGTCTGCCTCGTATGCTTTGTCCAAAATCACAACACTACGCACTACATACTCAATATGTTTACTATCGTTCAACATACTTTTGTGTGAATAAACAGTAGTATGTATCTTTTTCAGATGAACTGAACAGTAATTTATGTCGTCACTTCCTGAGAGCCTTATTGCCGGTTGGAGACGTGTAACCATGGTAACCCGTGCCAACCTCTTGTGACAAAAACGACGGTTTGTGAGAATCAAAGTCTGAATTAATTTAAAATATATAATATGCCTATAGCAAAGTGAAATCTTATATGTACAGTTAAACTGAAGCGTTATTGATGCTACAGAGCTGCCCGTCAACGTCTGCTATGAACGTTGTTGTTACTACCGCATTGCATTGTGGGATAATTATGCTGCCGTAGTGTCCAGCGTCAAATACTGTAATATTTCACCGGAAATAGTATGCAATTTGCGTACTGTTGGTTTCATGCCAAGGTTCTGAACTTACTAAAAAATCTCACATACTGTTTTAGCGTACTAATGGAATTTCGGCCGCAATCCTTATGTTTCCTGTCACTCTATATAAATGACTTACTTGTTGCTTAGCAGCTTTCTTATCATTGCCAGCTCAAAGACAGGGTTGTTTAGTTTGGGGTAACCCTCTGTGTTTGGGGTATGCATGCATTTAAAACAAGATTGAATGTATTTGTTAATGTTCATTATAATTGGATAGCAGCCCAGTTTAGTTCCGCATACGTTGGCTGGTCTTCCTCTGTGACTGCTCCTCTTGTTCTTTAATTGCAATTGGAGATTCAAGTGTCAACTTTGCTTTGTTAATTCAGGAATTAATCATGTTTTTTATCTGTTTTTCTTCACCATTCAGTCAGATAAGGTTTGTTATTTGATTTGTGTTCATTTCCCTTTTGAAAATGGTTTAAACTATTTTATATTGTGCCATTGAATGTCTTCAGATGAATTGATTACATTTGTAAATGTCATCTCACAGTCAGGAGCCCATTTCTATGACTTGTTTAGTCTCTATAGATCACAGGGTTGCAGCACTAGGTTCCTTATCATTTATATCACATCTACCTCTTTCTCTCTCTCTCACACACACACACTCACTTTTCATATTGCTGTGGGGTTGTGGAGCTCTCACAAAATCTCTGGCTCAATACGCAGTCCATGTTGTGTCTACAATAACACTTTCAGGTCCCAAAGGTGGGTCACGGATAGATTAAAATGGCCATCAAACCCAAAATTGTTAATATCATTTCTGTCAAGCTCTGCCCTCAAACCAAACTGTTGAGGGAAAAAACAGTAACAGCATGAGCACTGAGCAGCATGAATGATCAGAAAGTGAGAGTCTGAGCTTGACAGATTGCAAAGACCACTTCATTTACTTGTTTGAATGAAACTGGTGATTGTAAAAGCCCTCACAGCATCAGTTCATAATGATCAGTTGATGGCATAAACAACTTCATTGCTCTGCCTGAACTAACACTCCATTTTGGTCAAACGCACTTGCGTCAAGGGAGATTGGACCATTTCGGGAAAATGGTTATGCAGCAGTTATTTTCATCTTTTTCTTTTTTCAGAAATGATTCTGCTCTCCTCGAAGAAGAGAACCGTCAAAATCTCCAGACAATTGTTTGCTCCTTCCTTGAATCCTAAATCACTGAAGCACATTGGAAACAATTTAAAGCAACAAGCATGTTGCACATATTTCAATGCTGCACATCCCCTCTCATTCGAGACATGAGCTCAGCCAGGATGCTGCTGCTGAATATACAGTAGGTCATGATCTTGAAGATTATGGCACCCAAAGGAAATCCTAAGTGAAATAGCTTGAAGGTGCATTTGGCTCTGAATACAAAATCATGAAACATGAAAAACTATGGCACTTCTCATCCATCAAAACATTAAATATGCCTGTATTATGGTTGGATTAGGGTTAAGAAATATATATTTGCACTTGAATTTAAGTGACTTTCCTTCTGATTGATAGGTAACTGTAGGCTAGTAGCTATCCAGGAACCTACGGGGAACATGTTGTTGCAAAACTGGAAGATTCAAGCAATCTCCAGGGAACATTTTAAATCCAGTTCTAGAGAAAGGAAATTGTGTTGACATTTCACTTTGATGACTCGTAGCCGTCAATGAACACAGAAAACAACCACCTACAACAAGCCAAAACAGGTTTGCAAGAAGAAAGCCATGTCAACTGCTGAATCCAGGTCAGCAGTGATTGACTGCACCAGTTTATTGATGGCCGGATAATAACAGTGTTTACCGGAGCCATCATTCAGAGGCAGGGCAGCAAATCAAGAGCTCCCATCAATAAAACCACACACAGCCACCAACAATTGCACTTCGAAGTCCAACTCCACGTATGTCACAGCAGGCGTGCATGGTCTTCGACTGCCTCCACCCAATTTATCCCAACCCAGCTGCTCTCCACTTTCTTTGTGTTTCCCTCTCTCAAAAGAAAAAACACAATTACTCATAAATACACAGAAGCATGTCTCCTCACACACACCATCTTGTTACTTACTTCTACTAAGGAGCTGCAAGTTGCGGACCTCTTCTCTGACCTGCAGCTGGAGGACTTGTTGAAGGACCTCCTGCCTCAGCGTCTCCTGGACGATTCCCATCCTCTCCAGCTTCTCCCCGTTCAAACGCAGCAACGCCCGTCCTGCCAGGAGGAGGAAGAGGAGTTTATGGATTAAAGTTTATCCACTACTTTAAAAAAATAAACATCTTTCCACACAAATATTATTGCCATACAAGCTGAGTCATTTTCTTTTAGCCCATATATTTGTCATTTCAGTCAACCAGATGGTAAGATAATTTCCTACAGAGTTGATTTTTCTATGAGCAGCCCACTGTAAATGTGTCAAAAGCAGAAAAAAGCAGTAGGCAAACTTACAATTCGCTCCATACACTGGATACATCAGACCTGCACATACGGGTATTACACAAAAAGTCAAGGCTGTGCCCCCTTTTGGGGGAAAGAAAAACGATTATCCCATAGACTTCAATGCAATTCGACATATGTTGGGATTGTAATTTTGGCAAATTTGTATGCATTCATCACTTGTTATACAAACGTTTGTTTTTACACATGTCTAATAATTATTCTGCGACCTTGCCTAAGTGTTCGCAATACCTTAATAAATTAAGGTTGATTGCCGCCATGTCCGTTCAGTCTTCCCCCGTCCAACACAGTGGCCTGATATTGCTTATCCAGACATATACATAGTTGATTGAGGCACATTAGGCTAAGTGTTGTCTGTAAATAACCAACGTGTTAACAGCCAACTGTTTGATCTATAGGCTGAGATTTAGTAGGAGACGACAGTCTGATGCTGCTTTAATGTTAATGTATGACTGTATTACTGCAGCAGCCTCACACTCAAACTAACGTTAGCTACGTCACCAGCATCATTTAGCGATTTTCCACACTGACAGTGAATATTCACGTATCGTATGTGCCTCAAATCTCAGTGTGAAAGCCTCGGTTAACCCGCTACACAACAGCTTTTCCGCATTTTCCATTTTCTCTCATGTGACAGCGAGTTTCTTTCCCCCAAAAGGAAGCGCAGCCTCGGCCATGACACAATGCTGGTCTGGTCTATAGCTTGGAGCCATAAAGCCCCTCTATTATATCTTTTTTAGGACACGGCAGGGAAACAAATTGGAGATCAGCGTTTCGGGATTTATTGTCGCAGCAGCTTTTTGGCATAGCGTTATTACTATTACCAGTTCGTTTAAAGTAGAAGTTTGGAGACATGTTTCAACTTCTTGTGGTTACGCTGTTACCGTTTATGAGGTAAACAGAATTGTTTTCCCCCCAAAGGGGGCGTGGTCATGCGAGCCTACTCTAGATGACGTATTGCCAGTCTGATGTATACAGGCTTAAATTTACCTTAGTTGTATTCCAGATAGACTAAACTCCCTGGTGTTATGAAGCCCTTTCTTTAAGAGGTTTGCACACATGTGCATGTGGGTTTCCTCTCATTCTTCAAGCACAAGCGTCTCACCGGGATAGGAGACTTAAATTGCCATTTTGTATGACTGTAAGGGCCCATCTATTGCACGTGCATTTATGTTGTAGATTCACTATCTAATTTTCAGTGGTACGGTGTGAATTTGCTGGTTAGTACTCTTTAGTGCAATAAAGAGGCTGGCATGAAGATGATTGCTCAGTCTGGCTGGGGTTTTACTACAGAGTTTGGAAGTTAACCCTGGGGACACACACATTTAGCATACCATTACCCACAGTAAACAGCTTTTACAACCGAGCTGCACTCACACAGACACAAAGGCAATATGAGAAACTTAGACATTCATGTGTGGTAATACACACACACACACACACACACACACAGGTTACTATGGGTAGGGGAGCTATGTCCTTCACCGGTGCAGACAGAAGAGGAATCCATCATACCTGCAGCAGCTCTGAACGAAGCCCAAATCATAATTAGGCTCATTACTCATGCAGCTCACTCTCCACATCATTCTATTCATTCTGATTTCCTTCCTGTGGACATCAGTACATCTTCTGTATCTCTGTCTGTCTCTCTATTTCTGAACAGTATGAGCATATTTCATACACATAGGAAACGTGTCTTTCTCAGTCTCTCATCTACACACAGACTCAAAATGTAGATAATAGGACACAATCATTAAACCGTGTTTGTTGTTCCTTTATTTTTCTACAGCAGCTAATAAGCATGTCTGTCGGATGAGTGCAAGAGACAAGAAGACAGAAGAGAATAGTAAATTGAAGGAGAATAGAGTCCTATGCCCTTTGTCCCATGTGCCCATGAAATATAAATATCTTTTACAGAGTCAAGTCCTATTTCATAAAACAGGCTGGAGGGCGGAGAACAGATTTATGTGTGTGATAGTGTGATAGACTGAGGAAGGTTCGTTGTGACCCTCAGTGGACCAAGGCCTTGGCTGTGCCTTTAAAACCATCTGTAAAAACTAATATAACATGCCCCAAGCCATAGTATTCACAACATCTTGACCTCAGCAACATAGATGAGTTGTAAAGTTAATAGGACTGCATCAATCCTTTGCCTAAAACTAATACTAGACCACAATACTCTCACGAAAAAGTGTCAGATTTCTTACCTCCACTCACCTGGCCAGTCACTGCGTGACGTGGGAGTGAATGTCAAATTGTTGCTTTCAGAAAGTTACAGCGCCCCCTGATTCTGATATCTTAAAATTGCGGGGGGAGGGAATATCCAAAGCAGTTTAGGACTTCTAGACAGTCTTCCCATGTGTTTAAATGTATGACTCATCTGCTGACCGATGCACTCTCAAAAGCCAAACTGCAACTCTGTCTGTTCCAGACTTCATTTTCTTCTTTTATAACTACTCCACCGTGCATATAGTTGTGTGTGTGCCCTCTGGAGGTGATGTGAAATAGGATTTCAGCTTGAAAAACACATTTGATGAAAGTATTGAACGTTTAGAAAGTTAACTATTGAATTCAATCTCTCAGAGTCATAATGAAGTAGGAGTCAAATGTCGGTTATCATGATGGTTTGTACTTGTCCAGTTTCCTCTATCTACAGGGATGGAGGAAACGTTTTTGTTACTAAAGCTTTGTTGAAGTTAAGTGATTGATACTTTGTAGGCAGCAGACAGACTGAACATTATATCAGGAAGCGGCAGTAATTATGATTTTTCTTTCACATCCCAACTCTTTCAGATATGATAACTCTCTCTGGGGCTCGACGAGCCAACTGAGGACAGAGCTGTCATCCAGTCCTAGCCTTACAACCAGATGGGCTGGAACAATCCAGACAATGGCTACCTCCACTGTGTACAAGCCTCTGACCCCGGGAGACAAAACTATGACAAACCAGTTAGCTTTTGTAATGGTTTAATGGATAAGTGTGTGTGTGTGTGCACATGTGGTTTAAAGACAGATTATTTACTTCTCCTCAGAGTACAGGTACTCTGTGTCCAGCACATAGACAGGAACAACCCATTTTGTGTGAGCACAACCACCTCGGGGATACAACAGCTATAATTTTCCATTTATTTTGTGAGCAGTTTCAGTTATTTTTTTTTACACACACACTCAGTCATCAACCTCCTCGACCCATCTCCCCAACGGCCCTCTGGTGTGTGCTTGCCAACAGCATTGCCAGTACGTCCTAGAAAAACCGCTGCCTTTGGTCTGTGTGTCTGCATGTGTGTGTGTACAAATGAGACAAAGCAGATGAATGGAGCTCAAATCAATTCCCCTCAGACAGATTTAATACAGCTCCTAATAATTGCCTGCAGATAGGGAAAGTAGTGCTGTCAAAGGGAGAAAAGAGACACAAAAACAAAAGCTGTTTCAATAGAGATCGTTTCTCTCAATTTGGCTTCAAAATAAATTGCTTATTTACGACGTCTGTGGGCGAGCTGGAAGCAGCTCTGCCTCGGCTATAGGAGAATAATGACACTTAAAAACCGTCTGAAAAGCAATCGGAGAGGCAGGAAGGTAAAGACTTCCTTATAGAAGAACAACCTTTAGATTAAACTTTTGATAGCAGAGCAATTCAGCCCATGCTGTCCCTGAAGGCCTACACGGAATTACATGTCTCTCAGCTTGTATATACAGGAGCACCAATGTAAGAGTGTAGCCCACAGCCACATTTACTATTTGTCCACAATTCTATATACTGTATGTTTCTTCTATGTCTCCATCCTATCCTCAGCCTCATCTGAAGTTCACACATGGTATAAAATTGTGACCTACATCCATTTATATTACCATGATAAGGAAAATAGACTATTTCTGCAAGGCAGCAGCAACAGCTGGAATTCAATCCAGTCTGCAAGACCACATCTGGAGGCTTGCTTTTTGATCAGATCTCAGTCTGTAAATGCAATCTATACATCTCGCGGTCATGAGAAAGTATCTGTACATGAGCTAAGGATAGCAGGCGACAGTTTAGCAAATGTCTGACACCCAAAGTCTTCGAACCTGCTGACCTACAGTACGTTTGTAATTCCAAAATGTTGACAACAAAAAAATGCATAAAATGAAAAAGACCTGGTGCCATTACTCTGAGAACTCGTCTATGTGTAGATCACATTATTGATACCGGGTGAAAACAGGGCCTCTGCCACTAAATCACATACACACCATGCAGCCATTTTCCACTGCCAGACAGGCATTAAACTTTTACAATCTTCCAATATTGAGCGCAATCTGACGCATCACTTCTCTGCTGCAATTGCTAGTAAAGCTACAACAAAGTCTACAGGAGGGACAGAGTGGAGGGACAGAGTTCAGATGCTTTACTTGAAGCGACACTATGCAAATTCTGAATGAAGAAATAGGACATTCATTCTTTGAGAAATGAAAAGTTGAGCTCATAAGCAATGAAACACACTTTTACTCAATTCAGTACACTCAGGTTTTGCTGCTACAGCCTTTTGGCTGTTACACGTTTATTTTGCGCGATGAATTTGCACGTCAATATATTTTTTCGAACTGTTGTTTTTGTGCTTTCACATAGAACGCAAATATTACACGGCAAAGAAGTGACATCATTTTTTCAGTACAAGGTCGATTTTCTGAGCTTTTGTACCGCGAATAAAGGCATCAACCAATCACGTTTTGTGGAACAGGATGAGTTGCGCCTACATTTATGAAACAAAAACTCGGAGGCTAGCTTATGGCCACTGTTTAGCAAAAGTTACATAGGATCACTTTCAGTAAAAGTAATAATACCACTATGTGAAAATACATCTTCCATATAAAAATCCTGCAAAAATAGTGCTGAACTAGAATGGCACTCGGAGAGCGCAGACCTCCGCCCCCCACTCTGTTCAGCTTGCGCCATCATCCACGTGTATTTTCGTTTATGTTGAGATCAGCTGTACGTAGCGGAGCATCGTAAAACACTTCATTCAAACTGGACAGAAACAAAATAAAACTCACCTAAACCGTTGTCGTTACTCTTTCCAACAATCACCAAGTGTGCTTTGGTCGAACTCAACTGTATTTTCATCGAGTTTAATGTGAAAAAGCGCCGATTCTACAGTTGTTCCCGCTCTCTCTCTGTCTCTCTCTCAGAAGGAAGAAGGCGGGGTCATGCGTCATCAACGTGTCATCAGTTACACTGCACATGTGTTATACCCAGAGGTCTTAAGGTTCTGGCTGATCGTAATGCTTAAAAAAAATTCAGAATCCGGACCATGATCTGGATCGCCACCAAAATCGAATGGATTGTTCATTGTGCCACACACCATCCCTCCAAAAAATGGAGTAATCCTCCTAACGGACAAACCAACAAACCAACGGCGGTGAAAACATAACCTCCTTCCTAGGCCTTTGGCCTTGGCGGAGGTAATAACCCCTTTCAGGTACAAACTACTACACACGATATACGTTCAGGTAGTGTTTTAAATAATCAAATATAGGTTATATATTTTGCATGCAAAACCTTAATTGGCAAACAACTAGTAACTACAGTTGTCAAGTAAATGTAGTGCAACCTTCTCTCTGAAATGTTGCATAAAGTTGCACAAACTGGAATATTCACATAAAGTACAAATTGTCAAAAATTAAGAAGGGGTTTTGCTGCATACCAAAAGCAAATCAGGCTTGTCTGTCAACTAGGAGAAGCAATCACATGTGTGATATAGAGAACTCAATTCATCACTAGCTCCACATACATCACCGTGTGGTGGAATAGAATTATAATCACACTTCACACACAGTCTGACAGCCTATTTCCTGCTTCTGACAAGCACCCAACTGAATTATCTAAATCCTGTCTGCTCCTGCCAACAACATTACGAATAACAACAGACAGAACAATAAAAACAGTCGTGATAAAATGAATAAAAGTACAACAAAAGATAGTAGCATGAATGTTATATTAAATGCAAAAGCGAGAGACACTGAAGAAGCTACACTGATCTCCTCCGGCAGCTTGTTCCACTGTAATGGTGCCCTCACTGAAAGACTTGAGAGACATACAATTACTTCTGGGTCACTGAACTAAAATGATACAGACGCAGAATCTATCTCTCGGCTGTTGGTGAGATCCAACATCCTTCTGTTTGTTGATGCCATTCTTTGATGCTCGACCGTACGCGTCAACAACAAAAAGACATATTGCCCCAACATTTGCACAAGAAAACACAGGAGTTAATAACCCAGGCAAAATGAAATCCAGCTGGACATCAGCAAGTGAATACATAAGGATAATTGGATCTAAGCCTCTTTCTCTGTCTCGGTTTGAGAATACATAAATAAAAATGATCAGATCAGAGCTGATGTAACTATGACAGAGGCAGCATTGCTAACCCTGAAGCTAGTGTGTGTGTGTGTGTGTGTATATGTGTGTGTATATGTGTGTGTGTGTGAGTGTGTGGATGCAAATGTAAGTGAGTGGTGGCTGACCCTACGGCGCAGAACAGCAATCTGTTCTCTGTGAGATGCGAAGGAAACTGCTCTACCGTCTGGTCTGTCAACGTGTGCGAATACAGTAAACATGTATTTTTGTACACATTTTATGTACCTGCTCATGTGTGTCTGTTGGGTTTGTGTGTCCATGCACTTGCATGCACTTGTGTGGGCTTGCTAACAAATGTGTGAGTGTGTGTGGGAGGGGGTGCTGTTTGAACTCGAATCACGATAACCCACCATTTTTTCAGCAGCTTTCCCTTTCTTCTCCAAAAATAGGCTGCACTCCTTTCGTTACCTCACATGAATGCCTTTTAAATCTCCTTTGGAGAGATTTGGGTGTAAACCTGTTTCCAGTTGAAAAAGCAAAGCTGTGGAACCACGAACCTAAAAATAAAACTTGTGTGACATTCGGTAAGCCTTTTACGGGGTTCGGTTTGCAATGTCTTAGTCCACAGGAGCATCACTGCTGTGCTTAATAAAAGGAGCAGAGGTCAGTGGACAAGGTCTGAGGATATCACGTCTACAAGACCACTCCATTTCTGCACTTTGAATAGTTGCAAAGATGAAAATTAGCTCTCATCACAACAAAAGATTCACAATCAGACACATATGGTTTCAGTGATTCTACAACATCTTCATGTGTTGTGTACATAGACTGTATATAAAGATGGACGACACGTCACTGTGACAATGACTACTTCACTCAGAGCGGCTGTCAATCACAGCTGTCAATCATGACGTCTCACCCTCTTTTTATAGCATCAAATAACTAATTAAAACCAAACTTATCAGAAAAATGAACAATTGAATATACATCAGCGTGATAAGAACTACCTAAAGTGACAGAATCCATCTTTGGGACAAATTTATTTGATGTGGACTTTTTAGTTTGGCCCAAGTCCCATCTATTAACATGGAGGAGAGAGGATTTAAAACCTATACTGCAACCAGCCACAAGGGGGCGATCCAGATGTTTTGGCTTCACTTTTGGAGAGCTGACATGTCGTCCATCTTTATATACAGTCTATGGTGGTAGTGTCTAGAAGGGAACCAACAAACTGGGGAAACTCTTGCAAGATTGATGAGGTTAGGCATTGATCTTGAATAGTTACGGTTAGGATGGGTCGTCGGGCAGCGAGTCTTGCGAGAATTTGTGCACGTTTTTGCAGATCTCAGATCAGAATTTGCAGTTTGCAGGTTCCCTTCTAAACAGAACCATCTATGGTTGTGTACAGTACCTGTGATGGCGTGATGGGAGAAGGCCTCTACGTAGGTCAGGTAGTTGTGAGGACAGTGTTTCTTAAGCCACTTGCAGACATCCTGCTGAGTCCACAGCACCACAGGTTTGGACAGACTGGACAGAGTGGGACTGGTGTGATACACAGTGAAGGCTTCACCCGGACGCAACTGCAACACACAGGAAACATTATATTATAACCGTACAGTATTAGCAAGACAGAGCCAGTGACTGTGGGTGCATGTTTATATTTGTGTTTTAATTTCCTGAGGTACAATATGACGCAAGTTGCTTTTTTATATTGCTTTTTTTTTTTTCAGATAATCACCTTGTAATTGCTGTAGCTTACTTAAATATGCAACATGCTGGATTTTCTCATTAATGTGAAATTAACTGGGATGATGTGTTCTAATGCAGTCTGCAACAAAATCCCTTCTGGTAGTCGAGTAAATCACACGTAGACAATACACAGAGTGCAAGTAAGGTAATGGAACGGAAAGCATCTTATTAAGGGTTCATACAGTATTGTGTAGATTGCAGTGTTATCTCTCATTTATCGCAGATACAAGCCAAAAAAGTACACTTTAAGCACTTAACATTTTGAAATGGTTATAGTCTGCCCTTCACATTCTCAAATTCACATAATGAGCTCATATATAACCCAAATTAACGGCGAACATAAGGTTTAAAAGCTTGTAGGCATAGAAGGGCAAACAGATGCTGTTCTTTTGATTAAAACAAGCAGTCGGCTTTTCGTCTTTCAACCCTGATTTAGAGAGACAAATGCAAAGCTGCTATCACCATATTTTCTCACACATTATTTATTCCATTTCTGTACAATGTGGCACTTCACCCCTCTGCCAACAACATGTCTTGATACAGTAATTACATTCCATATATTATTTCTACCAGCCAAGGCTGTGTCGTAGCGTGGTCTTTTTTCCGGGGTAATTTTTTGTGACAGCGGCACATTCATTATGCAGCCAACGCCACATTAGTGTGATTCTGTCATATTTATCTTTCAACCATGTGTCTTTGTTCCTCTCATACTCAATTTTTCCATCTTCACACAACTTCCTCTTACCTCGAAAGATGTCAGGCTTTTCTTTGTGCCGGGGAATTAATATGGACACTAATAAAGTCACATCCAGTCCATATGGGCAGGAAACACAACCACTCCTCGTCCCCTCAGCTCTCTCTCTCTCTCTTGTGTGACTTAGGCTCATATCTAATACATTCATTCATGCTCCGACTGTGCCAACTCCACAACAAAGACGTTGGCTGATTTTCAACAGAAAAACACAGAAGTGCTGCCAAACGTTCCACTCCATAACTGACTGCATTTAATGGGATTATGTATGCTGAAATGTCATACACACAAGGCAACTTGCACACACTCTTGTAACGCAATATCTAATGTTCTCCGCTCGCCGCTTTCTTGTTAATGACACAAAGCTCCCAGTACACCTTCACATCACAATAAGATGCAGGTTTGTAACTATTTACATCTTTGCTTGCTGCTGTAATGAGATCTCCTCCTGTCAATTTAAGCACCAAGCAGCCCGATCAAGTTCTGGCTGGTCCACCTGCTAAGTGCGTTCTGCTTTGTAGGCCTTGAGTGAAAACAACTCAATTTCTCCGCTCCAGTTTATTTGGTTGCTTCCTAATTACACACATACTTCCAACCGACTCAATGGAGCGCTGAAGCCATTTTTAATAAGCCAAATTTACTGCTCGTCCCCCCTATCATTAATTGAGATTGAGTTGGGAGAGATGTGGAAATGAGGAGGGTAAAAATGCTCCCTCATCTCTGGATGGCCATAACGTCAGCTGATTTAGTCTCTATCATTTCTGCAACTCTCACATTGACATAGTTGAGTAAATATTGGAGTGAGTGGGGGCTGCAAACGGCTGGACAATCATTAAGTTTGGTAAATTCAACAAGACAAATAGATTTTTGTTTAAATCAAGTCAAAGGCAACAAGGCCTGATGTTTGCACTCTCAGGACCAAACAGAAAAGGTCATGATCGTGTGACCTGGAGGGCAGAGAGTCTTTGGATTTTTGAGGGGATGGTTAGTTAGTTTTGGTGCTGAGTTTACAGTATTTTGAGCTGGACACAGCAAGTTAAAATGGCCTGCAAGTGAACTAAAGGCCATCTCACTCTCAAATATTGCTTCTATAATGTATTTTCTTAAACGAATAGTTTGACATTTTGGGAAATATGCTTACTTCCTTTCTTGCCAAGAGTTAAATGATATTGATATCACTCTCATGTCTGTAAGGTGAATATGGCGAGGTAATAAATCAAGTGAGAAGTAGGCTCATTTTCTCATAGACTTCTATACAATCAGACTTCTTTTTGCAACCACAGGAGTCGCCCCCTGCTGGCTATTTGAAAGAATGCAAGTTTAAGTCACTTCAGCATTGGCTTCACTTCTAAGACACGGAGGTTGCCAAGTGGTCGAGGTACTTGTAATTTAGAACTGTGGGTGTTGGTGCTATAGGTATGGCTACGTTAGTTGTTGCTTCTCAATGCTTATTATTTGAGTAGCTTAACAAAAAATACAGATTTTCTAATTAGAAAACACAATAGGTCATTTCTGAAGCAGGGACCGAAAGTGTTTGACATGGAAAGAGGATTGTGTTGCATAACAAAAGAAAGATTGGTACAATTGTGTTCGAATGATTCGGTTGGAAATTCAAATGTAAACAGGAGACACACACCGGTGGCGTCTTGATGCACATCATCCAGAGTTGATGCTCAATATATTCAGGACACACCACTGTCCTTTTTCCCAACATTAACACTCCTGAACTCAGTTTTACCATCGCCACTACTGCCGTGACTATTTCTGTTATCTGTATGACACATTCGGCCTGTGCTATGGGTGTCAATTGACATGTGTGCTGCCTACGTGACGTTGTTGGTGTATGTTACGACTACGACTGGAGATGAGGGCAGATTTCCCCGCTGGCTCCACAATCCATAACATTACAGCATATACAGTAAATCAACACTATCACAGATAGTGCAGTTAAAAAATGATTCAGCGGGCAGATTCATAATTACCCAGGGACCTATATGTATGAGAAAATACCTTTTAATAAATAGTGTATATATGCTCCCCAAAAGATGAGCCAACAATCTGTAAGAATTTATAATAATAACTGTGACAAAGCTTCATGGCATTGCATCATCACAGAAGAAGTAAAAGACAGTGCTTAAGATCCACTGAGGCATCATTTAGTACCCAGAAACACATACAGATATTTTATATATAAGTTGAAATGAATAATTATTGAATATATCATGACTCACGTTTATTTATTGACACTTATTTAACTCTAAATTATATGTCATGACAGATGACAGGCAGATAGAGAGGGTGAACAAAGAACAACAAAAATAAAGAGAAGATACTCTTTGCGTGAGTAATGGCCTTCATCGTCAAGAAGCCAGACAGAAGGAAAATGAAAAGATAGCTCCCCATCATCCCTCCTTCTCTCGTCTTCCTCCCTCACTTTTTCTCCGGCCATCCATCAGACTGTATCTCCTCTGGCCAGTTCTGTGCCGTCCCCGTTCATACCCTGTACTACCTCCCCCACTCCTCCCGAGACCTACTTCTGTCCAGCGGGAGGAGCTCCCTCATTCATTACGTACAGGAGAGGAGGGGAGAGAGATGGAGCTGGAGGGGAGGAGGTGCATTTAGGCAGAGAGGAGGCTGTATATGGAGCGGAAGTCTAATGGGAGGAGGAGGACAGAGAGGAAGGAGAGAAAGAGGCGGAAGATAATAGATACTCAGTGATATGTTGTAGCCAGAATCAAAACGGCTGGGACGGTAATTCATTTGTTTTTAACTGTTCAGTTCAGTTATGTTCAGGACTTTGGGAAATATGTAGAGCACAGTTGCATATGAAGCTACAGACCGTTCGCTTAGCTTAGGATAAAGACTGAAACTGTCACAAGAGAAATCTGCCTACCAGCACTTCTAAAACTCACTAATTAACATGTTACAGTACATTTGTTTAATCTGTACAAAACATCACCCGAGGCAACCAGGAAGTTACTGCACCCGGCCAAGAAATAGTCCTTCACAAAACCCCATAAAACCCCAATTTATCGTTTCTACACACATTGGACACACCCTGATGAAGACTTGTTGAGTTGAAACTTGGGCTGTCAAACGATTTAAATATTTAATCACGATGAAATGCATGATTGTCCGTAGTTAATCACGATTAATCGCAAATTAATCACACATTTTTGATCTGTTCAAAATGTAGTATTTAATACTCTTATCAACATGAGAGTGGGCAAATATGCTTGCTTTATGCAAATGTATGTATATATTTATTACTGGAAATCAGTTAACAACACAAAACAATGACAAATACTGTCCAGAAACCCTCACAGGTATTGCATTTAGCATAGAAATATGCTCAAATCATAACATGGCAAACTCAAGCCTAATAGGCAACAACAGCTGTCAGTGTGTCAGTGTGCTGACTTGACTATGACTTGCCCCAAACCACATGTGATTATCATAAAGCGGGCATGTCTGTAAAGGGGAGACTCGTGGGTACCCATAGAACCCATTTTCATCCACATATCCTGAGGTCAGAGGTTAAGGGACCTCTTTGAAAATGGCCATGCCAGTTTTTTTTCCTCGCCAAAATTCAATGTGACTTCATAGCGTTTTTTAGCCTCCTGCCTGACACGCTAGTAGGACATTGGATGCTTGGTACTAATGGATTCCTTATGTTTTCTAGTTTCATATGATACCAATGATCTAGCTTTAAACTGAGCTTGCTACAACATAAATATCGCAAGTTGTTTTAATGCGTTAAAGAAATTAGTGGCATTAAAACACATTTGCGTTTACACGTTATTATCATGTTAACTTTGAAAGCCCTAAAATGCGTTGGTGTTATCCATGTCTTAATTAATGATTTTTAATTCACAATCGGAGTGCCTCAGATGTTATCCAGACCGCGATCCTTAAGGACTTCCTTTCAAAAATAAGCTGAACAGTTACTATTTTATTGTTATTTGACTACTTGCCCCATCCTTGAAGAGCACCCACTGCAGCACTTCCAAATTTTTCTTCATTATCATTTCTACAGTTTGGTTTTTGCACAGATTAAACAAACAAGATATAACATGTTAATTAGTGAGCTTTAAAGATGATGGTAAGAGGAATATTTTGTACCTTGGGGCCACAACTAGTCTAGCTGTTTCCTACTCTTTATGCTAAGCTATAATCTAATTGGTTGTCATATTTACTGTAGTAGTGGTATCAATCTTCTCATATAATTCTCTTATTGACCCAAATTGACCTATTCTTTTAATTTATACTAAGACTTCATGTTAATGGAAATGGGCACAAAAACACCTAATAAATTATTATAAATTATAATAAATTATAATAATCTGATATGCTATTTTTAGGTGTTTCAATATATTCAACAAGATGAGTTCTGTCTCTGTGTTAGTCTCTGTCTTCCTGCTTCCTCGCATCCTGTTTCCCTCCCTACTCCACACACTGTGACTTTCTTCTCTGCACTTCCCTATTGATCATTCTGTTTGTATCCTCGAACAGCTTATTTGTCCTTCCCTGCTTACTTTGTTCTATCATGTCTCTTATCCCCCACTCTGGTTGCTCCTCATAAATTTGATCCTGCGCCTGCCTGACACCTTCCCTCCTCCCTCCCTGTCCTCCCTCTCCCTTCGATCTTTCTTCTGCCTTGACTTCTGTTCACAGAGCTACTTTTTGCCCATGGCCTGTGTTTCTGTGTGTATATGTGTGTAAGTGTGTGTGGTTGCGTGTGCATGCCCTGCCTCTTAGTGTAACTGAATCTGGGATTAGCTCAAAGTCAGGGGAGCGTGGGGAATCCTGGAAATTCACTCTTTGTGACCGATAACGCCTCTCTTCCGATGACTGCCCCTGTCTCTGTGCATCCACACCCTGCCTGAGATTGATCAATAATGCCACGCCAATTAGCAGTGTTTGTGTGTGTGTGTGTGTGTGTGTATCGTGTATTAGGGCAGGGATGATTCACCTATTTCCAGATTTGATATGTATTGCAATTCGACATTACGATTTATTGAGATTTTTGTTAACTTTTTTAACACTAGACATGGGAAAAAGTTAAATCATACACTTCGGGGGACTTTTACTTTGGAAAATATCAAAATTAATACAATAAAATGTTTTATTTTCAGCATGTATTTAGTCAGAGATGTCCTGAAGTCAAATATATCAGTCATTGTCAGGCATCATTTATTAAATCTTTTCCAGCAACCCAAAAATCAAAGAATAAAGACATTCCCCTCACAAATTAGTGGCATTTCCACTAATTTCGTCTCTAGCTCCCCCGGTCGGCTCCATTCTCTTTAAACATCCCTGGCCAGCTCCATCGGGGCCGTTTGACTGCATTTAACATAAATGTCAGTATATGGCTGCTCTACTGTCGTAGCGTTGGCCGATTTGACCACGTAGATGCAAGTGACGTCGCATACCGCATAACTCAATACGATAACGTTTCCTGTCCATGACAAAGTTGGCATGCAGCTTTAGCCATGATGTCTAGCTCTGCTTTTCCTGGCAATGTGTGAAACCCAAAGTGTTTGCATACTTTACTGTATGTGTAGTGTTTACCACTTTGGATTTAACATGTGCGAGTGCAGGTCGTATCCACACAGACCCTACGTCGTTTTCTACTTTCGCATTTCGGCTCGCTGCGGCCTGCTGCGGTTTGTTTTGGTTGACAGATATAGAACAGATATGACGTCACGTTACTCAGACTACAACAATAAAAGCAGTAACTTCCTTCTTCCTTCTCCGCATAGACTCAAGTAAGGCAAATATATCGATTCTTACATTAAATCTATTTCAAAATTGTAAAAAAAAAAGCAATACATAGGAGAATCGATATTTTTTCCCACCCCTATCATGTACAGAAGCTCACACCTGCCTCTCCCTCTCTGCTCTGCATCTTTTTCTTGCTGTCACTTCATTTCTCCACAGGTTACTAAACACTGCTCCTCTATCTTCTCCGTATGCCCTGCTGTCTGACCTAACAACTCTCTCTTTCTATCTCCCCGTCCACTCTGCCGATCTATCTCTCGCTCTGCTGTCGTTATAGAATCAGATCTTCAATCTGTCTCTCCGATCCCAAAGACCCTGACAGATCCTGACACATGATTCTTCATATCTCCTTCTCACCTCTCTCCCCTGCCCACTTCTCATTTCATTTTCCTCTCCTCTCAATAACACTGAATCCTCCCCCTTGTCCCTGGCAGCTTCCGTTGCATCATTTAGCACGCCACTGTCTCCCACTGCTCAGTCTAGCCTTGTGCATATGTGTGTTTGGATGTGTCACACTGTGATTCTCAAAATGTTTATGTGTGAGTGTGTGTTTGTGTGTGTGAGCTGTCAGCCTCCGTTAGCTTTGCACGGCTCTGCGTTTGGTTGTCCTCGGGACTCACAGTTTGTAAATGTCTTGCACTCATGCGAATGTGAGCGGGCTCTCAGTGGGAGGACAAAGGGCCAGATGGGATTTTCACAAAGCTCTCTATTTAGCATGAGTCAAACATGTGTCGGACAGAGCAACACATCACCGAGTGGCAGGACAAGGACAATACAGGCTAAAGCATTTCTGCCACACTGCCCAGCAGCTCACTAATTCTTCTCTCTGTGTCCCTCTACTGTGTCTTTCAAACCTCTGCTCTCGCTGCATCATCAGCACACCAACGCAGCTATCAGTCACCAAGGCAAAGTCTTGAAACACTTTAGGTCGACAACAAGCAGGTAACATATGACAGTTTAAAAAACAAAGGTTGTCTGATCTGCCACCTTTATGGTTAAAGTTTGGTTTAGTTTAGGCTAATACAAAGGAAACCAACAAGAAACCAGTGCTGCCTGTTGCAAGGACGCATGATTCAAACCACAGCCTCTGGTGTCAAAGTCAGACACTTTGTACATCCACCTGCCCACCTGAGCTCCCCTATTAGAGCTTTTGTGGTGGCATAAAAAACATCACACTCATTTCGCCTGTCCTTCTGAGAGAGGACAAACATTATTTGCATGACAAGAGGTCGCTCATCAAAACCACAATTGGTTTAAGGTTTTGAACAAACCACCCGTGCTGTTGTTATTCTGTTGAGGACAGTCTCAATGTTTCTACTGAAATGAGCGGCAGCTGCTCCATCAATCAATAAAATGAATACAAATAAAAAGCATTTCCCTGATGATTTGTCTTAAAATGACAAGATGACAGGTAATCTACTTCAGGCTATTCTCATACATCATTCGTAGCTACGATAAGTAATGCACTGTAATTCATAAATCATCCCTCAAAATCAATAAGTATGTAATCAATGTAATCGTGAACCACGAAGTATAAAGAGTGACAAACCCTGTGATGACTGTTGTTTGTGTCCCGTGTGGAACCAGAAGTGAACGTTGATTTATTTGTCACGTAACTTCTATGCTTAAATTACGCCACGTCCAGTGTTATTTTAACCCAAACCATTATCTTTCCCTAAACCTAACTAGTTTTGTTGTCTAAACCTAACCAAATTGTTTCCTGTGAAGACGGAACTTTATTTTGAAAAGACTGCATGTAATGAGCAGAAATTGACTCATGCTGCTGGACATTTGTAGAAAAACGCACATGATTTTTTTCAGATTATCTATTTGCTCCATTTCTACCCACTGCTTCTTTAAGGCTAGGCATTGACCTTGAATAGTTAAGGTTAGGTTAGGTCATCGGGCAGCGAGTCTCGCGACGCAAGTTTTTGCCAGTTTCACAATTTGCGGGTTACCTTCTAGACATGATCCAAACAAGCAGGACAATCATAACAACAGTAACTAATGATGGATCGGTGGCTAAAATAATGAGCTCAACTGGAGGCGACCTCCCTAAAAATCGAGGACGAATATTATATTCATGTCCTTACAAGGAGTCAAAGTTAGGCGGCTTTGTGTGTCATATTTGTGTGTTTTCTCTCCGGTAGTTCACTGCTCTATGTCGGTGCCAGCTGAGAAGGTCAGCCACTGTGTTCTGTAATGAAGAGGGAGAAATAATCACAGACTGGTCTTTCTCTCCCGTTCGCCCACCCGGCATGGCAAATTATTGAATAAGGGCCTCACTTCCTGTGACAGGCTTGGTTCTGATATAGGGAATAGAAGGCACAGCGGCTGTTGTTACTTCCTAAATTGTGTCTCTCTGTTATTCCACCTATTCCCCCGTCTCATCTGAAGGTTCACCCGCAAGCTGTGTGTCAGACAGCGAAATGAGCCACCCACTAACTCCTCCCCTCACCCCATCTGGCTGCCCAAACAACAGCCAATTCAAGGATACCGCAGACGGCGCGCCAAGTACACAATGAGTCATTATTTGGAAAAATGCTATTAAGGGATAGGTCTGCATGCAGGTCCACCTGCAGCAATGTAACAACACAAATAACCGTCATTGAGTCTGTGGCTGCAGGTGTGATTATTTCAGCTGTTTACAGCACAAATTAACTTGTTTTTAGTGTCATTTTCTACACCTTCTAGTGCAACAATCTGCCTTGTTTCAAGACACTCACTTCCATTTCCAGGAAAATTACTGAAAAATGGGCCACAGCACAGGGAATAAATAGAATTATCCCATCTCTGGTATTTTTTCTTTCTTGTTTCAAGTAAAACAAATGCAGAATATTACATTGTGAATGAGACTATATATATATATATGTATATGTATATTATAGCTGTCAAAGTTAATGCAATAACGTGTTAGGGAAAGAGGCTAAAAAACGCTTCAAACTTACTGTAAATTTTGGCGAGGAAAAACTGGCACGGCGATTTTCAAAGGGGTCCCTTGACCGCTGACCTTAAGATATGTGAATGAGTTTCTATGGGTACCAACGAGTCTCCTCTTTACAGACATGCCCACTTTATGATAATCACATGCAGTTTTGGGCAAGTCATAGTCAAGTCAGCACACTGACACACTGACAGCTGTTGTTGCCTGTTGGGCTGCAGTTTGCCATGTTATGATTTGAGCATATTTTTATGCTAAATGCAGTACCTGTGAGGGTTTCTGGACAATATTTGTCATTGTTTTGTGTTGTTAACTGATTTCCAGTAATACATATATACATACATTTGCATAAAGCAAGCATATTGGCCCACTCCCATGTTGATAAGAGTATTAAATACTTGACAAATCTCCCCTTAAGGTACATTTTGAACAGATAAAAAATGTATGATTAATTTGCGATTAATCGTGATTAACTATGGACAGCATGTACTTTGGGAGCAGGTACATCTGCCTACTTGGTTCTTGTACTGCGATATTTATCTAAGATTTCTGTCCTTCCTGCTGTTATTATTTCTTGTCTCCCCTGACTGTCTGGTCTGCATCAACATCTAAAAGTAAGTGTGTGTGTGTGTGTGTGTGTGTGTGTGTGCGCGCACAGGAGTTTACATAGGCGTGCATAATGTGTTATATTAGCTTTGTTAAACAGATAAGGAAGATTCCCCAGGTCCCACCTTATATACAGTGTTTCACTTAACTGGCTCCCTCATTACAGCTGATGTGTGCACAACCACTCTAATGGAGAATAATCTAATCATCACTCTTGAGAGAACTGGACGCACAGACGCCAATCCACACAACCCGCATACATACACACACACACACACACACACACACACATGCAGATCCATTAACAGATTCTCGAAGCTATAGAGGTGCACAAATGGACACTGGGAATTTTTTGTGAATGCGGGAGACACGCAGATACATCAGAGGGAGCCGGACCGCTCTCCCAGTTGTTGAATAATGTATAAAGAGGCTTGTTGCCACAAGGAAATGATAAGCCGTACTTCTCATGGTATAGAGGAGGTTTAATTATCCAGTCTCTGTGTAATCACATGGAAACAGCTTCCCACTCGTCTTTTATTAAGCCTTTTATAGCTGTTATAGCTGAGGGGGCACTCTTTTATGAATTATTGAGCAATCTTGCAGTGCATATGTACATCTCGCAGCCTCACAGTGCAGCCCAGCAAACTTTCTTAAAGGCAGTGGGGAGACTAAACAAATGACCCCCACTGTGGCTATCTGCTCCCTTTCATGTGAGGAGTCGGAGCCAGGAAGGAGGCTGTTGTGTCATACGCTGTTTTGGGTCAAACACAGGCAGAATACCTTAAAATAGATGTTTTTTCTCCTCTTTGTTTTGCCTCTCTGGTGCTGCATAGATGGGATTCCATTTTGCACAAGAAGAGCGATGTGTGGAAGTAAATGATGCTCTGGCTGCTGTGCTTACATTATGCTGCACTGAGCCACCAAGCAGGCATTCCTCACTCGCCAGTCAGCATTGAAACGCCTTTCATACCCGGTGTTTATACCAGTCAGTTCTGTTAAAGCTATTGCTGCGCTTTGGGGGGAAAACATCTGTGGAATATATTAGATTTTTTTTTAGACACATGGGACTAGATGGTCTTAACTCTGAGTCCATTTTCTACAGTATTGTACAAGCACTGTTACATCACAAGTAGTGAGGTAACAGTTCTCGTAGCACTCCTCCGTTGCATAACCAGTTTCTCTCTGGTGGTATCCACCACAGGCTCAGGTGAGAGCAGCCGACATCATGTACAAGATAAAACAATTATACGTCCTAGTACCACTGAGATTCGACAGACTGATGCTCCCTCTTGTCTCTCTGATGCTAACAGATCATCTGCCACAGTGTATATAATGTATGGCTTTTTACCCACTCAAGTCAGGGCAGCTTCATTACACCGCTCTTTCTCTCATAAAGTTCAAGACACGGTGCTTTGAAAATAAATAGCTTTGATGAGCTACCAGTTAATTCACACAGGATGATATTAAATTACGGCAAAGCTCCCCTCAAGGGAAATAATGTTTTCTTAACTAAGCTACTTAAAAAAAACACTTTTATTAAAATATTTCATCAACCACTGTGATGTAATTCAACACCAAATCATGCAAGTGAACTGTAATAATTATATTATATATATTAAACTAATTATAACATACAATAAACCAACATAGCCTTGTGATAGGCTGTCGACCCACCCATTTTTTTTACCCACCCATACACCATGACCTCCTCCCTATGCGTTGTCGATCTTTATACTTCCTGGTGCACCATTACGTGGATTACATATGAATTGATTTTAGGGATATATAGGAATTACAGTGCATTTAGTTTTCGTAGGTATAGCTACGAACGGTGTATGAGAGCAGCCTGAATAAACTCACAAGAACTTGTATATATGTATAATATATATATAATGCCCACTTAGCTGCCTGGTAAAAGTCTTTGTTATATGTTATTGTGCAGAAATTAAATAATTGAATTAAAAATGAAAGTTGTATCTTTTTAACAGATATGTGACCAGAACCTTTGATGGATCAGATAGTAGGCTACCCTGTGATCAGACTGTTTTATCCCGGGAGCCAGAGAAACATTTTGATTTCCTTGAATGGCTGTAAAAAAAAAAAATGATCACAAATAAATGAATGAATATGAAAAAATTAAGTTTCTTTTCTTTTGTTCATTAGCAAAAATATAAATTCCACTGGCAAATTATGCATTGAAATGACAAAAATAAACCACTAAAAACACTAGCCGTATGTGACCGTGGCTGAACCCACGCTACTGCATCATGTGATTAGAGTGGAAACTCTTGAAATCTTAATTTTTATATTTTATTGTGGTAAACGGCATGTTTTCTTTTCCTAGTCTGCTGCTATTGCCGAGCGGCTGGAATTTATTCCTTTTGAATAATCCAAAATCAGTGACAGATTATGCGCAAGTATTTCACAGCAGATTGCTTCACTAGTGAAACCGAGTATGGTCTCTTGGGCCTCAGAGGCTTTCTTTCCCTTTCCAGGTTAGTTATGGTCCAACCCGCCCAATTCTGAGCTCTCTCTCGTTGCCTCAATGACTTATTCAATCTGTAATCTGTTTTCTTGAGCAAAAACACATTTCAAAGTCATTCGCATGCGGTGAAAACACTCCTGCACACCAAGCGTCTGGTCTGTTTGTGTGGTTGATGTCTTTGTACCTGGATGCCCTCTGTGCCGGGCTGCTGCAGTAGTTTGACGGTGCGTGTGTGTGCTGTCCTCTGGCCGCGGCCGTCGTGCCAGGTCAGGTTGCTGCCTCCGGCGCGACGCGGCAGCTGGTAGCTCAGCTCCTCAGCAGACACCGTGTGCTCCAGGGAGGCACGGCAAAAACTGAAGCTGGACGCCGCTGAGAGGAGAGAGAGGAAAACAGAAAGAGACAAGCAGAGGGAGGAGAAGGAACACTGATAAGCACTCACTTTGTATTATCTTGCATACACATTGTCTATGAACTGAGCAAAAGGGAACACCTAAAAAAAAAAATAAAAAAAAAATAATTGATAATCCTCTAAGAGCTTAACAGGCTGCATTCACTCCCGATTATAGGCCTACATGCTTTGTGCACTGACTCTCGTACTGCTACAAACAGATGGCTGTTTTGGTGATGGTGATGGTGGGCAGCAGTCAGTGCTACTCCACTGTGATCTCCAATTATGCTGAGTGCATATCCACAGAGCAACGCATGATTTTTTTGAATTGTGTCTCTCTTGCTAGATTAGTCCTTGATTATTTAAACCCTACATCATGGATGTGATTATTCTCCCCTCTCTGTCTCTCTTTCCATATATCTTTTTTCCCTGCTCTCCTCCCAGGAGTGAGTGTTAGCTGTGAGACAGCCAAGCAGACAAGTTGTCAATGCAGGGTCAGAGCACAGCTCTGGAAGAGCCACAGGGCATCTTCTGCAGTTCACGTCAGGTTGAACAGGCTACTGTGGCTGGTCGTCTGAGCCAGTGGGTTCATTTTAAAGGGGACAAACACAGCCTTTGCTCCCTTTACCCAGCAACGTATCCTCATACAACAGTTCATATGATATCTGAGGAAAAGTTATTCCTCGCTTTGTCATGTGTTTTCTTATGAATGTCCAGCATCACGTGTCAGTTCTGCATACAGTCTTTTCAAAATAAACTTCCGTCTTCACAGGAACCAACTTGGTTATGTTTGGACAACAAAGCTACTTAGTTAGATTTAGGGAAAGATCATGGTTTGGGTTAAAATAACTTTCATAAGTAGCGTTACTCAAGTACGGAAGTTACGTGACTTCTGGTTTCACACGGGGTATGAAGACCGGTCGCCTGGGCAAAAGTCTGGTGTTTTTTACAGCGGTTCGTATGATATCTTATGAAAAATGATTTCTCATTTTTCGTGCGTTTTCCTACGAATGTCCAGCAATACTTGTCAATTTTTGCTCGTTACATGCATACAGTCTTTTCAAAATAAACTTCTGTCTTCACAGGATACAACTTAGTTAGGTTTAGGCAACAAAAGTACTTAGTATGGAAGTTACGTGACAAATAAATCAACGTTAACTTCTGGTTTCACATGGGGTACAAACACCAGTCTCCTGGGCAAAACTTTGGTGTTTTTGGCCCACCCATCCACCCCGACCTGGTCCCAACGCAGCATTTGTCACTCTTTATACTTCCTGGTACACAATTACGTGGATTACATACAAATTGATTTTGTGGGATATATAAATATATATATATATATATATATATATATATATATATATATATATACAAACTACAGTGCACTACTTTTCGTAGGTATAGCTATGAACGGTGTATGAGAACAGCCTGCACATAGACACAGATGTATTAGTCATGTAGGAATGATAAAAGAGGATTTAACTGCACGTCAGCCAGACACAGCAGAGAGGAGACAGTGGAAGGAGGCTGAAAAGGTCAAGAGGATCCATGACAGAAAGTGAAACAGAGACAGAGACACTTCCTGGTTATTGTCAGCTTTCTGCAGTAACCTGATGTTTAAAATGTCATGTAAACAAGAAAGTCATTCCTCAGGGCTGAAGAGAAACCTGGTTAACACACAGCTAATGTGGGCCAGAGAAACCTGATATTTGGTGTATCATGTTTACAGTTCAGTCAAGTCAAACCAACCAAAACTGAACCTAGAATAAATAAGTTACAGCTGCATCATCATAAAACATTCATTTGAATATGCTGCTGTTCAGAAATATGCTAGAAGAGAAATCATCACTATTAGTAACAATCTGCCAGTAAATGCAGCTTTGCCGTGCATTTTCAAGATTCCTCCCTAAATCCCCTGATTCATGTGTGCGTGTAAAAGCAATCATTGAGAAAGAGGCAGAATTACTGATGAAAGTGGAACAAGGCATAATAAATGTTGCATTCATTCCTTTTAAATATGAATTAAAAAGTCTCTTAACAACAGAACAATGTCGGAGCATTCTTTGACTAAAGCCTCATTTCATCTCCTGAATGACTTCTTAATTTATGTTCCTCCCTCCTCCTTAGGGACCAGATTTATAAAAAAGAGAGATTGGATTTATTTGAACGTAGTATGTTGAGTTATATAAGGTCTTTGCATTGTGTTCACCATGTGTCTCTTTGTTATGTGGCTTTCTTTACATGATTTTAGTAAGTATCTAATGCGGGATTAAAAGATTATTGATTATTATTCCAGATATTTTTGTACGTTAAGAGTGTTTTTTTACATCCCCCGATCGGCTCGGAAGTCCATCCTAGCCGCACCGATTTAAAAATGTTCAGTATTTCATGGTGGCCGCGGCTAATGCATGAGCTAATGCAAAATGTGAAGCATAAAGTAGTAGTAAGATGGACCTCAGAAATGAAGGACCAACTTGTTCAATTGTGTTGTCTCCATGTCTCAATCTTCATCCATTATTTTTCTTTTTTTCTTCTCAAATTTTCAGTACAAAGCGGTGCAAAAGTTAACATCCCTAATTCTTCCTGCCCGTCATCCGCCATGGCGCTCTTCCTGGGGGCTTGGTTTGATCACACAAGATTTCCGGGTTTTGTTTTGTCGGGACTCTTGTTGTTCATGAATGGAATCTGTTAGTGTGCGGTGTGCTGTTTTGGCCAAATCATTGCTTCGCACACACTATAGGAACAAAACTGTTAAATGTAACATGTGTGGGGGTCTCTCACATTTTCAACATCTGTTAAGATTCATAAAATCTTTTAGTGTGGGCCAGCCTAATCGATATAAGCTGTTAAAACAATGGAAGTAAAAACAAACAACACAAGTTTAACCATTCCTTTCACCAACAAGGGAAAACAAGCCTCCTGGACTATTCCCACTTTAGAATTACACAACAGACCACTGAGAGCTGCTGTATGACAGCTGAGGCTTGTGGGAAACTCCTGGTTGCAGCTGAGAGGAGTGTGGTGGTGGTGGTAGGGGCGAGGGGGGACTTTTTCTCAACCCAGAAGTCTACTCAAGTGAGCAGCGGTGAATACAGAGTTCACACAGCCATGATGGAGGAATGAAAAAGAGTGTGGAGATGAAAAACAAGAAAGGCCTGTCAGGAATCAGTGATGTGTAACCTTCTCTCCCTCCGTAAACCGCTTTCTCTCTCTCTGCGCTCCCGCTTTCTCCCATTTCTATATGCTGCTACTTTTGTATCTCCTTATGCAGCAGTATCTTTCTTGTTCCCCGTCTTTTCTCTCTCTCTCTCTCTCTGTTTCTTTCTGGTTGTCAGGTCGTCGGGGTCGCTGGGACAAACCGAGCCCAGCCCTGATGTAATTACTGCCAGTCAGACTGAGGGGGAGGAGACAGGAGGAAGGAACGTGGGAAGCTAAGCGCCTTGCAACCCTAAAGACCTGCCAATCTCACTGAGAGAGACAAGAGAAAGCGCAAAAAGCAAGAGCAAGCCAGACAAGAAAGGGAGAGGGGGAGAGCGGCACTGTAAATTAGCATTGGATCCATGCAGACTGACAGTAAACTGATCAAACTGTAGCGAGGTAAAAGAGCTCAGAGAGGAGGCAGGGAGATGTGTTAATAGAAACATCTTCCTTTTACTAGCTGGTAAAGACGGAGCTTTCCAATTACTAGACCACCCTACACTTTATAGACATCACTTTGTAGGTGAGGAAGTGCAGCATCATGACTTCCTAGTTTCTTTGAAATCTCAATCTCTGCCACGTCGCCAGCATACTTGCCAACCTTCAGACCTAAAAAATATGGAGGATTTCCAACCAAAGTGGAGGGTCCGGGGGTAGGAAAATGTGAGTTTCAGAGACTTTGTATCATGCATTCTGGTGACTTTTATAGAATGAAAATAATAATAATAATAATAATAATAATAATAATAATAATAATAATAATAATAATAATAAATAGCTACACTGCAAACATTTTTGTTAAATAGGCTTACTTTTAATTTCACCTTTAATTCTCAGGAAAGAAAACTGAACTGGCGTGAACTTGTGTGAATCTTTGGCATAAACTAATATTCATCACTATTCATTCATTCGTTCATTTTTTGCCCCTGCTTGAGTATTTCTTTCTTTAGTTCTTTCCATTTCTCCTTCTCTCACTCACTGGAGGCCCTTTCAGACACGACGGGACAACGGCACCACTGCGCTCTGAAACCCGTTAATTCCAATGGCTCGCACCACGCCACGATGCCTTTGCTGTGATGCAGTGATGAGCGGCGAGCGCGGCTCAAACCATGCTGCGGTGTCACAAGCAGCTTTTCCTCCTCCAGGGCTTTGACATGCTGTACAGCACCAGAAACAGGTTGAGATAACGAAAAGGGAAAAAAAAGGTGTGAAAAAAAATTGCCATAATTGGGGAGAAATGCAGGAGAAGTGTGACCCCGGGAGGAAACCGGGAGAGGGCAATGGAAAACAGGAGTCTCCCGGGTAAATTGGGAGGGTTGGCGGGTATCGTTGCCAGACCTCGCCACCTCCAGCTGTCATAAAGCGAAGACAGAGCGCTCATTCTGCAAGCTTCAATTGACTGTGTCGACTTAACCTCCTGGCACAACATACGGCTGAGAATTTAGGATTACCCAAAAGTAATTAAATATCAATACCTTCCACTTCACGTCTCTTTTGAAATAACATTGCAACATATGCATCTTTTTATTTATTTTGCGTTTATTCTAAATGAGGCTGAATGAGAGGATTTAGTTGTGGATCTAGCTGTGATGAAGCTCGGTGTCTCTAAATGGATCTTTACGTCCGAGAGTGATTTCCATCCTTACCATTCAGCAGGAGAGTGGTTATCTGTCACCTTTCTTTGTCTGTGTCAACATGCTTTTGACGCCTGGACCACCGCCAAATCTCCTCTGTCCAATTTATCACTAACTGGTGTTGTATTATCTCTTGCTGCCCTTGCCGGTGACTTTTATCACCCCTAGTCGCGGGAGGGGAGAGAGAAGACGAGGGATGATGAAGGGTGGATGTACTGTAGGGAGGCAGGGTGAAAAGCTTCCAAAAGCATGATATGTGTCTTCTGAGTTAGTAAATAAAAAATAAGAAGATATGATGTAGTGTGATTTTAAAAGTTCAGGAATCTGTAACTTCAGTCTCACATACAGAGGGGAAAAAGGTGGAGGGAGAGTAGACGTGTTGGTGGTAGAGGTGCCAAAACCAAGGGCAAAGTGTCAGACAGGTGTTTAAGTGTGTGTGTGCAGAGGGTAGATAGGTCAACACGACTCAGCCCAGTGAAGTGTAACCTCATATCACCTCCTCTTGACTGAGCAGCATATCTGCCGTGCAGCGTGGCTGCTAAATCTCAGAGGTATTCCCTTTTGAAAAGGTAATTAAGCTGTTAGGTACGGCACCCTGGAAGGTCGTTCCAAGCCAAATCCCACAGTAGATTAACGTGGCATCACTGGACATTACTCATTTGACTCCAAAAGCGAGCATCTAAATTAGTCCGCGCGGGTTATTTTTGCTGTGTGGGGTTTTTTGTAGAAGTTTTGATTTTTGCATAACCTTGGCAGCAACTTCTGGGCGCATGTGCGTCCCCTCGCATGGGGAGGATGAGGCAAGTGGTCTGGCTAATCCACCGTATTTGAGGCATCACAGAGAGGGTGCCATGGTGTATTTCAGCAGCATGATATTGGCATCAACTGCCTCCCCACCAAGCACCTCTTATTCAACTCAAAGATAAAATTTCTATTTGCAGTCCAAGTTTTATATGAAAGAGGAGAGAAGAAAATCCTCATTCCTCTGTAATCTGCAGTGATTTCATGCCTGTTTAACACATTAAACCTGAAATCCTAAATATAGCATCGAGCATACCAATGCTGCCAAATCCCACTATGTCCGCCAATGATCCAGATTTGTTGGTCCTATAGTATGTTGGGGGTAAAGCGAGAGGCTATTTAGAACTCTCCCACTCCACCAGACCCGGTCTTAACCCCAGAATGAGCCATGAAATGACTCTATTTTGAAAGAGCAGGGGTGGGAAAAAAAGAAGAAACTAAAAATAAATATAAAACCCAGGACCCCAGGGGGCTTTTTCCCATAATGCATTGCAGTCTATTACCCACTCACTGTCGCACTCACAGGCTGGGGCTGAGGTTTACCTCTCACAAACCATCAGTGTCACGGGAACACGCAGAAATGGGAGTAAACAATGGATATCCACGAGTACGCAGGCTGATTGGAGATAACAACACACCAACTCTCATCAGCACCCGAACGAGGGAAACGTTGGCTAAATCTGTGTGTATGATTGCGTGTGCCGGCATGTTCGTGCATACGTGAATGTGACTCACGATGCCAGCGTGAGGATTCGCATATCCACACATCTGTATAATCCCTGTCTGCTTTAGTTTAGGCCAGCGGATCGGAGTAAAGCTGCAGAGAGTCTGTATATGCAGCCATGTGGATGGAGGCTGAGTTCTGGATCTGCAATTATGGCTCGCAATGCACAGCGTAGCACCAAAACACAGGTGGACCTGGCGTTTCTGCACCCTGAGAGCACAGAGAACAACAAAGACTGACGTGAAAGATGCCAGGCCGACCTTGGCTTCCTCTTTTTAGGCAGTGCAGCTAAGGAAAAAAAAAAACTGGAGGCGTTGAGGACAGCATGACTTTTATTCTCTAACGTCCCCCGCCGCACTTCCACCGAGACAGACAGAACTATCGATTATCCATCACTGTGTCAGAGAACATACAATTACAGATCACTTTAGATAAAACACACACTCAGACAGGCACACAAACACAGTCCACCTAACTCCTCCACCCCCAAGGACACTGGCTGTCATATCTGCTCCCGCTCAAAGGAACTCGCTGCATGTTTCGCACAAGAGGAGGAAAAGGAGGACTGACACAGACGAGGAGATGGGATACAGGGGTCTGACACGGTCGTGGCCTCTTAAGAGGGTGAAGGAATGAAGCCCGAGGTAAATGTAGGAACAGAAAGACGGGAGAACGGGCAAGACGACGCGTCACAGAGGAGCGAACAGATGGAAAATGAAGCTTCGGAGCAGAACATTAATATTAATTGCATCAGGAGATGAAGGAGGACAACAAGTGAAGTCATAAGCAGATGAGATCATGTGATTGTCTGTTGTTTTCTCCCCTTCACAGCCCTCATATGATGACACGGGAGGACAGATTAGATCTCAGTGACAATCAATAACTCGGAGCGAAAGTCAGAGGAGAAGTTATCAAACTGGAGGACTGACAAGATCACTGAGTGTCTCTACATGTGCACTAGTATCCCGGTGATCTGGCATTGTTGTTATTGGAGTATCCCAGTTAAGTATTGTGGATATCGTGGTTAATGCAAGCCCAAACACTCTAGAAACCAGAATACTTTAAGCACCTTGTCCACCTTGAAATCGAAATTGAAAATCCGACTTTGGTAACGAATTTATGCATTTATCCCTTTCCATTACAGGTGGAGAAGCTAAATCCAGCAAAGTGGTGAAAGCAGCAGGAGTTCAAGCAGCTAGAAAGCAAACTGTGTTCATGCTAAACTGTTGAGTACAGGAAGGAGAGGCTGAAGAATCAAAGAGGCCTGAACTCTCAGATAAACAGAGACACTGATACTCATATGATCATATATACAGGAATATCTGGATATCTGGAATAACCAGATTTCTCATGTTATGTTCAAGTAAATGTGCCCTGAATAAGATCAAAACTACTACAAGACACAAAACTGGGATACAGATGTGGATGTAAACAAACTCATTGATGTTTCTCTTAAAGCAACAGTGTGTAATATTCTTCATAGTCCTTCATATCTACATAGGGAGCGGGTCCTCTTCCTCTTTACATTTTCCTTAAGCTGTTTATCACCAAGACCACTTAGATCAATTTCATACTCTTCTGCAATTTTCAGGAGCTGATCTTTAGTGCAACAATCCAGAAACTCCTCACATGGAGCAGCAACAAAATCCTCTACCCCGGCCATCGTACACCATGGGTCTCTAAAGGCCCCAAACAGAACCAACAGACAGTGTTACTCAGGTCAAGTAGTGCACAAAAGAGACAATATCCCCCCAAACTAATGTGGAAGTCCCCCTCTAACTAGACTGCCTATCCCAAACATATCAACCTCACTGAACCCTAGTCTTCATGCAGATTAGCGGTAAGCTTTAGAAACACTTAAACCAGTAGCCTCGGTTAGTCCTCCAGCAAGCTGGTTACCCACCTGACAGCTCTGGATGTGTCCCTGAGACGACTGCTCTGTCCATACAAAAATAAACTAAAAAAACAAACTAACGAGCCCAAAGAGACCACATCGCCATGTTGCTCCGCCATGTTTCTACAGTAGCCCAGAACGGACAAACCAAACGCTGGCTCTAGAGAGAGGGCCTTTCATGTTTTTACGTTACTCAAAGGCCACCGTAGTTCTCCAGCATGCTTGTGAAACAGCGGTAGCGTGAGCCGCAGAGTACAAAACCGTGGTACCGCCAGCCGCCGTCTGACTTCCGTTGCTCCTAAAGTAGCGTTATTATGATAAGGATGGCCTCTGAGCGAGGCGAACGGCTTTTTTTTTTTTTTTTTCCAGTTTTGCACTTGGTGGCTCACTTTACTGCAGTCTTGGAAATGGAAGAGTGATCGGACGGGTACTCAGTTGGTTGCAATCTGCAACCACACCACTAGATGCAAACTACTACTACCAATAGACTAAATCCTACACACTGTCCCTTTAAGACCTTAAGACCTTTAAGACCTTTCAGCAAAAAACTTAAAGCCCCCTTTCAAATCTTAAAGCAGCTATACTCTCTTCCAATCTCTGAAACTAAAACTCCTTTTTCATTTTCTACTGCACTCACATGTTGTAATCCAGCTACTTTGACCCTGACACCGTCCAGAAGCACAACGCAAGCTCCAGTTTTCTGCATTTGCATAATGAATCCATAGTAAGAAGCCTTAACTGCCAGAGCTCTTCAAGGGCGCACACTATCTGTGTGCATTTGCATGATGTTGTTTATGAGATATTGAATTATTATTCAACAAGCCAACCCAACCGGTGAGGTAATCAGATGATCAATCTGGTTCACATGCAGCCACTACTCCGTTATCATTCACGGCTCATGAAAACCTTTGACAAATCCATCCAAATTAGCCCGGTTAGGACTTCCAAATGGATCGTTGCATCAGATGAGATAAGGGGAAATTAGATTAAAAGGTCAAGCAAGCAGAGCACAACTTTATGCATGTTTAAATTCACATGACGGTGATATCCACAAGTAAGCATTATAAAGGTTAAGATAAATTGTACCCCGTCTGATTGATTGAATAATTTAATATTGCGAAAGGTCAAATGCGAGAAGTTAATTGATCGAACATCAACATACAGTCCAAAATTTCACACTTTGACTTGCAGACTTCAGATGTGTGACGCAGCTGACGTGAGAGAATGCCGGCATTAAATGTTGAATTACAGTCATTTCAGCTGTCACATGAAAATAACACATTATTCCTCAGCTTTCAAATCTCAATACATGCTGTGATCTAAACTGTCTTCACAGTTTGTTTGTCATGAAGAAGAACGTCCTCCTCTGCATTCTCCTCGAAAGCATCCAAAATGATGTGGGGGGGGGTGTGAAATGAACATAAGCGCATAACTTCTCAGCTTAGACAAGATTGGCTTTTTAAATATTTAGTGTTTGTTTACAGCTGTTCCCCTGAGTGGCAAAACGTTCTGCCTGAGTGGATTAACGGATGTTTGGGTACAAAATATTAAAGCTCCGAAATACTCTATTTCCATCTTAACTTCCTCGATAAAGGCACGAGCCGAATTAACAGCAGGAAATAAGTAATTTAGCACAAAGACTATGTCTGCGCGCATTTCAATATCAAAATATAATCTTTTGATTTCAAGTGCTATTCAAGCTGATCATTTGGAACCAAGAGCTATAAGCCAGATGGACTGCTAATGAACTAAAGTGATTCAAGCAATCAGAAAAACAGGTTTTGCCATTATCTTTTCTTTTTTTCTAACCTGGAATTAAAGAAGCAATTTACGCAAAGAAAACGTGGCATGTTAGCTCCTCGAGTTCACAAATACCTTCAGTGATGGCCTGCAAGGCTGTCCGGCAGGGATCCACCACGCTATGCCTGCCGAGCATAGAGAAATCAGCTCCTTCTACTCTCACGTTATAACTCTGTACATTAGATCGCTTCCATGTGCAGACGTTAAACTTCTCCGAGTGGAGTCAGGAGCCTGAATGGACTCCAGTTCATTGTGATTGTCACATGTGGTCTGTGAATCGATGTGGTGCACTCACACTGTGGCCTGGTGAGAGGCCTTCAACACTCAATACTTTATTGAATGTCCTTAAGCCATGAATATCACACACAAGTACCCTACTTTGTTTGCACATGTATGTCACCGCTCACAGACCTCTGTGACATATTAGAGAGGAAAATGTCTGAGCAATGTAGCGTGGCAGAAATAACAACCGGTCGATAGATGCACACACACACTTGCACAAACAAACACAAAGGTTATTGAGCACCGAGGGGTTTGCAAACAATGAAATGAATAAATGACCGTTAGTTGATAATCTGCTCGACACCATCCCTGCATCCACACAAAGCGACCAGGATGAGGGGATAAAAGAAAATAAAGAGGAATGAAAAAGAGGGGGAAATAGGCTTATAGAAAGGACGGGGGGCTGGTGGAGGGAAAAAAAGATAAAAGTTAATGCTCCACAGAAGCTGCGAGGTAAACAGAGAGAGAGAAAGGAGCGCAGGGGAGAGAGGAGGGAAATGTGCCAATGAATTTGAAGCTGAGATAGACGGGGAGAGAATGGAAATTGCAGACAGGAGGGAGTTAGTTTGTAGATCCGTAAGCAGCATGATTGATTAGAAACAGCAACTCGGCAGCAGCGGCGGCGGCGGCGGCGGTGGAAGGGGTGGTGGAGGTGGAGGTAGTGGTGGTGGTGGTGGTACTTCTTCTGTCAGCCAACTGAAATATAACTCAGAGCTTTGAAGTTTTTAAAAGTTTACTGTGCTCCTGTGTGATGCGATCCAGGAGGCTGCCTCTAATCTTTACCGGAGGGGAGGGAACGGAGAGAGAGAAAGAGAAAAAGAAAGGTGGGTAGAAGATGCAAAGGTTGTGGCAGGGGGCCACACAGAGAGGCTTAGGCAATACTGAGACAGGTGAGTGGAGAATTGCAGCGCCGCCGCCGGCAAAAAGCATCAAACAGAGACATAAAATAACTCTGCTCTATTTCCCCCACGCCCTGTTTCAACAAGCAACAGAAGATGTAAACCCAAAACTTTGCTGTCACTCTATTTCCTTTAAAGTGTGCAGTTTGGAGTTTGAAAAAGATGCAACATAATTTTCTCGGCAGCAGCAGCAGCAGGTGTCTTCAGTGGGAGAGCGAATGGTATGTGTGCACAATACAGTCAGACGTGTTTGGTGCAAGCCCTTCAGGAGCTGCGTGTTTTCAGTCGAACAGCGAGACAAATTAGCTCACACCTGGGGGGCACTCGCCCATTCTCCCCGTCTCTCTATCCACTTCCTGCAGTCCCACCTGTCTCTGTAGGTCCCTGCGGCACGCTGTGCTGATTGGGGGTCTGTCTCTCTCCGCCTAATTGCCATGTTATCAGCTCCGCGCCTGCACTGCCACTTCGTCCGGGCCTTTCCGTCAGATGGACATGCCAATTACCCCTCCTCCACGCACACACTTGTTCTTGCTCACTCGCACGGTTTCCCGAGGCGGCGCTGTCAGGTAACGTAGCAGACAGCAGCCGGTACAAAGCGGCCAGTTTGGGATGAAACGGGGGAAGAGAATCAAAGCTCTTTGTTGAGCCACTTATGCACACATGCAGGCAAATACACACATCAATACACATAAAGTCCCAGCAGGAGCTTCTTGTCCAGGCCGAACGATCCCAAGGGAACCGTTGTACTCCCCTTTCCCTCTTAATCCTTTACTCTAAACCTAAAACTCTACCTTTCTTTTTCCTTAAAGGCACAGTTCAACATTTTGGGAAATCCACTTATTTCCTTTCTTTCTTTTCCAACAGTAATATGAATATAGCTTATGATAGCATGTTAATTAGAGAGTTTTAGAGGTGCTTATACTGTGGGTGGATTTTGTCACCCTAGGCTAGCTCTTTCCCCTTCTTTACAGTCTTTATACTAAGGTAAGCTATCCGCCCCCTGGCTGCAGCTTCATATTTATCATACAGACATGAGAGTGGTATCAATCATATCATCCAGAGGTTTTCAAAGTGGGAGGCGGGCCTCCCCAGGGGGGCTCCAAATTGTTTCAGTGGAGGCTCAGTGAATGGAAGTTAAAAAAAATATGACATTAGTTACTACATTACTTATCAAAAGAAGATCGTATATGGCATGTTTCCACCAAGCAGTCCAGTTCAGTTCAGTTCGTTACACATTAAAACGGTTATTTTTGCGTTTCCATTAGCAGAAGTTGTGGGTGTATCAATAGAACCACTCCATTCTTGGTACCACACTCCGTCGAGGTTCCAGGCGAGCTGAGCCGATACCAGAAGGTGGAGTTAAAACACTGCAGACCACTGATTGGTCAGGGAGAATCGTCACTAGCGCGACACGGAACATCCAGCACAAACAC